>NC_142878.1:115228839-115533928 GCF_051225735.1 Oryctolagus cuniculus
GGCTCTAGTTCAGAGCCACCACTACTGCTGCTTTCACTGGACTCCTCCAAGTCTGGGTTGCCTGGGCGGGTAGAGCCATCTTCTCCTTGGCCGCCTGCTTCACCTTCTTGTCGTAGTCGTCCCTGCGGGGAGCCGAGCGGGAGTCAGGGACAGCCGGCCGGGCCAGGCCAAGGGTGGTGGTGGCGCGGGGTGGGGAGGTACCGGGCGATCTGGTTCCGTCGGATGTGTGCACGAAGCCGTGGCTCATGTCCAGCCGCCCGCCAGGCTTGCAGCAGAGCCTGGGCCCGGGATCCCGGGCCGCCTCCATCTGGAGCCCTGGGCGCAGAGTCGCCGCCACCTCAACGGCCCCAACGGCCGCCCTCCCGCCGGTGGAGGCCCGAGCCAGCCCGCGCTCAGCTTCCGTTCGGGTTTCCTTTGCTTTTTATAAACATCACAATTTGAATTAACATATCTCAGTCCATTGCTGTGGATAGAAGTTAAACCATGTGTTGTAAAAAATAGGGTGTGGAGGGAGAGTTTCTGGGTGATGTTCCATCTCTGTCTGGCTTCTTGGTGATTTGGACCTGGGTCAGTGATAAATTCATGCTTCTCTCTGGTCTGCTTTGCTTTCTAGGAGTCCAACTATTCTAGCTATTTGTTCCTCCAGGTTATTGCTTTGCAGGTTCCTTTGAATGCCTGTTATAATTCAGGCCTATTTTTGGTTAGGAACGGCAGCAGTGGAGATGAATGTGTGTTACTGTTGTTTCACTAAGCAGCCTGGAGTAGAGCCGATGGGTTTACTTGACAGTGTGAACTTCCCTTCATGTTCCTGGAAGCAGCCTCGACCCCTGCATGCAGGCAACAAGGTAGCAGGACAGTGGCACAGCAAACAATGCCATGGAAATTTACTGTTGCGGGGAGCTAGGCCATGCTGCATTGGCTTCTGCATTGGCAGTGCTTAGCCTCGCCAGCAGGGCCATCTGCTGGGGCTGCCTCCTTCATATGGTCAGCCCTTCTTTCTTAGTGACCATGGCTCCTGTGACAGCAAAGCTACAGGTTTCGATGGTGGAAACCGTGGAGGAGTCAACAGTGTGGAGCAGCTTGAGTAGATTTCTTTGGTGCTTGAATGATCCTGGCCCACCCGTACAGCTTCTGTGTCTAACATCACTGCCTTCTGCTGCATGGTGGCTCTGCTCTGTCGTGTGTCAGAGACCTTTGGATGGCATTTTCATTTATAGAGCATGAGCCTAGAAATGTCACTTCCCCAGTGGTTTTAAGTATTAGTTCTTTGGCCTCAGTTTCTGGAAACTCTTCTGTCTTAATGTCATGGCCCAGCACAGAGATGGTGTTTTTCTGGCACTTGCTGTGTTGAGACGGCTGTGTGGCCTTCCTGCTTTATTCCATAAGTGAATGAAATCCTGTTTCAAAGATCAGAAACATGATTTGTTCATTTCTGAGTCACGGACAGCAGGTTACCTCACTGGCAAGGCATGCATAAATGGTTATCCCGTGATACCTGGTAAAAGCCACTTGGTTCTTCCTTTAGTTCTGAAAAACTAGAGCTTGTAGAGTGTTTTTGTAGGCTACAAGCTGACCATTATTGAAGGTGCTGTGAGCATGTGGTAACCCTGTATTCCTAGTCTTGGTTAGCATGTGAATGGTTGTGTTTAATGTATGAAAAAATATATAGATATATATTTCTAAACCTCCAAGAAATAAATAAAGGAAACAAATTGCTTTCAAATGCTTGTGATTATTTAAATGTTTGGTAAGTAAAATAGTAGTATCATAGGCTTAATAATAGTAGCTCTGTCTCCTCATACATACATGTTATAAAAAGTTACTAGGAAATTACTGAAAACAATGGCTAGCTTTCTTTAATATTATTTCTCTCTAGAGTAGAGTCTAGATCCTTTCTAAGCCAGATAAAGTACTGAAACAGTAATTACTGAACATAAGTTTATGTATTCTATTTGACATCTTGCTTCTGTATGATAAGGAGAAGCAAAATATCTTGGAGTATCTTATTGAATACGAAAAAGATAAGCTGGCGCTGCGGCTCACTAGGCTAATCCTCTGCCTTGTGGCGCTGGCACACCGGATTCTGTCCCGGTTGCCCTTCTTCCAGGCCAGCTCTCTGCTGTGGCCAGGGAGTGCAGTGGAGGATGGCCCAAGTGCTTGGGCCTTGCACCCCATGGGAGACCAGGATAAGTACCTGGCTCCTGCCATCAGATCAGCCAGGTGCGCCGGCCACAGTGTGCTGGCCGCAGCGGCCACGGCGGCCATTGGAGGGTGAACCAACGGCAAAAGGAAGACCTTTCTCTCTGTCTCCCTCTCTTACTGTCCACTCTTCCTGTCAAAAAAAAAAAAAGATATCACATGAGGGGCCTTATTCCTCTAGAAATTACAGATTCACAAATGTATTAGTCTGCTATCAAATGCTGCTCCATGACTGCACTATAGAGTGAATGTTCATGGCTTCCTCAAATATATCTGTTGGTATATTTAGCCTGTTGTGATAGTCTTCAATACTGGGGTTCTTGGTAAGTGATATGGTCACTCTTACAACAGAACCCTATGTTTTTTTTTTGTTTGTTTTTTGATGATTTTTTTTTTTTGACAGGCAGAGTTAGACAGTGAGAGAGAGAGACAGAGAGACAGAGAGACAGAGAAAAAGGTCTTCCTTCCATTGGTTCACTCCCCAAATGGCCACTTCACCTATCTGAAGCCAGGAGCCAGGTGCTTCGTCCTGGTCTCCCATGCGGGTGCAGGGCCCAAGCACTTGGGCCATCTTCCACTGCCTTCCCGGGCCACAGCAGAGAGCTGGCCTGGAAGAGGAGCAACTGGGACAGAATCCAATGCCCCCTCTGGTACTAGAACCCCGGGGTGCCAGCACTGCAGGCGGAGGATTAGCCAAACGAGCCACAGTGCCAGCCTAGAACCCTATGTCTTAAACATTACTTGGCTGTTTCTTCTCTGAACAGCCCTCAGCAATTTTGACAAATTATTTCAACCATAATTGTTTCCATATTTGTCAGCATGTCTTAGGAAAATAATTTATTTGAAATCACAATTAAGAATTACAGAATCAAATTGTTGCAGGAGTTTGAGTCAGTTTTTTATTTCAGGTTGGATAATGAGTGTGAGAAAAAGGAGAAGTAAAGTTTCACTGAGGAGGGGATCCAAGGGAGTGTTCCAGTAAGGTTGTGGACAACACAGCTTATTTAGCAATTGCCTGTTGATTGATCAGTCGCCTATGTTGGGGCCTGCTTTGTTGTTTTGTTTCATGTTTGCATATGTTTTCTTCAGGGGTCTGGTTTCTGGTGAATTGAGAAATGGCTTCCTTACATACATTTCAGGAAGTGGTCATTGTCTCTGACCAGGTTATCTCTCTATTGAGGTCTGATCTGGCTTCCAATACCTAGAACATTCTATACATCAAGAAAGTGGTCCTGGTCTCTGATGAGCTGAGAATGCCATCTTTCTGAGTAGAAAGAGTTGAAAGACGTTACCTCACTGATCACTATAGAAATGCCATAGTTGGAAACTGTTGCTGACAGGTTGAAAATGTGGTGGTCTGGCCGGTGCCGTGGCTCACTAGGCTAATCCTCCACCTTGCGGCACCGGCACACCGGGTTCTAGTCCCAGTTGGGGCGCCGAATTCTGTCCCAGTTGCCCCTCTTCCAGGCCAGCTCTCCGCTGTGGCCCGGGAGTGCAGTGGAGGATGGCCCAAGTCCTTGGGCCCTGCACCCCATGGGAGACCAAGATAAGCACCTGGCTCCTGCCTTCGGATCAGCACAGCGTGCCGGCCGCAGTGGCCATTGGAGGGTGAACCAACAGCAAAAGGAAGACCTTTCTCTCTGTCTCTCTCTCTCTCACTGTCCACTCTGTGAAAAAAAAAAAAAGAAAGAAAAGAAAAAAGAAAATGTGGTGGTCTGCTCCGACACCAGAACCTGGTATCTTGTAGTTATTTAAGAAAAAAGGACACTTCTATATCCCAGAACCCGTAATTTTCCTATCTTTCTGCTGGTATTTCACTTACTGCATTCTCACAAGATAGTTACTCAAGGAGCACCCCCTTGCTACCCTTACAATGCTATAGTTGATCTGCTGACTGATGTGAGATGAGAAGGCCATAGATATCCAACTGCAGCACCAGCAACAATAAGCACAAAGAAACACATAGGAACATCTGACTACAGAATTGCCCACTTTTGGCAACTGAGGTTTATCTTCAGTTATTGAAACTGGAGTTAGAGAAGTATTTAACTTCATAATAGTAAATGAGAAATGGGCATATCTTTCCTATTCATAAGATTCTTTTTTCAGTTGCTGACTGAGTGTGGTGGCTGCAGCTGACCAATTCTACAATAGCTTCTCTGTGCTGAGAACTACAGGTTGCACTGGGAGGCCAAGATGTAGCCCCTCTCCTACCAACACCTCTTTTTCTGTTCTATCCTCCATGGTAGGAAGGTTTGATTGCTTCTACAACACAAAACTCAGAGATCACAACCAGTTAAATTTGTGTTTTAACTCTGGTATACTACACATAAAACATGAATGCCATGGCATTGTTCTTAACCATCGTTTTTGTACTATGTCTATGATGATTAATAATTATTCTGTAAAGAATTTCGATGGTGTTCATGTTTGCAGGGAATTTTTCCCTATATTCATTATCTGGTTTTTGGAGTTCCTTCTCCATAGACTTCTCTTATAATTCTCTTTCTAGAAATCGAAACAGTAATAAAGGCCCTCCCAACAAAGAAAAGCCCAGGACCAGATGGATTCACTGCTGAATTCTACCAGACATTTAAAGAAGAAATAATCCCATTTCTTCTCAAAATATTCAGAACAATCGAAAAAGAGGGAATCCTCCCAAATTCTTTCTATGAAGCCAGCATCACCTTAATCCCTAAGCCAGAGAAAGATGCAGCACTGAAAGAAAATTACAGACCAATATCCCTGATGAGCATAGATGCAAAAATCCTCAATAAAATTCTGGCCAATAGAATACAACAACACATCAGGAAAATCATCCACCCAGACCAAGTGGGATTCATCCCTGGTATGCAGGGATGGTTCAACATTCGCAAATCAATCAATGTGATTCACCACATTAACAGACTGCAGAAGAAAAACCATATGGTTATCTCAATTGATGCAGAGAAAGCATTTGATAAAATTCAACACCCTTTCATGATGAAAACTCTAAGCAAATTGGGTATAGAAGGAACATTCCTCAATATAATCAAAGCAATTTATAAAAAACCCACAGCCAGCATCCTATTGAATGGGGATAAGTTGGAAGCATTTCCACTGAAATCTGGCACCAGGCAGGGATGCCCACTCTCACCACTGCTATTTAACATAGTTCTGGAAGTTTTAGCCAGAGCCATCAGACAAGAAAAAGAAATCAAAGGAATACAAATCAAGAAGGAAGAAGTCAAACAATCCCTTTTTGCAGACGATATGATTCTGTACTTAGAGGATCCAAAGAACTCTACTAAGAGACTATTGGAACTCATAGAGGAGTTTGGCAAAGTGGCAGGATATAAAATCAATGCACAAAAATCAACAGCCTTTGTATACACAAGCAATGCCATGACTGAGAAAGAACTGCTAAGATCAATCCCATTCACAATAGCTACAAAAACAATCAAATACCTTGGAATAAACTTAACCAAGGACGTTAAAGATCTCTACGATGAAAATTACAAAACCTTAAAGAAAGAAATAGAAGAGGATACCAAAAAATGGAAAAATCTTCCATGCTCATGGATTGGAAGAATCAACATCATCAAAATGTCCATTCTCCCAAAAGCAATTTATAGATTCAATGCAATACCAATCAAGATACCAAAGACATTCTTCTCAGATCTGGAAAAAATGATGCTGAAATTCATATGGAGGCACAAGAGACCTCGAATAGCTAAAGCAATCTTGTACAACAAAACAAAGATGGAGGCATCACAATACCAGACTTCAGGACATACTACAAGGCAGTTGTAATCAAAACAGCATGGTACTGGTACAGAAACAGATGGATAGACCAATGGAACAGAATTGAAACACCAGAAATCAATCCAAACATCTACAGCCAACTTATATTTGATCAAGGATCTAAAACTAATTCCTGGAGCAAGGACAGTCTATTCAATAAATGGTGCTGGGATAATTGGATTTCCACGTGCAGAAGCATGAAGCAAGACCCCTCCTTAGCCTCACACAAAAATCCACTCAATGTGGATTAAAGACCTAAATCTACGTCCTGACACCATTAAGTTATTAGAGAACATTGGAGAAACCCTTCAAGATATTGGCACAGGCAAAGAATTTCTGGAAAAGACCCGGGAGGCACAGGCAGTCAAAGCCAAAATCAACTATTGGGATTGCATCAAATTGAGAAGTTTCTGTACTGCAAAAGAAACAGTCAGGAGAGTGAACAGACAACCGACAGAATGGGAAAAAATATTTGCAAACTATGCAACAGATAAAGGGTTAATAACCAGAATCTACAAAGAGATCAAGAAACTCCACAAAAAACAAAACAAACAACCCACTTAAGAGATGGGCCAAGGACTTCAATAGACATTTTTCAAAAGAGGAAATCCAAATGGCCAACAGGCACATGAAAAAATGTTCAAGGTCACTAGCAATCAGGGAAATGCAAATCAAAACCACAATGAGGTTTCACCTCACCCCGGTTAGAATGGCTCACATACAGAAATCTACCAACAACAGATGCTGGCGAGGATGTGGGGAAAAAGGGACACTAACCCACTGTTGGTGGGAATGCAAACTGGTCAAGCCACTATGGAAATCAGTCTGGAGATTCCTCAGAAACCTGAATATAACCCTACCGTTCGACCCAGCCATCCCACTCCTTGGAATTTACCCAAAGGAGTTTAAATTGATAAACAAAAAAGCGGTCTGCACCCTAATGTTTATTGCAGCACAATTCACAATAGCCAAGACCTGGAATCAACCTAAATGCCCATCAACGGTAGACTAGATAAAGAAATTATGGGATATGTATTCTTTAGAATACTATACTGCAGTAAGAAACAACGAAATCCAGTCATTTGCAACAAAATGGAGGAATCTGGAACACATCATGCTGAGTGAAGTAAGCCAGTCCCAAAGGGACAAATACCATATGTTCTCCCTGATCGGTGACAACTGACTGAACACCAAAAAGGAAACCTCCTGAAGTGAAATGGACACTATGAGAAATGGTGACTTGATCAGGATAGCCCTGACTGCTAATGGACAACTTAATACATTATCCCTCATAGTATTTTTTTTTGTCTGTTCTACTTAATATGACTGGTTTAATTCTGTAATTATCACACAGTTATTCTTAAGTGTTGAAAATTAACTGAAATGTGATCCCTGTTAAACATAAGAGTGGGAATAAGAGAGGGAAGAGATGTGTAACTTGGGGCATGCTCGGGCTGACTTGCCCCAAATGGTAGAGTTAGAAACATACCAGGGGATTCCAATTCAATCCCATCAAGGTGGCATGTGCCAATGCCATCTCACTATTCCAAGTGATCAATTTCAGTTCACAATTGATCATCATGAATGGACTAAGAGTCAAAGGGAGCAGATAAACAAGTCTAGTACCTGCTAACACTAACCGATAGAATAAATAAAGGGGAGAGTGATCCAACATGGGAAGTGAGATACTCAGCAGACTCATAGAATGGCGGATGTCCTAAATAGCACTCTGGCCTCAGAATCAGCCCTAAAGGCACTCAGATCTGGCTGAAAAGCCCATGAGAGTATTTCAGGCATGGAAAGCCAAGACACTCTGGCAAAAAGATCTCTGTGAGTGAGATCCCAGTGGAAAGAACAGGTCTTCAAAGAGGGAGGTGCCTTTCTCTGAAGGGAGGAGAGAACCTCCACTTTGACTATGACCATGTATAAACAAGATAAGAGTCGAAGAACTCAAGGGGCTTCCATAGCCTTGGAAACTCATGACTGGTGCATAGGGAGATTACTGATGCCATAAACAGGAGTGTCAATTTGTAAAGTCAACAACAGGAGTCACTGTGCACTTACTCCTCATGTAGGATCTCTGTCCTTAATTTGCTGTACACTGAGGTTTAATGCTATAACGAGTACTCAAACAGTATATTTCACTTTGTGTTTCTATGGGGGTGCAAACAATTGAAATCTCTACTTAATGTACACTAAACTGATCTTCTGTAAAAAAAAAAAAAAAAAGAAAAGAAATTATCAATTCCCAACTTGACTCTCACTGGGATTAAACATGACAATAGGTCTGATCTGATTTCATCATCATTTAAAAAAAATCATCTATTATTTTTCACTTTATGTTTCTCTGTGGGAGCAAACTGTTGAAATCCTTACTTAAGGTATACTAAGCTGATCTTCTGTATATTAAGATAATCGAAAATGAATCTTGATGTGAATGGAAGGGGAGAGGGAGTGGGAAAGGGGAGGGTTGTGGGTGGGAGGGACGGTATGGGGGGGGGAAGCCATTGTAACCCATGAGTCGTACTTTGGAAATTTATATTCATTAAATAAAAGATAAAAAAAAATTCTGTTTCTGTGAATTCGTTGGTAACAGTCTATGTTTCATTTGTGAGTTAAGATTCTGAGTCTCTCCTTTGTAATCAAAGTGTTTGTAATATGTGTTCATTTGTCAAAGAATCAAGTTTGATTCTGGTGATTTTTAAAAAGATGTACTTATTTAAAGGCAAAGATGGAGGGGGGGTAGGGAGGGAAAGAGAGAGATATCTTTGACTTTCTGATTTAATCACCAAATCAGCACAGTAGCCTGGGAATAATCAGGCCAAAGCCAAGAGTACAGAACTCAATCAGGGTCTTCAAAATGGTGGCAAAACCCCAGGTATTTGAACGAATATCTTCTGCTTCCTATTTGCACAGCAGTGAGCTGGATGGGGAGCAAAGCAATGTGATTGTTTACTTCCCACATACTCAATACGGTCAGGTCCAGGTTTGCCGAAAGCCAGAAGCTTGAAACTCTATAGCTATATCCCACATTGGTGGCCAGGACCCAGATTCCTGTGCCATCACATACTTCTCTCTGTGATCTACATTAGCAGAACAGGTACCAGTAGCCATAACTGTGACTAGAAACCAAGTATATGCATATGGCACTTAGGCATCCTAACTGGTTGGTATCTTAACCAATAGGCCAAATGCCTATTCCATATTGTATGTTCTTTTTAAAAACATTTTATTTATTTTATTTGAGAGGCAGAGTTACAGACAGTGAGAAGGAGAATCAGGAAAGAAAGGTCTTCCTTCCATTGGTTCACTCCCCAAATGGCTGCAATGGCCAGAGCTGCGCCAATCTGAAGCCAGGAGCCAGGAGCTTCCTCCAGGTCTCCCACATGGGTGCAGGGGCCCAAGGACTTGGGCCATCTTCCAGTGCTTTCCCAGGCCTGAGAAAGGAGCTAGATTGGCAGTGGAGCAGCCAGGACCAGAACCGGCAACCAGATGGGATGCCAGTGCTGCAGGTGGAAAGATTAACCCACTACACCACAGCACTGGCCCCTCCGTGTTATATGTTCTTAACACAGTAATTTGTATCAATATGTAATGTCCTTTTTGTCTCCTGCAATGATTTTTGTCTCTCATATAATTGTCTGATGGTAGTATAACCACACCAGTTGGATTTTTTACCTATGATACAATTCTACATTTCCTTTTCTGTCCATCACTTTGAACCTCCTTTCTATTGAATCTACAGTGATTTTATGTAGACGGTATACGGTTGGATTTAGTTTTAAAGCATTCTGATATCTGCTTTTTCATTAGAGTGTTGACACTATTTATATTGGAATAATTATGACATTACTTCTGAAATTTTACATTTGCTTTTTGTTCTCTCTTAGACTATTTTTATCTCATTTCAACCCACACAGCATTTTCTTCATTTCCTTGGATTTTGTAGTGAACACTTTTTATTCCCTTCTCATTTTCCTATTTGTACATGTTTAGGATACTTTTGTTCTTATTACCAATACTTACCTTGGCAAGATTAATATGGGAGACAAAGAAGAACATTATTGAGGAAAATTACTGGGTCAAGAAGACAATATGGGGTTTGAATTGGGCCTGAAAGTTAATGCACCAGTAAGGATGCATGCCCCAAATATGTAAAAAGTCTCAAATGTATATTATGTATAACATTCTAAAATACATAGCCACTTAGCCTGAGTTGATGCCACCTGCAATAGCACACAAAGACAATGTTCCTATACGCCTCAGTCCAACCCTTTTTTTTTTCTTGGTCAAAAATAACATTATTATAACTTCTGTGCATGAACATGCTTATTTCTAATTATGTTTATGTATTTCTCTTTTAATTGTAATAAGAAATAAAAGGAAAGTATGGACAACTATAAAACCATCCTCGATTCACCATCCTCTCAAATAGAGCAGGAGCTGAGGAGGGTCGTGGTGTAGTTGGTTTTCATGGTGGCATTAAACTTTGTTCCCTCTCTACATTCAGGAAACACCTTCAGAGCAACAGGTATTTCCCAGAGTTACCTTGATCTTTTGTTTTTGTGCGCAGTCATCTGGATTCTCCAACTTTCCTTCTAACAATAAACACATGGCCACTATGCATGAATGTGCACTGGTCCTGGGGTTCTTCATACATCACACTTTTTTAAAATGCTTTGGGGGGTAGCTAGAGTGCCAATTTCAGGGGTTCCCAATGGCCAGCCCGAATCCCTTCCTCATGCAGAACAATGTGTCATTACAAGCTTCTTCTGAAACTTTTTCTCTGGAACAATGAACAGTCAAGGTGAATCCAGATCATGTACCTGCTTCATGCAACATTTGAGGGAACTACAGGTCAGGGTGGTGAAAGCCATGGCCACAAGTGACACAGCTGGCAGGCAGGCATGGTGTTCTCTAGATGGTCAGATCCTCACAACATTTTGTTTCTCATCTTATAAAATGTGAACCATTGTCTTCTTTCTTCCTTCACCAAAAGTTCATCACACCAGAGTCAGTTGGCATATACACTGGGAGGAAAAATGATCCCAAGAAAGGGTGTGTGTCACATTTGCACATGAGCTGCTGGATAGCCTGAACCACAAGGGCTCAGGCTTTAGGAAACTGCTCTCTTACTCTAGAGTTTTACACTTTCTGCTTGACCCTATGGGACTGTTTGTCTTTGGCTATTCACCTTTCCAGCCTCATCATTTTCCTGCTCCCTAGTAAAATCCATCCCTTGGCTCCCTTGTGAACCTGTTCTCCCCTTCCTAACCCTTCTTCCTCCTCCTGCCTGTCTTTGCTTATCTAGGGTTATGGCTATGAATGCCAAAATCCTGCCTTAATCTTGGAGTTTTATTTTCTGTGTGCTCATAGTATGAACATTAATTTTATATAACTGGCCTGAACCACCAACCGCCCATACATTTGGCTCAGCCTCATTCTCGATGTGTCTATATGGGAATTTCTGAGTAGATTTAACATCTGAACAGCTAGAGTTTGTAAAGGAAATTGCTCTTCCTGGTGAACCTTGAATAGAGCAACAGGACTGAACAGTCTGATCAAGAGGGCACCCCCTCCCTTCATAGAACATGTGAGAGAACTTAGGGGCAGGGAAGTGAAAGACCTCACCCCAGTTGACACAGCTGACAGCCATTGAATTTTCCTGGTGATGGTTCCTCTCAACATTCTGGGTATGAATGTCACAAAATTTGAGCATAGGAACCATTATCTGCTTGCCTTCTTCAACAAAGATTCATTGTAACAGGGCTGGTTGGCATATAACTTAGGGATGACAAATGATTCCAAGAAGCACTGTTTTACATTTGCACATGAGCCATATGATGCCCTGAACCATGAATGCTACTGAAAGAGATACTAGGGATCTCTGGATATGTAGAAATGGGAAATGTCCCAGATGCTCCTGAGGAAGTAGGAGCATTGGATTCCCCCTTCTGGGTGTTTCCTTGGTGGAGAAGCCATTGCAGGTACATGTTTGACATTTTGTTTTTGTTTTGTTTCAGATGAATAATTCCAATTTGTATTTATCTGGAACCCAAGAGAGAAATGAGCAGAGCCAGTGTGTGCTATTGGAAGCAGGCATGAGGTGAGTTTTCCATCATCATCCACACAGCCCCTCACTCCATCCTCAGATCACCCCCAAGGTGCAGGCATCATTATCTTCACTCTGTGGGTGAGAAGCCTGAGGCTCACAGAGGTAAAGGAACTTGTTTTAGCAAAGAAGGACTCAAAACCAGGGACAAAAAATAGCCAACTTGGACTTGATATAGAAAATTTGTAATGCTGCAAATCTGCACCATCCTTTTAGGTTTCTCAACCAGAGAATACCTTGATGAAAACACATGGAAGAGCTGGCTGGTAGCATTTATAAAGGATTTACAGAGGTAGGAAGAAACTGGAGCAGAGAGCAATGGCATAGAAGGCTGTGACTGCAATCCAGACACTGGAGATGGAGCAAACAGAGTTTGGAACTAGCAAGCCTTGGTCCAGGACAGGCCTACTGGTTAACACAGTGGTTGAGATGCCCATATTTCATATTGGAACATCTGGGTTCAAGTCCAGGCACAGCTTCAGATTCTAGCTTCCTGCTAATGTGCACCCTTGGAGGCAGCAGGTCATGGGTCAAGTAGTTAGGTTCCTGCTACCCACAGTCAAGACCTGGATGGAGTTCTTGGCTCTCAGTTTCAGCCTGGCCAAGACCTGGTAATTTCTGGCATTTGAGGAATTGGATTAGCAGACAGGAGCTTGTTTTCTCTGCCTCTCAAAAAATACATTTAAAAAAAACCCAAAACACCCACAAGACCTTGTTCTAGCCTTGTCCCTGCCATGCTTCCATTACTGCTGGGGAACCCTGAGCAAGTCACAGCCATTTCTCTGAAGCTTTGTAATTTGTCCCTAAGATGCTGATGAACTGATAATAGAAAACCCTGAGGTTCTTTCAAACTCTAAAATTGTGCCTGAGATTTATAAATTTTAATGCACTCTGAATACCATCTTGAATCCAGAAAAGAATATAGATGTAGTAATTCTTAACATAATCTTGTCAAAGTACAAAGGAATAGGCTTGATTTTAAGAATGCTTTTTTTTTTTTGGACAGGCAGAGTGGACAGTGAGAGAGACAGAGAGAAAGGTCTTCCTTTGCTGTTGGTTCACCCTTCAATGGCCGCTGCGCTGATCCAAAGCCAGGAGCCAGGTGCTTCTCCTGGTCTCCCATGTGGGTGCAGGGCCCAAGGACTTGGGCCATCCTCCTCTGCACTCCCGGACCACAGTATAGAGCTGGCCTGGAAGAGGAGCAACCGGGACAGAATCCAGCACTCTGACCAGGATTAGAACCAGGTGTGCCAGCGCTGCAGGCGGAGGATTAGCCTATTGAGCCATGGCGCCGGCCAAGAATGCTTTTTAAAGCAGATTACATCACAACAAGCCCATCATTTCAGCATCTTTCTGTTTTCCTTGTTTATGAATATGATTTGGACACTGGTGCTATAGCAGTGGTTGACATTAAAGTCAAATAAGAATATTATGTTTGAAACAGAGGAGAGAATTTAAGCTTATCTTTCTAAGAAATTTATGAAAATATACTTGGCAGACAGAAATTGCATTGTCATCAAATTAGTTTTCTAAGCTCAAATTTAATTAAAATGAGACACTTCTACAACTGGTTCAATCAACAGAGTGTAAAGAGATTTTGGAGGGGCCGGCACAGTGACGCAGTGGGCTAATGTCCTGGCCTGAAGCACCGACATCCCTTAAGGGCACCAATTCAAGATCTGGCTGCTCCACTTCCAATCCAGCTCTCTGCTATGGCCTGAAAGCAGTAGAAGATGGCCCAAGTCCTTGGGCCCTTGCACCCATGTGGGAGACCAGGAAGAAGCTCCTGGCTCCTGGCTTTGGATCAGTGCAGTTCTAGCCATTGTGACCAATTGGGGAGTGAACCAGTGGTTGGAAGACCTCTCTCTATCTCTCCCCCCCACCCCATGTAACTCTGAATTTCAAATAAATAAATAAATCTTTTAAAAAAGAGAAATTTTGAATAGAGCACACAGGAAATAAATATAGTACCACTCGAGCAAATAATCAACACAACAGTTGCGTGTCTGCTGTTGCTGGTGATGCTTCTCAAATATCTTTAACGACTTCTGGATGAATTGACTTCTGCTGGTGTGAAGCAGGCTCGTCATGCCTGGCTCACACTTGCAAATTTAGTTCTGTAAGAACAAGAGTTCCCTCTTGGGGAAAAGACCTTAATTCATTTATCGAGGCTCCACTTCTATAACTGACACACTTCCTATTAGGCGCCATGTCCAAAAACTGTCCCATTGAATAATTAAAGTTCCAAACCATGAACTTTTTTTCTTTTTCCCAGAATGTAAGTCCACCATTTCAGCTGTTTTCAAGACAGTGTAAGTTGTGTAAGTTGGCAACTCTTTTTTTTTTTTTTTTTGACAGGCAGAGTGGACAGTGAGAGAGAGAGACAGAGAGAAAGCTCTTCCTTTTGCTGTTGGTTCACCCTCCAATGGCCACTGCAGCTGGCACAGCACGCTGATCCGAAGCCAGGAGCCAGGTGCTTCCTCCTGGTCTCCCATGCGGGTGCAGGGCCCAAGGACCTGGGCCATCCTCCACTGCCTTCCTGGGCCACAGCAGAGAGCTGGACTGGAAGAGGAGCAACTGGGACAGAATCCGGTGCCCCAACTGGGACTAGATCCTGGTGTGCCGGTGCTGCAGGCGGAGGATTAGGCTATTAAGCGCAGCGCCGGCCCAAACCATGAACTTTTAATGGACACTTTGAAACCACAGTGCTATTTAAACCCTATCAGGTTTTTGGTTTTTGTTTGTTTGTTTGTTTTTGTTTTTGTTTTTGTTTTTTTTTTTTTTTGGTAGAATAGTTTCCTGGGTGACTTTTGTGATACCTCTCAACCAAGGGATAGGAGACGTGTACACAATTAATACTTTCCCACACATTGATTGTACGCTGCAGGTAATATAAAGGGCTGATTCAGATGCTAAGCATTCAGTCACAAACACCAAGTGGATTCATGGGGTGATTAACTAGGGACTGTTGACGGAGGCCCATGAGAATGTCACTTAAGTAAGTTAGTTGACCCTCGCAGCCTGGTAGATGATGACGAACAGTTATCAATGCATCTGGTTACATGAAATGTGTGAGGTCTGGAAAACCTTGGGGATATCAAAGTCACATAAACAACACAACCTTGATCTGACTTGCATGATCCAGGCAGGGGCTAGTCATAGTTGTGAAAAGCACTAACATATCTCCCGGGATTTCTAGCTTCCCATCCTTATTAATCCTATGAGAAAGCATATTCTCACACTGGCGATTTTACCATACAGCTGTGTATGTTGGGGACCTCTTGACCAAAGAAATAAGATGCTTCTCTGAGAGTTCTTTACAACAAAGCCAAATTAATAGGAGAGATACATGAGGGAGCAACATTGTTTTCAGTTTGGTTTGTATTGACTGCATAGTCAGATACTCATGATTCACTTAAGGTGCACTCCTGTCCATGTTTGGCTTTGTCTCCACTGTGTAGCTTATGCTAACAGTTTTGGCAAGAAGGCTCTGCATTGCTTTGCTTGGAAGGTCAGGCAGACATGCAAGAAGGGCTCGCGATCCCTTTTCACTGTATTTCTTCTGAGCAGAAGCCAGGTGAATTGGGTTGAAGTGATAGATCTTTTCCCTTAGCAGAAATTCCCACCTGGGTCTGCTCTTCTGGGAAGCGCTCAAAGCCAATTTCATGACACCAAGCACCTCCCTGTAGCTGAGGGCATTGGGCTCTAGTCACAGCTATGGCTACAGATGGCTTTTCATGCTGATGTAGCTCACAGACAGCAGCATGTGATGGCTGAAGAACCTGGGTCCCTGCCACAAAAGTGGGAGATGTCCACCTGGTTCCAAACTATGGCCTGGCCAGGACCTGACTCTCTTGAATATTTGAGATGTGAACACTCCGTTTGCTCTGCTCTCAATTCAGCTCACTGCTGTGCAACCAGGATGCAGCAGATGATGGTTCAAATACTTGGTATTTGCTACAATTTGTAGGACACAGAAGAAGTTTTGAGCTCCTGGCTTTAGCCTGATTCTGAAATAAAACTTGATTTATGTTTTAAAGTAAGACTGCTAGGTTACAAGCACCTGAAAGCTTTTAGGCAAACAAGATAAGCAGGATTATAGTGGCAAGAACAGGTGAAGAGAATGCAGGACAGCTTGTAACCCCAGTGTTTCAGCCTGTGAGGAAGCAGGGGAGGGATCTCCATGCTAGGAAATCAATAGTCGGCTCTAACCGCCCCAGGTATGCTGACCTACCAAGCTGGAAATCTTGCAAGATTGTTAACCAAGTTTCGATGTTGGTGCATGCACTTCCTGAACCCATCACTTGACTGGATGAGTGAGGTTATTCATCACACAAATGAGTCTATGAAGCATCAGTCAACAAATGCAGGGCCATCCACGGTGAGTATGTGTCCCTAGAGAGACACACACACACACACATGTGTTGGCCTTCATTACTTGGCTGTGGTTTACTATACTAAACTGAATTCCAAAGACGCCCAGAAATGAGGACAGGCAGGAGCCCCCATTTCACTGCTGTGGGTCCTGAGGAGCTGCCTTTGGATGAACCTTTTATGCAAGTGAGAGTTGTTTGGAGATGGCTGCCCATGTCTACTCTGATACCTTCTTCCTGTATTTTGGGAAATGGGCCCTGGTTGGCCCAGTGATATTTTTGGTCGTCATGGGGTGAGGGAGGAGGGATTGAGGTAAGCTTGGGGGCTCAGGCTTCAGATACAGCTCTCACCCTAGAGTTTTACTCCTTCTGCTCACCCCTCAGGAACTCTTTTCTCTTTTGTCATTTGCCTTTTCAGTCTCATCATTTTCCTGACCCCTAGTATACCCCTTCTCTTGGCTCCATTTTTACCTCTTCTCCCTTTCCAGCCCCCTTCTTCATGCCTGACTACGCATATCAAGGATTATGGCTATGGATGCAGAAACCCTGCCTTAATCTTGATTTTATTTTTTATTTTCTGTGTGGTCATAGTATGATAGTTAATTTTACATAATGACTGGATTGGGCCACCGAGTGCCCATACCTTTGGCCTAACCTCATTCTTTCTGTGTCTACGTGGGTATTTCTGGCTTGGTTTAACATCTGAACAGCTACAGCGTACAAAGGAAATGGCCCTTCCTGGGGAGGCTTGAATAGAGCAAAAGGACAGAGCAGTCTGTAATCAAGAGGTCACACTCCTTCCTTCACTGTCTTAGATAATTGACGTCGGAATATTCTGGATAGTGTTCTAGATTTTGATGAATGACTCTCCTGGGTATCCAGATTGGGAAATGGGCACACACGAAGGTTTCTGCAGCAATGTTCAATCTTTCCTTCATAGGACCTCTGCCTCCACCTCTATTTGAATATGCTCTAGTCCTGGGTGTCTTCCACATACCACACTTGTTTCAATGCCTTTGGGAAGTGGCTCAGGTGCCAGTTTCAGGGGCTTTCAATGTCAGCCTCTGTCCCTCCCACATGCACACCCGCTGTGACATTGCAGATCTTTTCTGAAACTTTTGTCTGGAAAAATGATGAACAGTCTAGATGCATGCAGATTATGTACTTTCTTCATAGAACATTTGAGGGAACTAAGGGCAAGGGATAAAGTTTATTAATTTCAGAGCATCTTTCTAGTATAAACCTCAAAGAAAAGCACAAAAGTGTCCATTCCTTTCCTTGACACAGCCTAGCAGAGATATTTTTCCAGACCAATCTTTCTAGTCTAGCACCATGTACCAGAATATTTGTTTTTGAAGGATCCCATATCTTGGAAAATTTAAAAAACATTTTTATAATGATTGGCTGGCAGCAGGAATCCCATCCTGCTTCGCCAGTTTCACTACAGTCTCACAAAGTGTCTCAGTATGGATTTTAACTTGCATGTGAAGTGTAGATGCTGGCGAAATCTTTCCATTCTTTCCGTATTCTTCATATCCTTTATTTCCAAACATATTTATAAAGTCGTTCACAATGGTCAGTAGCATGTCTTGATTAGGATCAGTGCAGTTTGAGATCTTGTCCAAGTTAAGATATTGAGGAAGCAGTTTCTGCTGATTAACTGGAAGTGATCAAAATTCTCTTTCTTTTTTTTAAACTTTTATTTAATGAATATAAATTTCCAAAGTACGATTTATGGATTACAATGGCTTCCCCCCCATACCGTCCCTCCCACCCACAACCCTCCCCTTTCCCACTCCCTCTCCCCTTTCATTCACATCAAGATTCATTTCGATTATCTTAATATACAGAAGATCAGCTTAGTATACATTAAGTAAGGATTTCAACAGTTGGCTCCCGCACAGAAACATAAAGTGAAAAATAATAGATGATTTTTTTAAATGATGATGAAATCAGATCAGACCTATTGTCATGTTTAATCCCAGTGAGAGTCAAGTTGGGAGTTGATAATTTCTTTTTTTTTTTTACAGAGGATCAGTTTAGTATGCATTAAGTAAAGATTTCAACAGTTTGCACCCCCATAGAAACACAAAGTGAAATATATTATTTGAGTACTCGTTATAGCATTAAATCTCAATGCACAGCACATTAAGGACAGAGATCCTACATGAGGAGTAAGTGCACAGTGACTCCTGTTGTTGACTTTACCAATTGACACTCCTGTATATGGCATCAGTAATCTCCCTATGCTCCAGTCATGAGTTGCCAAGGCTATGGAAGCCCTCTGAGTTCTCCGATTCTTATCTTGTTTAGAAAAGGTCATAGTCAAAGTGGAGGTTCTCTCCTCCCTTCAGAGAAAGGTACCTCCTTCTTTGAAGACCTGTTCTTTCCACTGGGATCTCACTCACAGAGACCTTTTGCCAGAGTGTCTTGGCTTTCCATGCCTGAAATACTCTCATGGGCTTTTCAGCCAGATCTGAATGCCTTTAGGGCTGATTCTGAGGCCAGAGTGCTATTTAGGACATCTGCCATTCTATGAGTCTGCTGAGTATCTCACTTCCCATGTTGGATCACTCTCCCCTTTATTTATTCTATCGGTTAGTGTTAGCAGGTACTAGACTTGTTTATGTGCTCCCTTTGACTCTTAGTCCTTTCATTATGATCAATTGTGAACTGAAATTGATCACTTGGACTAGTGAGATGCATTGGTACATGCCACCTTGATGGGATTGAATTGGAATCCCCTGGTATGTTTCTAACTCTACCATTTGGGGCAAGTCAGCTTGAGCATGTCCCAAATTATACATCTCTTCCCTCTCTTATCCCCACTCTTCTGTTTAACAGGGATCACATTTCAGTTAAATTTCAACACTTAAGAATAACTGTGTATTAATTACAGAATTAAACCAGTCATATTAAGTAGAACAGGCAAAAAAACTACTAAGAGGGATAATGTATTAAGTTGTTCATTAACAGTCAGGGCAATGCTGATCAAGTCACCATTTCCCATAGTGTCCATTTCACTTCAACAGGTTTCCTTTTTGGTGTTCAGTCAGTTGTCACCGATCAGGGAGAACATATGGTATTTGTCCCTTTGGGACTGGCTTATTTCACTCAGCATGATGTGTTCCAGATTCCTCCATTTTGTTGCAAATGACTGGATTTCGTTGTTTCTTACTGCGGTATAGTATTCTAAAGAGTACATATCCCATAATTTCTTTATCCAGTCTATCGTTGATGGGCATTTAGGTTGGTTCCAGGTTTTAGCTATTGTGAATTGAGCTGCAATAAACATTAGGGTGCAGACCTCTTTTTTGTTTGCCAATTTAAATTCCTTTGGGTAAATTCCAAGGAGTGGGATGGCTGGGTCGAACGGTAGGGTTATCTTCAGGTTTCTGAGGAATCTCCAGACTGACTTCCATAGTGGCTTGACCAGTTTGCATTCCCACCAACAGTGGGTTAGTGTCCCTTTTTCCCCGCATCCTCGCCAGCATCTGTTGTTGGTAGATTTCTGCATGTGAGCCATTCTAACTGGGGTGAGGTGAAACCTCATTGTAGTTTTGATTTGCATTTCCCTGATTGCTAGTGACCTTGAACATTTTTTCATGTGCCTGTTGGACATTTGGATTCCTCTTTTGAAAAATGTCTATTGAGGTCCTTGGCCCATCTCTTAAGTGGGTTGTTGGTTTTGTTGTTGTGGACTTTCTTGATCTCTTTGTAGATTCTGGTTATTAAGACTTTATCTGTTGCATAGTTTGCAAATATTTTTTCCCATTCTGTCGGTTGTCTCTTCACTCTCCTGTTTCTTTTGCAGTACAGAAACTTCTCAATTTGATGCAATCCCAATAGTTGATTTTGGCTTTGACTGCCTGTGCCTCCCAGGTCTTTTCCAGAAATTCTTTGCCTGTGCCAATATCTTGAAGGGTTTCTCCAATGTTCTCTAGTACCTTGATGGTGTCAGGTTATAGATTTAGGTCTTTAATCCATGTTGAGTGGATTTTTGTGTAAGGTGTAAGGTAGGGGTCTTGCTTCATGATTCTGCACGTGGAAATCCAATTTTCCCAGCACCATTTATTGAATAGACTGTCCTTGCTCAAGGAATTAGTTTTAGATCCTTGATCAAATATAAGTTGGCTGTAGATGTTTGGGTTGATTTCTGGTGTTTCTATTCTGTTCCATTGGTCTATCCATCTGTTTCTGTACCAGTACCATGCTGTTTTGATTACAACTGCCCTGTAGTATGTCCTGAAATCTTGTATTGTGATGACTCCGGCTTTGTTTTTGTTGTACAAGATTGCTTTAGCTATTCGAGGTCTCTTGTGCCTCCCTATAAATTTCAGCACCATTTTTTCCAGATCTGAGAAGAATGTCTTTGGTATCTTGATTGGTATTGCATTGAATCTATAAATTGCTTTTGGGAGAATGGACATTTTGATGATGTTGATTCTTCCAATCCATGAGCATGGAAGATTTTTCCATTTCTTGGTATCCTCTTCTATTTCTTTCTTTAAGGTTTTGTAATTTTCATCGTAGAGATCTTTAACGTCCTTGGTTAAGTTTATTCCAAGGTATTTGATTGTTTTTGTAGCTATTGTGAATGGGATTGATCTTAGAAGTTCTTCCTCAGCCATGGCATTGCCTGTGTATACAAAGGCTGTTGATTTTTGTGCATTGATTTTATACCCTGCTACTTTGCCAAAATCTTCTATGAGTTCCAATAGTCTCTTAGTAGAGTTCTTTGGATCCCCTAAATAAAGAATCATGTCATCTGCAAAGAGGGATAGTTTGAGTTCTTCCTTCCCAATTTGTATCCCTTTAATTTCTTTTTCTTGCCTAATAGCTCTGGCTAGAACCTCCAGAACTATATTGAATAGCAGTGGTGAGAGTGGGCATCCCTGTCTGGTACCAGATCTCAGTGGAAATGCTTCCAACTTTTCCCCATTCAATAGGATGTTGGCTGTGGGTTTTTCATAGATTGCTTTGATTGTATTGAGGAATGTTCCTTCCAAACCCAGTTTGCTTAGAGTTTACATCATGAACGGGTGTTGTATTTTATCAAATGCTTTCTCGGCATCTATTGAGATAATCATATGGTTTTTCTTCTGCAGTCTGTTAATGTGGTGTATCACATTGATTGTCTTGCGCACATTAAACCATCCCTTCATACCAGGGATAAATCCCACTTGGTCTAGGTGGATGATCTTTCTGATGTGTTGTTGCATTCTATTGGCGAGAATTTTATTGAGGATTTTTGCATCTATGTTCATCATGGATATTGGTCTGTAATTCTCTTTCAGTGCTGCATCTTTTTCCGGCTTAGGAATTAAGGTGATGCTGGCTTCATAGACAGAATTTGGGAGGATTCCCTCTTCTTCGATTGTTCTGAATAGTTTGAGAAGAATTGGAGTCAGTTCTTCTTTAAATGTCTGGTAGCAAAATTCTCTTTCTATTCAATGTGCCAACTCTTACATTCTGGGGCCATAGTGGCTGAGAGCATTCGTGATCTTCTAGAAGTGCTAGTGCTCCAGTCTCTCCTTTTCCTCCTCCATGCTGCTCAAGGCAGCAGAGGACATCGCCATGGCCGAGCCCCAGTGCAGGGTGGAGAACAGTGTTCCACCGCACCACTTCCAGCACAGCTGCCACTGCTGTCTGACCAGCAGCCTTTGGCAGCTGAGTGGCGGGAAGCTGTGCTAAACTCCTCTGCTGCATCCCTGCCATCATCCTTGGCTTGGTGGCAGCTGCTCCGTCCTCATCTTGATGGTGCAACATGAACCTGCTGCAAACTCAGTGCACATTTCACTCCCTGCTCTCCTCAGTGCTGCCTCCGTGCTGGAATCCCTGAGGTGCTGAGGGATCCTTGGCATTCCCCACAGGGTTAAAGGGCTATGCAAGGCCTTAGTAAGAGTTGGCCCAAGGCACAGTGACAGGATTTGTTCATGTACTACCAAGAAATATTTCCAAGGTCCTGTACTCTGATGTGTCATGGGCACAATTCCTGGGGCCCATGGCAATGGAGATCTTCCCACGGCTGCAGGGGCTCTTGGATGCCACTCCAAGGCTCCCCAAGATATGGCTCGGACACCCAGCGTAAGCCTGGTGGGTCATCTCTGGGCATCAAGCTCAGCAAAGCAGAGCTGCTTCCATTCATACTCTCCCATTGCTCCCTGGACCAAAGCAGATGGGTCTAAGGAAGACGGGACAGGGCTGGGCCCAGGCACCTGAAGCCATCCTTCCTAGTCTTTGTGATCTGACTGGAGCTTAGCTGTCTGACCCTGCCCACTCCCTTCACTTTTGCTTTCTTGTCTGCCAGTTGCAAACTCTATTCCTGCCCTTACAGGAAAGAGAAGCTGTGCTCTAGCTTCTTCTGCAAGTAGATGCAGGACCTTGCAGTGGGCCTCAGTGAGATGCATGTGCCTAACCTCCTGTGAGCACACTTGTCTTTAGACAAACATCCTGTCATCCAGTGCTCCCAAACATGAGTATTTCCTTCTCCCTGCTTGCCTTCTTCTGGCTTTGATTCATTACCTTCCTGCCCTTGAGTTCTCATTTTTGTTCTCCTAAAACAATGCCCTGGTCCCCTTTACCTCATTCCACCTCTGACTATGTAGACATGTCTCAGCACTCCAGACTTAATGGATTAGAATTCACTTGCTCTATCAAGCATTTAACACAATCATAACTAGGGTGCTGTGTTGTGGAGCAGCAGTCTGAGCAGCTGCTTGCAAAATCAGCACCCATAAGGTCATGAATGTTAGTACCTGTAACCCCACTTCCTATCTAGCTCCCTTGGATAATGCCTGGCAAGAAAGCAGAAAATTGTCCCATTCCTTGGGTGCATGCCTCCCATGTAGGAGACCCAGATGGAGCTCCATGTCCTGGCTGTGGCTCGGCCCAACCACTGCTGCGGTGGCCATTTGGACAATGAACCAGAGGATAAAAGATATCTGTCTGTCTCTCAAGCTCTCTCCCTGTCTTCTTTCCCTGTTACTTTGCTTTTCAAATGCTAACAAAAAATGTACATCTCTAAAGTTATTCACCACTAGTCTAAGCTCATGCAAAAGAGGAACCCTGTTTTATTAACCACAGCATCTGTAGTGCCAGGGACATCTCTGTCCTTTCAAAAACATGTACAAATGAGAGACTTTTTAAAATATTTATTTACTTGAAAGAGTTACACAGAGAGAAGAGAGGTAGAGAGAGAGAGCGAGCTCTTACATCTGCTGGTCCACTCTCTAGTTGGCTGCAATGGCTGGAGCTGGGCCAATCTGGAGCCAGGAGTCAGGAGCTTCTTGCAGGTCTCCCATGTGGGTGCAGGGGCCCAAGGACTTGGGCCATCTTCTACTGCTTTCAGGCCATAGCAGAGAGCTGGATCAGAAGAGGAGCAGCTAGGGCTCAAACCAGTGCCCCTATGGGATACTGGCACTGCAGGGTTTGCCTTTACTTACTATGCCACAGCACTGGCCCCAAGACACATTGTTTGTAAACTTGGGTCATTGTCTGTCCCAGACTGCAGAAAATGTAGCAATAAGGACTGTGTCATACACATACCTGATAGGATGCATTCAGCCTCCCAGCCTACATTTGTGGTCTGCCTTGTTATGCTGTCCTTAGTATGCACCATCTGATAATCCCGTCAGGTTCTCAAGTCCGTGTATTGAGTTTACAGAGTCTAGATTGTGCCTACTATTTCTGAGCCTCTTTCTGGAAGGGGGGGTATGAACTGGAGTATGCACAAGGAAATAAAATTATAGCTTGTTCTTATACCTTCGTACTCTGAGGCCTATATTTTGTTTTTTATTATCTTCCCTCTTCAGTCTCTGGAGAAGCTCAATGCAGGGGACAGAGAAGTGCTTCCTGACTCTGAATAGGAGGCAGATTTGAACTTGAGCATGGCCTAATCAAGTGAGCAATGTGAAACCTTCTCAAACTGAAAAGGAAAACAAGGCATCTGCTAAAGGCATCCTCACAAAATGCATATAAACTACACTTGTTACTTTTGCATGTTGATTCATGTATATGTGTTCATTTAAATGGTGTAGCAGGTAGCCCACATTCTCAGATTTCCCTCCAGTCTCTCCTCACCTGAGGAAGAGGCCAACGGTGGGGATCATGAGAGCAGTTGTGTCCAGCAAGCCATTATCACTGACCCAATATTGCACCCCACTTCTCATGTGCAGGGAAATTGGGAAACTTGTCTTTCTTATTCCCTGGAGGTCTGTCCAGCTTGAAGTCACCTCCTTGTAAAATCTCAGAATGAGCTGTGGAGGGCATGCCAAGGCAGCAACACAGATCTGTCTCCCAGAGAGTCTACTCATGGTGGATGGGCCTGAGAAGCTTCTGTTTGCATGGTTTGGGATAGTACCAAGGAGATCTGTGGATGGAGACATTTTAGCAGGGTCCTCATGCTGTCTCTGGTTGACTTGAGCAGAGGGAAGTAAAGGTTGGGGATAGAAGCAGAAGGTGTAGAATATTGCATGACATGTTTAAGCCATTCTGAATTGTGGAGAGCCATCCTCCAAGATTCCGGGCCCACAGGCACCTCATCTCTCTCTTGCTTCAGTCTCCTCATGGTTCTGGGATGGACAGGAGAAAAACAACTCACTTTGCTCTTAGCAGATTACCCTCTTCATGAACTTGCTATGTACTGCAAAAGGAGAGGGGGATGAAGAAAATGGATTAAAATATTTTGACACAAAAGGATCCATAGTATCACATCATGATACCAAGAACAACATCCCACATTGTCTGCTTCCACTGATTATTTTTTAAAGATTTATTAATTTAAAAGGGACCATGACAGAGACAAAGGAACACACACACATGGGGGGGTGGGGTATAAAGGGAGGGACAGGGAGGCAGGGAGGGGGAGAGAGAGTAAGGGAGGAAATGAGGGAAGTCTTCAACCCACAGGTTCAACCAGCGCTGGACAGGTAGAATCCAGAAATCAGGAATTCCATGGGGATCTCCCAGGTGGGAGCCAGGGACTCAAGTCCTTGAACCATGGTCTGCTGCCTCCCAGGGATGTTAACATGGAGTTGGCTTGGAAAGAGCATCTGGGACTTGGTCTGCCATTCTGATGTCAGGTGAGCAGCAGAAGCCTAACTTGCTATGCCACAACACCCACTCTGATTTTTCTTTGTAAAGCTTTATTTGAAAGAGATTGATTGATTGATTCAGAGACAAAGAGAAGATCTTCCATCTGTTGGTGCCTTCCCCAAATGACTGCAGTGATTGGGGCTAGGCCTATCTGATGACAGATTCTTTTTTTTAATTTTTATTTTTATTATTTTTTTGACGGGCAGAGTGGACAGTGAGAGACAGAGAGAAAGGCCTTCCTTTTTGCCATTGGTTCACCCTCCAATGGCCGCCGTGGCCAGCGCGCTGCGGCTGGCACATCGCGCTGATCTGAAGCCAGGAGCCAGGTGCTTCTCTTGGTCTCCCATGTGGGTGCAGGGCCCAAGCACTTGGGCCATCCTGGCAGGAGATTCTTGTGTGTCTCCTACAAGGGTTCAAGGACCTAAATACTTGAGCATTCTCTGGCTTGCCCAGGTCCATTGTGGAGCTGGATTGGAAGTGGAGCAGCTGGAACTTGAAATGCCAAGTGGCAACATTATGCTACAGCACCAATCCCATCAATGATTTCTTTTTTTCCCAAAGACTTTCATTTAGGGAATACAAACTTCATGCATTTCATAAGTACGGCTTTAGGAATATAGTGATTGTTCCCACCATACCCACCCTCCCACCCACTCTCTCATCCCACCTCCTGCTCCCTGACCCATTCCCAGTCCCATTTTCCACTAAGGTCCATTTTCAATTAACTTTATACACAGAAGACCAGCTCTTTACTAAGTTAAGAGTTTCACAGTTTGCACCAAACAAACTGTTCCTCAACAGTTGAGACAAGGACTGTTCAAAGTCCTTTCATCTTGAAGTTAATTTCACTTAATTTTTTTAGAAACTTGATTAAATTTAAAGAAGCACTGAAGAATGATACATCTTTTTGTGAGCACCTAGACATAATTATAATTCAACTCTTAGAGGTACTGCATGAGAAGTTAGTGCACAGTGACCCCTGTGTTAATTTAATAGTTGAAACTCTTATGTGTAATGTCAATGACCACCCAAGGCTCTTGACATGAGCTCCCTAGGCTATGGAAGCTTTTTGAATCCACAAACTCTATCAGTATTTAGACAAGGCCATAAGTAAAATGGAAGTCCTCTCTTGCCTTCAGAGAAAAGTACCTCCTTCTTTGATGACCACTTCTTTCCACTGAGGTCTCGCCCACCAAGGTCCTTCTTGTCAGACATTTTTTGCAGTGTCTGGCTTTCCATGCCTGAAATGTTCTCATGGACTTTTCAGACAGACCAGGAAGACTTAAAGGGCTGATTCTGAGGTCAGAGTGCTACTTAAAGGGATTGTCTATCATAATCTACTCAGATTCTGAGTCTGCTGTGTGAACTGCTAATCATGTTGGAACATCCATTCCTTTTTAATTCTATTACCAGACCCTTAATCCTATCCATATGATCAACTTAACACTGAAGATGATATATTTACCAACAGTTTAATGGTATTTGAGGTCCCATGGCAAGTATTTAAACTGTAAGTAAGTCCATAGGAAAGTATGCAGAACTATACAGGTTTAGAGTTAGAAACTCCACATGCTTCATAATTACAACTTTAGAAACATGGTGATTCTTCCCACTGTGCCCACCTCATGCCCATACTCCCACCCCTCTTCCTCCTCCTCTTATTCCTACTCTTTTTACTGAGATCTATTTTCAATTGACTATATACACATATGTTAAACTCTGTTAAGAGTTTGACAAATAGTATTTTTAAAAAAAAAACTCCGTTCCTCAACAATCAAGACAAGGACTGTTAGTCATTGCCTCTCTTCTACAGATTTCTTTTTAGGTGTTCTATTAGTTATCACAGATCAGGGAGAACATATGGAGTTATCCCTTTGGAACTGGCTTATTTCAGTAAGTATGATGTTTTCCACATTCATTCATTTTGTTGCAAATGATCAGATTTCATTTTTATAACCACTGTGTAGTATTCCATGGTGTACATATCCCATAATTTCTTTATCCAGTCTTCAGTTGATGGGCATTTGAGTTGCTTCCATGACTTAGCTAGTGTAAACTGAGCTGCAATAAATATGGGGGGGGGTGCAGATAACTCTTTCATGTGCTGTTTTCATTTCCCTTGGGTAAATCCCCAGGAATGGATGGCTGGGACATATGGTACATCTATATTCAGATTTCTGAGCTATCTCCATACTGTCCTCCACAGTGGTTTTATCAGTTTACATTCTCACCAACAGTAGGTTAGGGTACCTTTATCCTCACATCCTTCCCAGCATTTGTTGATTTCTGTATGGAAGCCATTCTTACTGGGGTGAGGTGAAACCTCATTGTGGTTTTTATTTGCATTTCTCTGGTGGCTAGTGATCCTGAGCCTTTTTTTCTGTGTCTGTTGGCCATTTGGATTTCCTCTTTTGAAAAATGTCTAGGTCCTTTGCCCATTTCTTCATTAGGTTGTTTGCTCTGTTGTGGAGCTTCTTGATCTTTCTGTATATTCTGGTTATTAAACCTTTATAGATTGTATAGTTTGCAAATAATTTCTCCCATGCAGTCATTTGCCTCTTCAAATAGCTGAATGTTTCTTTTGCACTGCACAACTTCTCAATTTAATATAATCCAATTTGTTAATTTAGCTATGATTGCTTGTGCCTCTGGGGTCTTTTCCAAGAATTGTTTGCCTGTTCCAAAGTGTTATAGGATTTCCCCAATGTTCTCTAATAATTTGATGGTATCAGGTCACAGATTTAAGTCCTTAATCTATGATGAGTGCATGGTTAAGATGTAAGGTAGGGGTCCTGCTTCATACTTCTGAATATGGAAATCCAATTTTCCTAACACCATTTGTTGGAGAGATTGTCCTTGCTCCAGGGATTGGTTTTAGATCCTGGGTCAAATATAAGTTGGTTGTAGATGCTTGAAATGAATTCTGGCAATTCTACTCTGTTCCATTGGTCTATCCATCTGTTTTTGTACCAGAACCAGGCTATTTTGTTTACAACTGCCTTGTAGTATGTCTTGATCTGGTATTGTGATGCCGTCAGCTTTCTTTGTATAATATTGCTTTAGCTATTTGAGGTCTCCAGTGTTTCCATATGAAGTTCAGCATCATTTTTTATCCTTGGTATTTGATAGGAATTGCATTGAAGCTGTAAATTGTCTTTGGAAGAATGGACATTTTGATGATTCTTCTAATCCATGAACATTGCAGATTTTTCCATTTTTGGTATCTTCTATTTCTTTAATAATTTGTGATTCTCATAGAGATCCTTGACATCCTTGGTTAAATTTATTTCAAGGTATGATTTTTTTGCAGCTATTATGAATGGAATTGATCTTAAAAGTTCTTTCTCAGCCATGGCTTTGTGTATTCAAAGGCTGTTGATTTTTCTGAATTGACTTTATATCCTGCTACTTTACCAAATTTTTCTATGAGGTCCAATAGTCTTTTAGTGGAGTCTTTTGGATTCTCTATATAGAATAATGTCTTGTGCAAATAGGAGTAATTTGACTTCCTTCTTCCCATTTTGTATCCCTTTGACTTATTTTTCTTGCATAATGGCTCTGGCTAAAACTTCCATGAATGTTTTAAATAGAAATGTTGAGTGGGCATCCTTGTCTGGTTCCATATCTCAGTGGGAATGGTTCCAACTTTTCTCATTCAATAGGATGCTGGCTGTGGGTTTGCATAAATTGCCTTGATTGTATTGAGGAATGTTGATTCTTTACCCAATTTTCTTAGAGTATTCATCATGAAAGGGTGTTGTATTTTATCCAATGGCTTCTCTGCAGCTATTGAGATAATCACATGGTTTTTGTTATTCAGGCTGATAATGTGATGTTTGACATTGTTTGCTTTGTGAATGTTGACCTATTCCTGCATACCAGGGATAAATCCCACTTGGTCCAGCTGAGTGATCTTTCTGATGTGTTGTTGGATTCAATTGGCTAGAACTTTTTTGAGGATTTTTGTGTCTATGTTCATCAGGGAAATTGGTCTGTAGTTCTTTTTCTGTTGCATCTTTTTCAGGTTTATGAATTAAGGTGATGCTCGCTTCACAGAATGAATTTGGGAGGATTCTCTCCCTTTAAATTGTTTTTGAATAGCTTGAGAAGGATTGGACCTTCTTCAAATTCCTGTTAGAATTCAGCAGTAAAGCCATCCAGTCGTGGGCTATTCTTTGTCGGAAGGGTCTTTATTACTGATTCAGTTTCTGTCTTGGTAGTGATTTCTTGATGTTGTTTTACTGTGTGGCACTTTATGTGTCTCTACTTTTGTTTTTTTCTGCTAGTTTTTGTTGGATTTAGGTTCTTTTTTGCTTGTTCTTAACTATGTACATTGAATTGAGTTCAGATATTTGTTTTTATTGTAGTTGCTTATAGGTATAAATTTTCTTCTAGGCCCTGATTTCACAGGTGATTGTATTTTGTTCTCATTGCAATTAAAATTCTAAGTGTTTTGTAACCTCTTTTTGACATCTTTGTTAACCTACTGTGTGTATGTGTCTGTGTGCACTTCCATACCTGTGGCAAGCAAGATGTATTTAAGTCAGGATGCTCTTTCCACAGAGATCAGAAGGGGCCTTCAAGAGAGGAAAAAATTCTGGAAATGACAGACGGGGTCCTTTAAATACAATTGAGTTGAGGTACAGGATTTCAGGTAACAGATGGTAAGGGCCCAACTCAACAGAATCCTGGAAATGCAGTCCCCTATAGACTGCTCATGATAAAATACAAAAGTCCTCAGAAGTGTATGATAGTAAACTTATTTATATTCTCATGATAAAGCTAGAGACCCAGAAGCATGGAATTGGCACTTTTGTCTTGCTAAAGGCAGCTTCTCAGCAGAATAATGCATCTTGTCCATGCTTAAAGGGACATCCTCTTTCCCCATTTCAGTGGGGAACTGACCTAACTGCCTGTTCTTTCAAATACCTCCTCACATTACCACCCCTCCCCCAGAAGAATGGACCCTAACAGCAGTGTTAGGGATATGGGGACTGCTACCATACTGATGGCTTCATGCTAAAATGGGACATCCTTAAGGGACAGAAGGGCATCCTTCTGAGTGTTGATCTAAGGTCCCCACTAGAAAGCAGATTGCCTCAGGGGTGTCATCTGGAGCACTTCCTACTGTTTGATTCTGGTTGTTTAGTCCTGGGTAAAACAAAGCATGTAAGGGAATTACTATCTCTCCCCTACTTCATGTTGACATTCTGAATTGCTCCCAATTGAGAATGTCAACATTTGTGAATTCCAGGAATCTACCTAGAAGCATTAAGGTCAAAGACTAAGTGTTAGAGGGCCGGCGCCGCGGCTCACTAGGCTAATCCTCCGCCTAGCGGCGCCGGCACACCGGGTTCTAGTCCCGGTCTGGGCGCCAGATTCTGTCCTGGTTTCCCCTCTTCCAGGCCAGCCCTCTGCTGTGGCCAGGGAGTGCAGTGGAGGATGGCCCAAGTGCTTGGGCCCTGCACCCCATGGGAGTCCAGGATAAGTACCTGGCTCCTGCCATCCGATCAGTGCGGTGCGCCGGCCGCAGTGCGCTGGCTGCGGCGGCCATTGGAGGGTGAACCAACGGCAAAAGAAGACCTTTCTCTCTGTCTCTCTCTCTCTCACTATCCACTCTGCCTGTTAAAAAAAAAAAAAAGACTAAGTGTTAGAGCTGAAGACATACTCTGATGTGGGATGGGGGTGTGCTCATTGGCATCTTATGGAGATGGGCAGATTTGTTTCCCAAATCTTTTTTTTTTTTTATCTCAATTTGGATGTCTTTGAGGTTTATTCTGCCATGGATTTCTTGTGCATCTTGGAGGTATAGGCTCAAGCTTTTCCTCAGATAGTGTTTATGTCATGTCATTATTGTTTCTGCTTTTTTTTTTTTTTTTTTGACAGGCAGAGTTAGAGACAGAGAGAAAGGTCTTCCTTCCATTGGTTCACCCCTCAAATGGCTGCTATGGCCAGTGCACTGCACTGATTCGAAGCCAGGAGCCAGGTGCTTCCTCCTGGTCTCCCATGCAGGTTCAGGGCCCAAGCACTTGGGCCATCCTCCACTGCCATCCCAGGCCACAGCAGAGAGCTGGACTGGAAGAGGAGCAACCAGGACAGAATCTAGTGCCCCAACTGGGACTAGAACCGGGGTGCTGGCACCGCAGGTGGAGGATTAGCCTAGTGAGCTGTGGCACCGGCCTGTTTCTGCTTCTTAAAGTCTCCTTTTCTTATGCAGCTTATCTTGTACAAGTCATGGTATATTTGATACAGTTTCACTGTTTTTAAACTCTGTTCTTCATTATTTTTCCTTTGTTCCTTGCACTGGGACATCTCAATTATCTGGCATTCAGGCTCACTATTCTTCATCACACTCAAATCAACTTTTAAGCATTTATTGTGATTTTTTTTCATTTCAGCTATGTTTGCAGCTCTATAAATTGTTTGCTTCCTGTTTAAAATTTGCTTCTTTGAAGACATTCTCATTTTGTTCATGTGTGGTTTTCCCAATTTGCTCATTTGCTCTAGATGTTTATGATTTGATTTTTTTGCACAAAATAAAATTGACTTGTTTTTGTCCTTGTAGAATATTTCTATGTTTTCATTTTCTTCTTGCAAGAGAGACTTGCTTTCATGTTTCTTTGTATGGCACACAATTTCTTATCCAAGACATACAGCTCTTGTCATCTCTGCCCCAACCCCACCTCAGGTTCATTGTTCCCGTTTTTTGTGTGGCCTATGTGTTCATTTTCTTCTATCATCTCTTTTGGAATGTCTGTCTTATGTTTTCTGTGTCTACTGAAGTGTTCAGTTTCTGTTCCTAAAATTCTTTAAGTCAAAGGAAACTGAGGAAAAGAAAATCCTTTTTCAGTCCTGCAGATTGACTCCATGTTGCTCCACTCCACTCCACTCCAAGTGCTTTTCAGCAACTTGTCCTCTGTGCCACACTCAACACCTCCTGTGTGCATCCTGCACATCAGCCAGAGCTGAAATCTTGGGACACTTCTCTCATCTCCTGTGCACACAGCCCACCTCGCGGATGTGATGATGTCCATGATTACAAGGCATACACAAGAAGTTTAAATGTCCTGTTATCCCAAGTAGCTCCTGACCCGTCCCCTCACTTACCCCTCTTCAGAGTATCTGTGGCTCATCCCATCTGATCTCTGGTCCCTCGGCCTTCTGGGGCCAATGCTTGTGCCTTTATGGACTTTCTGCAAATGTTGCCTGAGAAGCTATCACATCCTTGGAAAGGCTTCAAGCTGGGCACACCAGAGGCAAGCAGCCTCCGTGCCACACCTCAGAGACCTTCTCACAGTCCAGTGGAGAAGCGTGGTCTTTGAGACTGATGTCAGCATTGCCCCTTCTGGTCTCGGAAGCTTGCATCAGGAGTTTGTATTGCTGCCATTAGCACTGCTGCTCACCTGAGAATGGAACATGGGGCAGGGATTTAAACTGCAGCAGCGCTTTCTTAAAGCTGCAGCTTTCTGTGTGAACCCTTCCCCTGACTGCTGTAAGGTGGTAAATCCATCCCAGGTTCCGGAAACTTGATTCCTGTGGATTTTCTAGGTTTTGTTGCTGCTGGGGCACAATGGAGCACTAGATCTCCCTGCTTGGGAATTTTTAGTGATGTTACCATGAATGTACTTTTGATTACGAAACTGGGTCTAACACGTGTGGCTGAGGTCATTCAGATAAGTGCAATGTGATGTCTGTTTTCACCCAAAGACTCCTTAACCCCTAGAAATGCATCATTAGTAAAAGATGGGCGTTCCGCAATGAGAATGCCTGGCCAGGTGACCCAGAGGCTCTGTGGCTATTGGGCAAAACATTTTTGTTTAGAAAACAAACTATTTTGAGAAGATCACCCTGTCAGATGAATTCAGGCCTTCCATTCCAAAAATTCTATCACTCTATTTCCAAAGTCTTCTCGGAATTTCCAAAGCATGTTAAACTGAATTGCATTTCTCCTCAGACACAAATTCATGTTGAAGCTCAACTTCCCAGGATTTCAAATGCAAAGATATTAGGCATTAGTAGAGCCGTTGAATTAAAATGAGATCATTCAGGTGGGCCATAATCCAGCTGGAGTGTCCATTGAAGAAGGGAATATTAGGACATACACAGAATCAGCAGGGAGCTTTGTGCACTGACGGCAAGCCAGGTGAGGACAGTGTGAGGAGGCAGCCATCTGCAAACCAGGAGAGAGGCCAGAAGACATGATAGTAGCCCTTAGTGTGCTCTCTGTAACCCTTCCTCCAGAACTGTAAGGAATAACCTCTTCTTTTACTTCATTATCTGTGGAATTCTGTGAGTTCCCTAGAAAATTCATAAGGGCATTTCCTCTATCAACATGTTTCCCATTTGGTCTAAAACATTCACAATGTGCCCCTCATCTCACTGTGATGATTTTGGTTCTTAAACTTTGATTTTGATTGAAAGGCAGAATCGCACAGAGATTTTCCGGTAGCCAGCTCACTCCCCAGGTGGCTCCAATAGCCCAGGCTGGCTCGGACTGAGTGACTGAAGCCCAGAGACAGGGGCTTCATTCAGGCCTCCCACATGGATTTCATTCAGAAATCAAGATTCTAGCTGGGGTGAGGTGAAACTTCATTGTGGTTTTGATTTTCATTTCCCTCATGGCTAGTGATCCTGAGCATTTTTTTTTTTTTGACAGGCAGAGTGGACAGTGAGAGAGAGACAGAGTAAGGTCTTCCTTTTCCGTTGGTTCACCCTCCAATGGCCACCGCGGCCACGCGCTGTGGCCGGCTCACGGCGCTGATCCGATGGCAAGAGCCAGGTACTTATCCTGGTCTCCCATGGGGTGCAGGGCCCAAGGACTTGGGCCATCCTCCACTGCACTTCCCTGGCCACAGAAGAGAGCTGGCCTGGAAGAGGGGCAACCAGGACAGAATCCAGCGACCCGACCAGGACTAGAACCCAGTGTGCCGGCGCCGCAAGGCGGAGGATTAGCCTAGTGAGCCATGGCGCCGGCGATCCTGAGCATTTTTCCATGAGTCTGTCGGCCATTTGGATTTTGTCTTTTGAAAAAATATTTCAGTCCTTTGCCAATTTCTTAACTGGGTTGTTTTGTTGTGGAGTTTCTAGATCTCTTTATATGTCCTGGTTATTCCTCTAGTTTCGCAGGTGCACCATCCCCCACAAGACTCCAAGCCTGGTTCTCTCTAGCCTTTCCCTGCAGCTTTATTGCCAGTGGCTTGGTCTGCTGTAGTCTGGTCTCACCTCACTCTCCAATGCTGGTGCAGAAATCCCTGCTGTTGGGGTCCTGAGTTGTGGGCTTCTCCGCCCTCCACATAGGTCCACTGTGTCCCTCTAATTTGTGTAGAGATTTCTCTGCCATTTTCTCCCTAACTCTTCCCTGAGACTGCACTCCCTCCACTTTTTAAAAACTATCTCTGCTAGGGGTTGGCACTGTGGCTCACTTGGTTAATCCTCCACCTACAGCGCCAGCATCCCATATGGGCGCCGGGTTCTAGTCCCAGTTGCTCCTCTTCCAGTCCAGCTCTGCTCTGAATTCCCAAGTCATCCTTTGGTAAATATTGTCAGTTTTGGAGACAAACTACTGTTTAAGTGCCAGTGTGGAAGGGCATGTACTTAAAGGGAGTGAAAGAATAGGAGATTGGCTGGTGCCATAGCTCTCTAGGCATATCCTTTGCCTGTGGCACCAGTACTCCGGGTTCTAGTCTCGGTTGGGGCACCGGTTCTGTCCCAGTTGCTCCTCTTCCAGTCTAGCACTCTGCTGTGGCCCAGGGAAGGCAGTGGAGGATGGCCCAAGTGCTTGAGCCCTGCACCTGCTTGAGAGACCAGGAGGAAGCATCCGGCTCCTGGCTTCCTGGCACAGCGCGCTGGCCATAGCAGCCATTTAGGGGGTGAACCAATGGTAAAGGAAGACCTTTCTCTCTGTCTCTCTCTCTCTCACTGTCTAACTCTGCCTGTCAAAAAAAAAAAATAGGAGGCACTCAGGAGAACGACTGTTACCCACAGGATGAGAAGGGTGAAGTGTAACGAGTCACGGTCAAGCTCAGACCTTGTCTGGTACTGAGAGGATCTCGGACACATCTCTGTTGGAGAGCTGAAGGATGCCATGTGCAACCTGGATGTGTGTCTGGAAAAAGATGAATTGTTCCAGTTGGGCATAACATAGGATGTCCTGAGTACTACACTCTGTGTGTCTGAGAAAGATGTGTATTCTGTGCTGCTGAGTGAAATGTGCTCAGCTCTCTGTTAGGTCCATTTTGTCTAAACAGTAGTCCAAGTCCACTATCTTATTGCTTTATTGTCTTGAACATGGGTCCTGTGTTCAATGTGACATATGAGAACCCACTATTACCAGTATATTACTGTCTTTCACCTCTGTCCTCTTGATATTTGCCTCATACTCAGGAATATGTACTTAGAATTTTCATATCCTGTTGATGAATTACATATTTATCATGGCTCAGTAACATTCTAAATAACTTTCTACTATTTTTTATTTAAAGTACAATCATGATTTTCTATTTTGTTAAAGATAAAACCACCTGTGTCTGAACTTAGGACATATGAAGGTAGCTTTTTTTCCATCCCTTCACAATGAGTCTATATAAGATTTTCTAACTTTGTCTTTTGTCAGGCAACATGAAAATTGATCATTCATGTAATCTGATCAGCCCCTTCATGTATTTTCTTTCAAGAGACTCAGTAGTATTCTTTTTTAGTTTTTATTAACAAAATATCAGATTTCATGTGTTTGTAGGTGCAGTTCTGATAACCGTAGTTCATCCCCCATCTCTCCTCCCACAACCCTCCTCTTTCATCTTTTTTTCCTTTAATTTTTATAAAAACAATTTCAGTATGTAATCACGGGCTTAGTGCACCACGAACCATAATAGTCAACAAGTAAAAAGCAGAAAGACCACAGGTCCACAGCAGTACAAACATGGGCTAAAAACAACAGTGCAATCACAAGAGGACCATGTCATTTCAATAGACTTTTGTACTCTAACTTATTACATATAAAAGAAAACCTATGATGTTTGTGTTTCAAGAACTGGATTATTTCAATACACATAATGGTTTCCAGTTGCATTAACTTTTTTAGAAAAGACAAGATGTCACCCCTTTTTTCTATCTGTAGTGTTCTGTCGTGTATATATGCCACATTCGCTCTATGCAGTCATCATCTGATGGACATCTGAACTGATTCCATAGCTTAGCTATTGTGAATTGAGCTGTAATGAACGTGGTGGTAGAAATATGTCTCACGTACCAATTTCATCTCATTTGGTCACTTACCAGGAGTGGAATGGCTGGGTCATACATTTGATATATTTTCATATTTCCAAGGAATTTTCATACTGTGTTCAATAATAATTGTATGGGTTTACATTCCCACCAATAGTGTATTAGGGTACCTGTTCCCCCCACATCTTTGCCAGCATTTTTTTTTAATTTTTGGATTGTACACATTTTAACTGGGGTGATGTGAAACCTCATTGTGATTATTTGTATTTTCCTGTTGGCTGGTGATCCTGAGGAATTGTTCATGTGTCTATTGATCATTTGTATTTCATGCATTGAAAACTGACTGTTCATGTCGTGTCAGATTTCTTCACTGTATTGTTTTTATTGTTTTGGAGTTTCTTGAACTCTTTACATATCTTGGTTCTTAATCACTTATCAGTTGCATAATTTGCAAACATTTTCTGCCAATCTGTTGGTTGCCTTTTTGTTTCCACTGTAGAGATGTTTCACATTCTTGGTTAATTTTATAAGATATTTAAAATATTTCTGGAGCTACTGCTAATTGAATTGATCTTAGAACGTCTTTCTCAGCCATGACATTGCATTTGTTATTAAGGCTATTGATTGTCATGTGTTGACTTTATATGCTGGAACTATACCAAGTTGGAGTCCATTGATCCTGTATACAGAATCATGATGTCTGCAAACAGGGATGATTTGATTTCCTCCAATTCTAATCTCTATCTATTTGAATTGATTTTCTTGCCTATGGCTGTGGCTAACAGCTCCAGAAGTATACAGAATAGCAGATGTAAGAGTGGGCATCTTTGTCTGCTTCCAAATCTTAGTGGAGATACTTGCAACATTTCCCACTCAATATGATGATGGTTGTGTGTTTGTCATATATTGCTTTGATTGAGTTGAGGTATGTTCCTTCTATAACCAAATTGCTTAAGATTTTTGTCATGAAAAGATGTTATACTTCATCAAGTGCTTTATCACACCTGCTGATATAATTATATGGTATTTATTCTTCAGTCTGTCCATGTGACACATCACATTTATTCATTTGCATGTGTTGAAACAAACCTACATACCAGGGAAAAAATCACACATGGTTTATGTGAATAAGCTTTCTGATGTGTTGTTCAATTGGATTAGCTAGAATTTTTTTTGAGGACTTTTGCATCTGTGTTAATCAGGATATTGGTCTGTAGTTCTCTCTCCTGTATCTTTTTCTGGTTTTGTAATTAAGGTGATACTGTCCTCAAAGAAGGAGTTTGGGAGTAGCCCTTCCCTTTCAATTGTTTGGAATAGTTTGAGAAGCATTTGTAGTGGAAGTTGGGAATAGGGTGAGTGGTTGAATGCTCAGGTGTACCAGCCAATATTTAATTTTTAAACATCTATTTTAAATACTTCCACAAAGTGAATATTGGAACAGTACACACTTTGAATATTTAATATTTAAATAATCAAATATATAAATATATAAATATTAAATATTTAAATATTATAGGAAATATAATGTATATTATATGTATATTGTAACTCTCAAGAGAATCACAGTAATGTCAAATAATAGACAATATAATCAAGTTTACTCTATTAAACAATGAAGTAAAGTAATTTACATAAAGTAAATTGATTAAACAGTTACAATGGAGTCAGAGCAAAACCCTTCCAGTCCAAGCCCCATCTTTGCAAAAGATAAATACAATTTCTGCTGCTTCTGGAATAATGAAGGATAGAATTGAAAGGGAGAGAATGATCCTACGGGGCAAGCAGGATGCACAGCAGACTCATGGAATGGCAAATGCTCTAAACAGCACTCCAGCCTCAGAATCCACCCTTGGGGCATTTGGATCTGGCTAAAAGGCCCATGAGAGTCTCGCAAGCATGGAAAGCCAAGACACTGGCAAAAATGACCTGAATGAAAGATCTCGGTGAGAGAGATCCCAGCAGAAAGAACGGGCCATCAAAGAAGGAGGCGCCTTTCTCTGAAGGGAGGAAGGAACCTCCACTGTGATACGGCCTTGACTACATAAGATCAGAGTTGGTGAACTCAAGAGGCTTCCATAGCACTGACAGTTCGTGATTATTGACATCATAAATAAGAGTGTCAATTGTTAAATCAATAACGGGGGCTGGCGCCGCAGCTCACTAGGCTAATCCTCCGCCTAGCGGCGCTGGCACACTGGGTTCTAGTCCCGGTCGGGGCGCCGGATTCTGTCCTGGTTGCCCCTCTTCCAGGCCAGCCCTCTGCTGTGGCCAGGGAGTGCAGTGGAGGATGGCCCAGGTGCTTGGGCCCTGCACCCCATGGGAGACCAGGAAAAGCACCTGGCTCCTGGCTCCTGCCTTCAGATCAGCGCGGTGCGCCGGCCGCAGCGCGCCAGCAGCGGCGGCCATTGTAGGGTGAACCAACAGCAAAGGAAGACCTTTCTCTCTGTCTCTCTCTCTCACTGTCCACTCTGCCTGTCAAAAAAAAAAAATCAATAACGGGAGTCACTGTGCACCTGCTCCCCATGTAGGATCTCTGTCCTTAATATGTTGTACTATGAGAATTAACGGTAAAACTACTAGTCGAACAATACTCTATTTTGTGTGGCTGTGTGGGTGCAGTCTGTTGAAATCTTTACTTAGTATATACTAAGTTGATCATCTTCATATAAAGATAATTGAAAATGAATCTCAAAGAATGGGATGGGAGAGGGAGTGGGAGATGGGATGGTTGCAAGTGGGAGGGAGGTTATGGGGGAAAAAGCCACAACAATGCAAAAGTTGTACTTTTTCTTTTTTTATTTAATAAATATAAATTTACAAACAATTTCTGTTGCTTCTGGATCATGTCCAGATTGCAGATTTGGTAGCAGAATTTAGGGACAGAAATTATGCCCCTCCTTTGGGTATACCTTTTCTGTAGTTCTTCTTGTAGCAGCTGGCATCTGGTAGACACTCAAAGTATCAATGTATTTTAAAAAGCATTTAGAATTAAATTTTAAAGTATTTTTCATTTTGATAAGATTTTTGATATTCATAAAATGGAATGTATCAATGGCCTCAGAAGGGCCAATCTTAGCTGTAGACTGCAGCATTACCTTTGTTAACTTCTTCTACTGGATAACATTGTCTGCTCAGAACTTATTTGAAAATCTCTACTTTGTTGCCAGAAGACTTGGCTGCAAAGAGATAATAAGAGTGAATAAGCTAGACATAGAACGATAAATACTACATTTGCTCCCTTATAGATAGGAGCTTAAATTTTAAAAGACAAAAAGTATGATTCCAAAATAAATAAGAAAATGTCAATGTATATTAGTATTTCTGTAAATATTATGGAGCTGGTGCTATAGCACAGCAGTTAAAGTCACCTCCTACAGTGCTGGCATCTCACACAGGCACTGGTTCAAGTCCTGGATGTTCCCCTTCGGATCCAGATCTCTGCTGTGGAAAGCAGTAGAAGATGGCCCAAGTACTTGGGACCCTGCACCCACATGGAAAATCCAGAAGAAGCTCCTGGCTTTGGATTGGCCCAGCTCTAGCCATTGCTTTCATTTGAGGGGTGAACCAGCGGTGGGAAGACCTCTCTCTCTTCCTCTGCCTCTCTGTAACTGTGCCTTTCAAATACTGAAGACCAGGATAACTTTGGGAAATGGAGTTGTTGTACTGAAAGCATTCCTCAGAGTAGAGAGGAAACAGTAAAGTTAACACCACTGTGAAAACAAGGTTCACCATTATCCTCCTCTCCCCCACCTAGGTGAGAGGATGGTCACAAGAGGACGGTTTTGAAGGTGTCCATCCTTTCTTGGAAGCTTCTGGCTGAGGAAAGGGGATCAGTGAGACACAACTAAAGAAACCTTGATTTTCAACACTCCGTAAGAGCCTGGCAATTCTACAACCTGAGAGCAAAAGTTCTTACACTGCACTTAAGTGGGAAACAAGAACCCTCAAACCATGATAGGCTTTTTCTTTCTAAAACAGGCGCCATTTAAAGATATCTAAGGATACTGCCATTTAGTGTCTTGCTTGGATTCTGGGACATACGACTAAGAACCTATGCTCCTCTCCCCACTCCCCTTCACAAACCTAATTCCAGACACTTTACCACAAAGCTAGCCTGCCAAATGTGGTGAGGTTGAGGCCTTGAGGGCAGATCATGAAGACACAGGACTAAGAGGGTAAATACTGCACCAGATGCTTCATTCAGGAAGTGCCTCCCAGCATGGTGCCATGAAGATATGAGAGGGAGAGGCCCCAACCAGATCAGAATAGGACCAGGCCCTCCTGAGGAACAAGGGGAAAGCAGAGAGGGGCTCTCTTTAGCAACAAGGGGTAGAGAACCTGGAGTAAAGTGTTCAGTAAACACCAGTGGTTGAAGATCTTTACATCAATAGCATTGATTGATTAGTATTTAACAGATGCCAGATGCAGAATAACTAATGTGGAGACAGCTAAAACATGCTAAATTGGATTATATTCATCCATTGGCTACGTGAACACTGACTTCAGTGCCAGTGGTCTTTGAGATAATCCCAAGCATAATGTGAAAAATTAAACACCATGAGGTCCATTTTACAACAATGCCCAAAGGCTATTGTTGATTCTCCTATATACCAGCAAGGATTACAGGAAGACTTTTAAACAGTACATCCCTAAGAAAAAAAGTCATTTCTACATATTAAAGAATCACTATGGTGAGGCCGGCACTGTGTCACAGTGGGTTTAAAGCCTTGGCCTGGGGCCAGCGCCATGGCTCACTTGGTTAATCCTCCGCCTGCAGCATTGGCATCCCATATGGGCACCGGTTCTAGTCCCAGTTGCTCCTCTTCCAATCCAGCTCTCTGCTGTGGCCCAGGAAGGCAGTGGAGGATGGCCCAAGTGCTTGGGCCCCTGCACCCACCTGGGAGACCAGGAGGAAGCACCTGGCTCCTGGCTTCAGATCGGCATAGTTCCAGCTATAGCAGCCATTTGGGGGGTGAACCAATGGGAGGAAGACCTTTCTCTTTAACTCAAAAAAAAAAAAAAAAAAAAAAAACCTGGCCTGAAGTTTCAGCATCCCATATGGTTCAAGTCCCAGCTGCTCCTCTTCTGATCCAGCTCTCTGCTATGGCCCGGGAAGGCAATAGAAGATGGCCCAGGTCCTTGGCCCTTTTGCCCACATGGGAGACCCAAAGGAAGCTCCTGGTTTCTGGCTTCAGATCGGCACAGCTCTGGCCATTGTGGCCATCTGGGGGGTCGGGGGGTGAGACAGCAGATGAAGACCTCTCTGTCTCTACCTATTTCAAATAAATAAAATAAATCATAAAAAAAGGAATCACTATGGTACATTGTATACACCTCCCTGTGTGCCACTCAGATAGCTGGCTGGGGAGTTTTGGATTCCACCCAGGAATACTCTTCTTCTAGGTGTAACAGATTATTCCTAGAAACCAAAGAAACAATCTTCCTTCCCCAGAGAAGCTACTGTATCATTTGCAACTAGATTTGGTTAGACAGGTCCCAGGGGAGCATGAAAAATTTAGCTCCTCGATTCCAAGAGTATCTCACTGAAGCTGTGACCATGGATCTAATCTGGGATGAGAACAGACTAGTACATCACCACCACTAGCAGTTCAGCCATCAGACAGAGAGCTTGGACAAACTATTTCAGCACTGTGCAGGGCATTTTGCAAGGAGGGAATCTAATGCCTGGCCAGACCCACAGGCTCAGGCAAGGCTGAAACGTGTTGAGATCTTCGGGTCATCACAGCTCAGGGGTCTACCCAGGTGTGGCTGATGGACATCCAACGTGGAGGAATCAGCTCATTTAAGGAAAAACCAAGGTGTCTTACTGCTCCTACTGATCCCCAAAACAGGTGAGTTAATTTTATTCTGACCACAATTGGCCTCATTGCGGATTACACAGGCACAAATTTCAACTGTGCTCCTGTTCTGCGAGACAAAGCATCTCCCTGTGCTCTACTTTGATTTGTTCTTTGTCTTCTTAGGTGAGTTTGCTTTATCTACCCACCAAGCTTGTGCGTTCAGGGTACACTTCCGTTTCTTTCATCTTTACAAAACCACACTGCCTGACACCTTAGCATAATTCAGATCCTCAAGATTTCTGTGGAAATTAACCAGAAATGCCAATGTAAGTAGACACAACAGAATGCAGAAATCTCCATGTATGCATCTGTTGATCTATGTAACCATCCATTCATCCCTCTATGTATCTGGCATTTGCCTGTATTGGCAAAGAAAGATGCATTATACAGCTACTGACACTCCTGAGTCATTTGGGGAGGATCCCAGGGACCAAGATGCCCACGTCCCCATCTGGAGACCCAGGAGAGCCATTCATTCAATTCTAGGACACTATCAGAGTATTGGTCAATTATCTAAGGCATTAAGGTAGGAGGGTCCGCTCCTGCTCACGGACTGAGTAGCCCTTCTGCTCTACTCAAACCTCACCAGGAAGGGCAATTTCCTTGACAAAGTCTATAGATGTTAAACCTAGCCAGAAGTACCCACACAGAAACATCAAATTTATGCCTGGCCAAATGTGTGGGCACTTGGTGGCCCCCTCCAGTCATTACATAAAATCACCTTTCATACTAGGATCAAACATGAAATAAAACACCAGGAGTAAGGCAGGACTTTAGCATTCACAGCCATAACAGTTGATACCCATAGGCAGACAGGAGGAGGAAGGGCTGGAGGGGAGAAGGGGTGAAAAAGGCAGGCTAGGGGAGGGGCTTACTGGAGGACAAGAAGATGGAGAGTTTGGAAACACCAGGAATCAGAAGACAAGACAGGGGCTGGCGCTGTACTGCAGCGGCTTAATGCCCTGGCCTGAAGGGCCAGCATCCCTATGGGCACTGGTTCAAGACCCAGCTGCTCCACTTCTGATCCAGCTATGGCCTGGGAAAGCAGAGGAAGATGGCCCAGGTCCTGGAGGAAGCTCCTGGCTTCAGGATCAGCAGAGCTCCAGCCGTTGCAGCCAATTGCAGATGGAAGACCTGTGTGTGTGTGTAAAACTCTTTCAAATAAATAAATCTTCAAAAAAAGAAAAAACACAACAATGTCATAAGGATGAACAGCACTGTGGCATAGCAGGTAAAGCCGCCGCCTGCAGTGCCGGCATCCCATATGGGTGCCAGTTCAAGACCTGACTGCTCCACTTCCGATCCAGCTCTCTGCTAAGGCCTGGGAAAGCAGTAGAAGCTGACCCAAGTCCTTGGGCCCCTATACCTGCGTGGGAGACTCAGAAGAAGCTCCCGACTCCTGGCTTCAGATCAGCACAGTTCTGGCCATTGTGGCCAACTGGGGAGTGAACCAGCGGATGGAAGACTGACATCTGTCTCTGCCTCTGCCTGCCTCTCTCTCTCTGCCTCTCTCTGCCTTTCCTTCTCTGTGTAACTCAAATACATAATAAATCTTTAATTAAAAAAAAAGCATCAGCAGAAAGAGTAAAACTTCAGACTGAGCACAGCCCCCTGAAGCGGAGCCCCGAGCTCTAGCTCAGTCCCTCACCCTCACCCTCACCCCATCGTGACCAGCACTGCAACCAGGGCCAAGCTTCCTGAACTCAGGAAGCAGCTAGCAGAGATGTACAGCCATTTCCTAACAACCCTCGCATGTGCACAAAATGTGCTTTCACAGGCATCGCCTCAGTTCCCACAGCAAGGAAACTGCGGTCCCTGCCTTCTTTCATCCCTGGGGGTCTTTGAAGCCCAGGACAGCCCAGGAAACCACAGCCAAGTAATGAAGGCAAGGCCATGCATGTTTGCCTCTTGCAGAACACACACACTCACCACAGGTGGCTCTCCATTGGCTGACAGATGATTCCTAAAGCTTGGTCTGTGTGAGAAACAGCCTCACCCATCCGCTCAAGTGATGGACTCGACTCAGTGAGTGCAACAAGAGCGAGACCCAACTTCCGATCTTGCAACACCTTGTGCCAGCACACCAGGAGAAGGTTCCAGCAAGCTATTTATTTCCTAGCAAGCAGATCCCTCCCCCAGTTCCTCATTGGCTGAGTAACAACAGCGTGACAATCTTCCTGGCATTTGCTTCAGTTGTTTGGCCACAACCTTCCTGGGTCCCTAAAAACTCAGGTGCATGGAATCTACCATTCTTACTTTGAAAATGAACCAAGTGTTTACTTCTCACAGGGAGGAATAGTGAAGAGGAGTTCTTGGGCAAGGCACCTTTGTGCAGAGCAGTGTGTATGAGGGGTGAACAAGGGCTTGTCTAGGAGAAGATATACTATATTGGCTAACACAAATCTGCACTCACGTAGAAAACTCACACTCTCATCTGTGGGAAATCATCTCCCACTCCTGAATATGGCCCGGAAAGGGTCTATTGTAAACTGCCTGCATGTCTGTATCCTCCGGCAAATTACAAATTCCCAAACACACCCCTGACATTCTTAGCCTAGTACTTCTCCCAGTGGTGGCACAGATTCCCAGAAGTAACTTGGGGGTTTTGCCTCCACATGCTTGAAACAATGGGATTCAGACTCATCTCTGTGCCTTGGTTGTCAGCTTCTAAGCAGCTGTGTTTCCAGCTCCCATTCCATGACAAGCAAAGTCCTGTATCATCCACGCCCACCCACACTCCAACACAGGAGCCCACAAAGAACTGTGGGCTGTGTTTTGGGCCCTTGTGAGACTTGCTGTCTCCCACAGTGCACATCAGGAGGAAGCTGGAATCAGGACTGGACCAGATGTAAACCCAGGAAATCCTATGTGGGATGTGGACACCAGGAGGTGACTTATTGCTGCCCCAGGAATCCACCTTTTACTCCTATAACACTTAAGAGGGAATTACATAAAATTAATTATACACAGGCAAGTTTGTGCACACAAGGCATGACTATGTTATCAATAACAAGAAAAGCAGTATTGGACCAGGGCACCCAGGAGCAGAATTTGTGTATGCTATTGTAGGTGGCATTGACTCAACTAAGGGGCTATATATTTAGGATGCTGTATGTGATCTCAGTATCAACATATTTTTGATAATCTTTTAGAGATTTACTTTATTTATTTGAAAGGCAGAGTTACAGGGAGAGAGGGAGAGAGAGGCAGATCTTCTGTCCACTGGTTCACTACCCAAATGGCCTCACGGCTGAAGCTGGCCCCAGCCAAAGTCAAGAGCCAGGAGCCAGGAGCTTCTTCCAGATCTCACACTGGTGCAGGGGCCCAAACACTTGTGCCATCCTCCACTAATTTCCCAGGTGCATTAGCAGGGAGCTGGACTGGAAGTGGAGCAGCCAGGACTTGAACTGGTGCCATATGGGATGCTGGCATCACAGGCAGCAGCATTACCTGCTACATCACAAACACCAGCCCCTAGATAATTTTTGTGTACATGGGGGACAAGTTCAAGGGCATTTAACTAGCTGTGAGCCAAAGCCATACCAAGGGTGCTCGAGGCTGGCCAGGATACCACACGGCCCCTCAGGGCTCAGGCTGTGAGCACCTCCAGGCAGCAGTGGAGGTCAGGGCACATCAGAATGAACTTTGAAAAACTGATTTGAGGGGCCAGTACCACGGTGTAGCAAGTTAAGCCTCTGTCTGCAGCACCGGCATCCCATATGGGCGCCAGTTCAATTCCCAGCTGCTGCACTTTTGATCCAGCTCCCTGTTGATGCACCTGGGAAAGCAGCAGAGGATGGCCTAAGAAATGGAAATGCAACAAACACAACAATGCCCCTCAAGGACCGCAAAAAGCAAGAAAATCCCAGAGTTAGAAGACAGAAATAATATCAGAACTGAAACATGAAATAAATTTTTAAAAAGATGAGTGGATTAGGTTTTTTGAAAAGGTGAACAAAATTTGTATTTTTAAATTTTATTTTGAGATCTGAAACACAATCTTATTTATCTGTTGTTATTAAACCTTAGTTTTGACTGAACTCAGATTTAGCAGTAGACGCTCTCAGAGAAGACAGCCCACATCTCCCGACAATCTGTTCCTGGCGTTTTTCTTTGGCCTCCTCCATTCTCTTGGCCAAGAGTTTAGCATATTCTCCAGCCTCCTCCTAGTTCTTCTTAGTACACTGTTTCTTCAGAGCAATTCACCGGCGTCTGTGTTGCAGGACACGTGGAGTAATGAGACACTGAATCTTGGGTGCTTTGGTCCTAGGTTTCTTAGCTTCTTTGTTTAAGGGCTTTTCTTACAACATACGGGCATACATCATCATCTTTAGAGAAACTGAAAAGTTTACAAATTCTGCTGGCTCTTTTAGGACCCAGGTGATGAGGCACCGTTGTATTAGTCAATCCAGGAATATCTTTCTCTCTCTCTCTTATTTATTTATTTTATTTTTTTTACAATGACCAAGTTGAGAACACTCAAATTGGCATCAACAATGAAGCCCCGAACTGATTTGAGCTTTCTTTCTCCAGTTCTCCTTGGTCAGTAACAGGAATGCCCCTTACTGAGCAGAAGGTGGACCGCCCATGGGTCAAGACACCTTGCTTCATGGGAAAACCTTGTTTGTCATTCCCACCACTGATCCAGACCACATAACCCTTCCATTCTTCACCCAGGGCGTCGGCAGCAACTTCTGTGGCCATACACTTCTCATAGAAAGTACAAAGTTTACGTTCACTGTGCACTTTGATGAGTTTCTGGCAGCCAGTGGCTGGGAAGGAGATATTCAGCTTCATTTTGAAGCAGATGACCGCTTCGGAGGCTAAATTTTATTTAAGGTATACGAGTTTCATGTATTTCCTATATACAGATCTAGGAACATAGTGATATTCCCCATCCTTCCCTCCCTCACACCCATGCTCCAACCCTTCTTCCTCCTCCCTCTCCTATTTCCATTAATTTTTACAAAAATCTATTTTCAGTTTACTTTATATTCCTAAGGGTAACTCTACACTAAGAGTTCAGATAGTATGAAGGAAAAAATACTGTTGTGGGGGCTGGTGCTGTGGCACAGCAGGTTAAAGCCCCAGTCTGCATTGCAGGCATCCCGTAAGGGTGCAGGTTCAAGTCCTAGCCGCTCCACTTCCAACCCGGCTCTCTGCTATGGCCTGGGAAGGCAGTGGAAGATGGCCCAAATCCTTGGGCCCCTGCACCCACGTGAGAGACCTGGAAGAGGCTCCTGCTTTGGATCAGTGCTGCTTCAGCCATTATGGCCAACTGGGGAGTAAACCAGCAGATAGAAGACCTCTCTCTGCCTCTCTCTGTAACTCTTTCAAATAAATAAGATAAATCTTTAAAAAAAATACACTTGAACAAATTTTTAGGTAGACAATAAAAACAGAGAAGACTCAAGTCAATAGCAGACATGAAAATGTGACAATGCATATGATAACACAGAAACATCACTGCCCATTATAGATTGTGAAAACCACATGCCAACAAATTTGAGAACCATTAAGAGAAAGATAAGGGCCAGCGCCATGGCTCACTAGGCTAATCCTCCACCTGTGGCGCCAGCACACTGGGTTCTAGTCCCGGTTGGGGCACCGGATTCTGTCCCGTTGCTCCTCTTCCAGTCCAGCTCTCTGCTGTGGCCCGGGAAGGCAGTGGAGGATGGCCCAAGTGCTTGGGCCTTGCACCCGCATGGGAGACCAGGAGGAAGCACCTGGCTCCTGGCTTCGGATCGGCACAGCATGCCGGCCACAATGAGCTGGCCGTAGCGGCCACTTGGGGGGTGAACCAATGGAAAAAGGAAGACCTTTCTCTGTCTCTAACTCTGCCCGTAAAAAAAAAAAAAGAAAGAAAGAAAGAAAAGAAAAAAAGAAAGATAAAACTCTGTAGGTGTGAATTACCACACCTGCTGCATGAAGAGAGACCAACAATAAGCTGAGAATTGGAAGCAGTAAGAAAAAAGCTCCCAGCAAGGAAAAGCCCAGGACCAGATGGCTTTGTGGCTTCATTTTAGCAAACTCTCAGTAAGAACCAAACTGGTTAATCTCAAAGTAGCCCCTAAAAATTCAAAGGGAGGGAAACCTTCCCAATTCATTCTAGGAGGACAGCATTACCTCTACTTCAAAACCAGGCAAGGACACAACCAAAAAATAAAATTACAAGTCAGTGTCCCCAGTGGACACAGCTGCAAAATCCTCAACCAACTATAGCAAAAATAAACTTAACAACAAGAAATCATTCATACTAATCAAGTGGGGTTTATCACAGGGATTCAGGTACATTCAACCTGTACACACCAAGAAACCTATCACAAATCACTTCAATAGAAGGAAGGAGAAAGCTCATATGATCACCTCGACAGAGAGAAATCACTTGATACAATTCAACAAACTCTCCTCATTTAGAAACCTTGCACATAGGGCCGGCGCTGTGGCGCAGCGGGTTAACACCGTGGCCTGAAGCGCCGGCATCCCATATGGGCACTGGTTCGAAACCTGGCTGCTCCTCTTCCAATCCAGCTTTCCTATGGCCTGAGAAAGTAGTAGAAGATGGTCCAAGTCCTTGGGCTCCTGCACCCACATGGGAGACCTGGAAGAAGCTCCTGGCTTTGGACTGGCACAGCTCTGGGCATTGCGGCCAATTGAGGAGTGAACCGTCGGATGGAAGACCAACCCCTCTCTCTCTCTCTTTCTGCTTCTCCTCTCTCTTACTCTCACTTTCAGATAAATAAATAAATCTTTAAAAAAAAAAAGAAACCTTGAACAAACTCATCATAGAAGGGGTATGTCCCAACACGGTACAGGCTATGTTGGACAAACTCACAGCTAAGGGGATTTCCTCAAAGATCTGGAATCTGAAAAGAATGTCTACAACCACCACTCTTAATACAGTACAAGTTATCATGAAAGCAATTAGGCAAGAGAAACAAGTAAAATGCATACAAATAGGAAAGGTGGAAGTCCAACTGTCCCTGTTTGCAGATGACAGGATTCTACTTGGGAGAAACCTGCAGACTCCCGCAAGAGAATATTAGAACTGGAAAACAAATCCAGTAGCTGCAGGGTACAAATTCAATGTGCAAAGCTAATTAGCATTTGTATAAACAAACGATGAACTGTGAGAAAGAAGTTACAAGACCAATTCCATTAATAATTACAAAAAATTTTAAATGGAATAAATTAAACCATAAATAGTAAAGACTCCACCAGTGATAATGACACAGCACTAATGAAAGAAATGAAGGAGCTAAAACAGAAGAACGGCCTCCCATATTCATGGTTGGAAAACGTATTTATTTACCTTTTTAAAATGATTTATTTGAAAGTTAGAGTGGGATGGGGGGAAGGTAGGTCCTGTATCTGCTATTCACTGGTACAGAAACAGATGGATAGACCAATGGAACAGAATTGAAACACCAGAAACCAACCCAAACTTCTACAACAAACTTACATTTGATCGAGGATCTAAAACTAATTCCTGGAGCAAGGACAGTCTATTCAATAAATGGTGCTGGGAAAACTGGATTTCCACGTGCAGAAGCATGAAGCAAGACCCCTACCTTACACCTTATACAAAAATCCACTCAACATGGATTAAAGACCTAAATCTACGACCTGACACCATCAAGTTATTAGAGAACATTGGAGAAACCCTTCAAGATATTGGCGCAGGCAAAGAATTTCAGGAAAAGACCCAGGAGGCACAGGCAATCAAAGCCAAAATCAACTATTGGGATTGCATCAAATTGAGAAGTTTCTGTACTGCAAAAGAAACAGTCAGGAGAGTGAAGAGACAACCGACAGAATGGGAAAAAAATATTTGCAAACTATGCAACAGATAAAGGGTTAATAACCAGAATCTACAAAGAGATCAAGAAACTCCACAACAACAAAACAAACAACCCACTTAAGGGATGGGCCAAGGACCTCAATAGACATTTTTCAAAAGAGGAAATCCAAATGGCCAACAGGCACATGAAAAAATGTTCAAGATCACTAACAATCAGGGAAATGCAAATCAAAACCACAATGAGGTTTCACCTCACCCCGGTTAGAATAGCTCACATACAGAAATCTACCAACAACAGATGCTGGCGAGGATGTGGGGAAAAAGGGACACTAACCCACTGTTGGTGGGAATGCAAACTGGTCAAGCCACTATGGAAGTCAGTCTGGAGATTCCTCAGAAACCTGAATATAACCCTACCGTTCGACCCAGCCATCCCACTCCTGGGAATTTACCCAAAGGAAATTAAATTGGCAAACAAAAAAGCGGTCTGCACCCTAATGTTTATTGCAGCTCAATTCACAATAGCCAAGATCTGGAACCAACCTAAATGCCCATCAACGGTAGACTGGATAAAGAAATTATGGGATATGTACTCTTTAGAATACTATACCGCAGTAAGAAACAATGAAATCCAGTCATTTGCAACAAAATGGAGGAATCTGGAACACATCATGCTGAGTGAAATAAGCCAGTCCCAAAGGGACAAATATCATATGTTCTCCCTGATCGGTGACAACTGACTGAACACCAAAAAGGAAACCTGTTGAAGTGAAATGGACACTATGAGAAATGGTGACTTGATCAGCATAGCCCTGACTGTTAATGAACAACTTAATACATTATCCCTCTCAGTATTTTTTGTCTGTTCTACTTAATATGACTGGTTTAATTCTGTAATTAATACACAGTTATTCTTATGTGTTGAAATTTAACTGAAATGTGGTCCCTGTTAAACAGAAGAGTGGGAATAAGAGAGGGAAGAGACGTATAATTTGGGACATGCTCAAGCTGACTTGCCCCAAATGGTAGAGTTAGAAACATACCAGGGGACTCCAATTCAATCCCATCAAGGTGGCATGTACCAATGCCATCTCACTGTTCCAAGTGATCAATTTCATGTCACAATTGATCATAATGAAAGGACTAAGAGTTAAAGGGATCACATAAACAAGTCTAGTACCTGCTAATACTAACCAATAGAATAAATAAAGGGGAGAGTGATCCAACATGAGAAGCGAGATACACAGCAGACACATAGAATGGCAGATGTCCTAAACAGCACTCTGGCCTCAGAATCAGCCCTAAAGGCAGTCCGATCTGGCTGAAAAGCCCATGAGAATATTTCAGGCATGGAAAGCCAAGACACTCTGGAAAAAAAAAAAAAAAAAAAAAAAAAAAAAACTAAATGAAAGATCTCTGTGAGTGAGATCCCAGTGGAAAGAACAGGTCTTCAAAGAAGGAGGTACCTTTCTCTGAAGGGAGGAGAGAACCTCCACTTTGACTATGACCTTGTCTAAACAAGATAAGAGTCGGAGAACTCAAAAGGCTTCCATAGCTTTGGAAACTCATGACTGGAGCATAGGGAGACTACTGATGCCATAAACAGGAGTGTCAATTTGTAAAGTCAACAACAGGAGTCACTGTGCACTTACTCCTCATATAGGATCTCTGTCCTTAATGTGCTGTACATTGAGATTTAATGCTAAAGCGAGTACTCAAACACAATATATTTCACTTTGTGTTTCTATGGGGGTGCAAACTGTTGAAATCTTTACTTAATGTATACTAAACTGATCTTCTGTAAAATAAAAAAAAAAGAAAAGAAATTAGCAATTCCTAACGACTCTCACTGGGATTAAACATGACAATAGGTCTGATCTGATTTCATCATCATTTAAAAAATCATCTATTATTTTTCACTTTATATTTCTGTGTGGGAGCAAACTGTTGAAATCTTTACTTAATGTATGCTAAACTGATCTGTATATAAAGAGAATCAAAAATGAATCTTGATGTGAATGGAAGGGGAGAGGGAGTGGGAAAGGGGAGGGTTGTGGGTGGGAGGGACGTTATGCGGGGGAAGCCATGGTAATCCATAAGCTGTACTTTGGAAATTTATACTCATTAAATAAAAAATAATAATACAAAAATCCCTTCCCCACCCAAAAAAAAACATAGAAGACACAAATAGGAAACAATTTTAAAGGACACAGACAGACTAGAAAATGCATACCCATACGAGAAATGAAACAAGGAAGGACTAATCTATGTAATATCTTCAAGTGTTATTTAAAAAAATATACAGTAGTACATAATTCCTATCAGTTTGTTTGACAAAGATTTTCAACGAAGTTTGAGAAAACATTGTATTTTCATCAAAATTGATACAGGCATTTCTTTTTGGTGATTTTAGCTCCCACATGTGAAGGAGAACCTGTGGTATTAGTCTTTCTGTGTCTGTCCAGCATGTTTTTGTTTTTGTTTTTGCTTTTTTGCTCAAGTTTACTTTGCTATTTTGGGTATTTTTAATACATATTTTTGGATTGTTTTTCTACTTCTATAAAGAATGTCATTGGTATATTGACAGGGATTGCACTGAATACATACTTAAGATGCTATAGATTCTTAATTACAATAAGTCTTACAATCCATGAGCAAGAAATATCTTCACATTTTTATGTCCTTGATGATTTCTTTCATCAATATTTTATAAATTTTATTGTAGAGATCTTTCATTTCTTTGGTTAAATTTATTCCTAAATATTGGATTGTGTTTGTGATATTGTGAATGGGATTTCAAACCTGATGTCTCTTTCAGTGAGATCATTGTTGGTACATAAAAATCCTACTGTTTTGGTTTGCTCCCTTTGTAACTGTGATTTCACTGAACTGATTTATAAATTCTAACAGCTTTTTGCTGTAGTGCTTGGTTTTCATCCAGGTACAACATCATGAAATTTGCAAATGTTAATTTTAAAAGTTTATTTATTTATTTGAAAGGCAATTACAGAGAGGGCAAGGCATAGAAAGAGAAATATTCCATCTATTTGTTCACTCCCCAAATGGCTGCAACAACCAGGCCTGGGTCAGTCTGAAGCCAGGAGCTAGAGATTTATCCAAGTCTCCCACATGGGTGCAGGGGCCCAAGCACTTGGTCCGTCCTCTGCTGCTTTCCCAGGTGCATCAGTAGAGAGGTGGATCATGAGTGGAGTATCCAAGAATCCAACTGGTGACCATATGGGATGCTCATGCTGCAGGCGGTGGCTTTACCCACGATGCCACAGAGCTGGTCCCAAATATGGTGATTTTGAATTACTACTTTCCAATTTTAATTACCTTATTTATTTTCCCTCCAAAATGTTCTTGCTAGTACTTCCAACAATATACTGAATAAGACTGGTGAAAAATGGACATTTTTCTCTTATTCCATATTTGAAAAGAAGTGATTTCTGCTTTATATTTTTCAGTATAAAAGTAGCTGTTGGTCTGTCTCATAAAGGCTTTATAATTTTGAGATGTGTTCTTTTTATTCTAATTTGTAGAGGATTTTTTTTACTATAGAGATATTCGATTTTATCAACTACTTTCTGTGTCTGTTAAAATGCTCACATGATTTTTCCCTCATTCTGTTGATGTGATTTATGAGGTTTTTGATTTCCAAATGTTGAATCACCCTTGCATCTTTAGATGAAATCAAACTTACTGTTATGTATAATCACTGGTGTAGCTTTGGATTTGGTTTACTAATGTTTTGTTGAAAACTTCTGCATTTATGTTCATTAAGCATACTGGTCTGTAGTTTTATTTTTTGTGTTGTGTCTTTGGTATTGGTATTGGTAATGCCAGCTTTCTGAAAAGTATTTTATAGTTTTCTTTTTTAAAAATATTTATTTACTTGAAAGGCAGTTACACAGAGGCGGGGGAGGGGTAAGAGAAATAGCAAAAGCAAGAGTGAGCAAGAAAGAGTCTTTCATCCATTGGTTTACTTCCCAAATGACTGCAATGGCCAGGGCTGAGCCAATCCTAAGACAGGAGCCAGGAGCTTCTTCTGGGTTTTCCTCATGGGTGCAGGGGTCCAAGGACTTGGGTCATCTTTTACTGCTTTCCAAAGCCATTAGCAGAGAGCTGGATCTGAAGTGGAGCTGCCAGGCTTCAAATTTTCAAAGTGGCACCCACGTGGGATGCTGGCATTCAGGCCAGGGCTTTACCTGCTTCTGCCACAGTGCTGGCCCCTTACAGTTTTGTATACTCTAAAATATTTTGCAATAATTTGAAGAGTATTTGAGTTATTCCTTTTTAAATGTTTTATAGAATTTAGGGTTTTCTTTGTTGGGAAACTTTTATTAATTACTACTTCAGTAGTATTTCTTCCTATGGCCTATTTATATTTTCTATATCTTCCTTGTTTAATCTTAATATGTTACACATATTCAGGAATTTACTTGAGGCTTTTAATTTGTTAACACACAGTTCATAGCAGCTTTTTATGACCCATCATATTCTGTAGTATCAACTGTAACATCTACTTTTCTTCTCAAATTTTATTTATTGAGGTTTTTTTCTTCTTTCTTTTGTTACTCTGGGTAAAGGCTTTTCTATTTTGTTTATCTTCTTAAAGAACCAGCTATTTGTTTTATATCTCTAATATTCTTTTAGTTTCAATTTCATTTATGACTGTTCTTATATTTATTTTTTCTTGTGCCCTGCTAATTTTTGCCTATGGCTTGTTTTTCTTTTTCTGTGTTTTTTTTAAAGATTTATATATTTTTTTGAAAGTCAGAGTTTTGTTTTTTTTTTTTTTTGAAAGTCAGAGAGAAGAGGCAGAGAGAGAGGTCTTCCATTCACTGGTTCACTCCCCAATTGGCCATAACGACCAGTGCTGTGCCAATCTGATGCCAGGAGCTTCTTCCAGGTCTCCCACACAGGTGCAGGTTCCCAAGGACTTGGGCCATATTCTACTGCTTTCCCAGGCCATAGCAAAGAGCTGGATAGAGGCCGGCACCATGGCTCACTTGGCTCATCCTCCACCTGTGGCGCTGGCACCTCAGGTTCTAGTCCTGGTTGGGGCACCTGGTACTAGTCCCAGTTCCTCCTCTTCTAGTCCATCTCTCTGCTGTGGCCCAGGAGGGTAATGGAGAATGACCCAAGTGCTTGGGTCCCTGCACCCACATGGGAGACTGGGAGGAAGCATCTGGCTCCTGGCTTCAGATTGGCACAGCGCCAGTTGTGGCAGCCAATAGGGAGTGAACCAACAGAAGGAAGACCCTTCTGTCTCTCTCTTTCACTGTCTATAACTGTCTCTATCTCTCTCTCTCTCTCTCACTGTCTAACTCTGCCTGTGCAAAAAAAAAAAAAAAGAAGAAGAGCTGGATAGAAAGTGGAGCAGCCGGGTCTCCAACCGGTGCCCATATGGGATGCCAGCACTTCAGGCCAGGGTGTTAAACCACTGCACCACAGTGCTGGCCACTTTTTCTGGGTTTTTCAGATGCAGCATTAGACCATTTATTTAAGATCTTTCAAATTTAAATGTAAGCACTTGTCATTATAAAATTCCCTCTTAATACTGCTTTTGCTGTGTTCTATGCTTTGATATGTTGTGTTTTCATATTCATTTGTTTTAAGAAATTTTCTGACCTCTTTTTAATTTTTTAAAATGATGCATTGGTCATCATGTTGTTTAATTTTCATGTACCTGTGAACTTTCCAGTGCCCTTTTTTATTATTATTGATGTCTAGTTAGATTGATTTCAGTCTGAGAAGGTAGGCGCATGGTATGATTTCAATCTTTTGAAGTTCTTGAGACTTGATTTCTTCATTAGTAATCAGTGTCAGCATTGTCTACATGTGCCACAGGTTTCTGTTCTTCAGCCTTTTGTGGATGTTACAGTATGACTTTGAAGTGGCATGAGCTTCCATAGGTTCTTAGTCCCTAGAGTTGTCAGCCATACTGGGGTTTGTGATGTCCGTATCCACATTTCTGGTCATGCTACCCTTTTCTACCAGGCAAATATGAATATTTCTGGTGTTTGTGGCAGCAAAATTTATGGCCTTTTTACTATACTATGTGGATAAGACATTCCCCAGGTCCTGATATGTTAGCCTGACTAATACCCAGAAATTTAGCATCATGAGTTCAAGTCCCAAGCTGGGAAATGTTAAGGAGACATTCCCTGAGTCCTACAGGGTGAATACAGTTTATGCTGAGGGTTGTGTATCAGCAGGTCTGGGTCTGGAGCACTGGAATGCTTATAGGCTCCATTCCCTAGGGTCTAGGTGTATTTACATGACTCTCTGAAATACAGTACACAGAGTGACAGCCCTGGAGATACAGGATACAGCGGGGTCCTTATCCAGGTCTCTCAGGTTGACTGCCAATTATTCCAGGAATTGAATTCCAGCCTGAAGCATACAAAGATAGGATTGTATAACTCCCACAGATGAGTGTTATTCCAGGGTTTATAACACCACCAGCAGCAATCTTAGAGCTTCAGATATTGGAGAGAACTTTCCTTTGTGCCTACAAGGCATGCAAAAATGATGCACTGTCCTGCCTTCCAGCACCATGTGCCAAGAGTTTCAGAAGAGGCCTCTTTAGTTCTGGTACTCTGGAATTCTGTATGAGATGCTACTGGTTCTCACGGCCATATGAGGCCGTGAGAATTTCTCTATATTGTACAGAGTAAGCAAGTAGAGCTCCAGAGCTCCTGCAGTTGCAGAATTCACAAGGGCTGTCTCTACCATGGAAAATGCCCATGCTGTTTCTGGGGAATTCTGGTAGCAAAGGGGCTGCTTGCTTCATCCAAGGCAGGTGGAGTACAGTAGCTTCTTAAAAGTAGCTTGGGTCTGGCACTTTAGGGACAGACGAAGGCAATGTGGGTTTTGTCTTGGAAGCAAGGAAGTTGCTCAAAACCCAATCATCCCCCACAAATCTGCTTTCACTTGTAGGAAGCCTCCAAAAGGAGACACTGTATTGAATATTTTCCCATTTTGTATTAAAATGAGTATCTTGGCTGGGAAAGAAGGTTTTAAAACATAGTCTTATGTTTATATAATAAGGTAAATAAATTTTTACTAACCACTTTTTACACAATCTTAAAGTTATCATTAAATTCTAGAATTAATTCCAAAGACTGAAATGACTACCTCCACTGTGATAGCTACAGCCTTATAGCTAATGTGTGCTCTTCCCCTCCCCCCTTTTGTTCAACAAACAGACCCACCAATCATCATTTCACTAGCTGAAAGGCACTAAATAATTTTCTTCATAGTACCACAGGGACCTAATATCTCCAAGTCAAACAGATAATTGGTTCTTGATTTTGACACCAAGAAATGAATCAGTAAGTTATCAGAGGATGACTTCATAATTGCAGAAGGGTTTTAACTTGCTAGCCTTTTTGAGAAATGAAATTATATTTTCCAATAGACATATCTATCACAGTATCTGACAGAGATGATCAATACATCATCATAAATAAAACCAGCAAGCATACCATAGTGATTATTTGCACTTTTAATGCATTTGTTAACCTTTATTGAATAGATTTATTGTCATACAATGAAGATAACTGGGTAAAAGCTCTGTCAATCATATGGAAAAACATAAAGGTCACTTTTTATAAGTAAAACTTTCAAGTTTGCACTTAAAAAGCAAACTAAACAAAAAGCACACTGGCAAGGTGGTTTTCACAGAATGACACACTATATTCAAAACTGAGAAAATGAAACAATATTGATGCCCCATTCTTAAAAATTAGTCAGATTTTTCCCAAAAAAATAAGGTAGACACTCCTAGTGCTGAGTTCTGCTGAAACTTTAAAATATATAGTAAAATAAAAATACCAAAAGTAGACAGCTCCACATAAAATGAGAACACATTTCCCTAACAAAATTCAGAAAGAGTCCTGATTTCCCCACCACTGAAATCCTGTAAGTTTCATTGGGCTAATGATGCTTCACTGCCCTACTCTGTTATTAGTGGTCAACAAATGTAGATTCTGAATCTACTTTTTTTCTATCCAATTAAAGAACTACATTGGTGATGAGGCAGAAAATGAACAAATTAAATGCAAATACTTTAATTTTCAGAAATTCTGATTTTTTTTCATTACTTTACCTCTCTGCAAATTGAAAGAAATATTTTTGAAATGTTTCTAATAAATTAGTATAGAAAAATTATGTTTGGTACATTAACAGAAGCTATCCATTTTCTCAAAGTACATGAATTTCAATTATTTTATTATTTGGTTTGTGGTCATTTGTATTATCACAATTGCCATAAAAATGATAACTTCAAAATTAAGCCTACAACTAGAGATAAAAAACTATATTTCTATGAATTGTCTATGAGGCAGATGTTATCCAAACATCTCTTATAGATTTCCATTATTCATTATTCCTGAAAAATCACTTCAGAGACAAAACAATTATTTGTTCAAATTTGTGACAACATCTTAATACTTCTGATAACTATAATCAATAGCAGGTAGTAAGACTTGTTTTCTGATGTGTTATATTAATGTATTTAAGTAATTAATAATGTATTTTAAGATAATTCTATTAATGTGTAAGTTTAGTGAAGAAATCTTAATAACACCAGAGATTGCTTAAAAGTGAAAAAATATTATAATTTGAATGAAACTGGCTGATATTGAAGGTTCCCTTCCAAAAGAGAAATTCTATAAATCAATAAACTTAAAATTTGCTTTTATTACTAGGCATTTATCTTCATAGAAATATAACATTTAATTTATATCTAATAGTATAGTTCATTTATATATTATAAGTACTACAGGATTTTTCTTAGCTTATTCTTAAAAAAAAAAAAAAACTACAAGATAACACTTTGGCTCTCCTGAACTGAAAATAATGAAAATGTTGTTCACTATGAACTGCTTAAAAAAAGTACATAGGCTGGCGCCGTGACTCACTTGGCTGATCCTCTGCCTGCAGCGCCAGTACCCTGGGTTCTAGTCCCGGTTGGGGCCCTGAGTTCTATTCCCAGTTGCTCCTCTTCCAGTCCAGCTCTCTGCTGCTGCCCAGGAAGGCAGGAGGATGGCCCAAGTGCTTGGGCCCTGCACCCGCATGGGAGACCAGGAAGAAGCACCTGGCTCCTGGCTTTGGATCAGTGCAGCACGCCAGCCATAGCAGCCATTTGGGGGGTGAACCAATGGATGGAAGACCTTTCTCTCTGTGTCTCGCTGTCTAACTCTGCCTGTCAAAAACAAATATAAACATATGACCTTGGGAACATTTTTTGAGGCACAAAATCCCTGACATGACACCAGAAGTACATAAGGACATTCAACACACACGGGTCCTTTCTAGCATGTCACATGACAACTTGTAAGATTTTCTTGGTAATACTCAGGCAATATGCATGTTCGTGATTCAGAAAATCTGATGAGGTTGCAAGCAATGAAAATAATAGGTGATCCTAGTAGGAAGAAAAGCTTGAAGTCCTTTCCTTCTTTCCTTGAAAGCCCTAAGAAAGGGTGCCTTCTTCCACATGGGGGGCAGAAGGGCTAAATCTCAAAACTAGGTGGGAGGAGACCTGGAAATTTAGGGACCTCCTGCCAGCGTGCATGCTTTCTATTAAACATGGGTTATCCCCTCTGAAACTCATGGGCATGGTTAACCCAGAGGTGAGAAATTCAGCAGTGAGAACAGGTGAGGCCCTACAGGAAGTGATCAGGATAAATCCACTCATGTGTTCATGGATTAATGCCTTATCCCTAGGGGACCGCAACATAGACCACTTTGGATTGGCCCCCTCTGCACCCCTTCTGTCCGTCCACTGGTTTCTGTGCCACCAAGGCCTCTACCAACAAGAAGACCATCACCGGATGCTGCCCCTAGACCCTGCACCAAAACTGTGAGGTCAATAATACCACTTCCTTCTCATGCACCGAGCCTGTGCTGTTGCACGATTAGCAACAAGAAAACTGACCCAGACCCCTACGCCTAGAGGACTGCTTGAGATCTGCTGCCTCACTCAAGGAAATCAGGTCATACAGGAAGTTCAAGTTCTCCCTCACCACACAGAGATTGGAAAGCTGATGCCTCAGGGTTCAAAGAAGTTGCAGGCGGGGACTGCACACCACCCCGTGGTCCTGACAGCCAGCCCACTGCATACTGGAGTCCTAGTGTCCTCCTGAGGGCTCCTGTGGTGTGGGAAACAAAAACAGTAGCACTGGCTGAGCCACCTGGAGCCCCTCTCAGGAGATATACCTTGTTCGATGACCGTACTTTGTGTAGTTCTTCTTGTCAGTGTATACACTTTAGAAATTGATTACAGCAGAAAACACATATGAACATGTATTTTAAAAAAAAAACTTGTCCTTTAGGAAAATTTTAGACCTATAGAGCTAAAGAAAAAAAAGGTACAAATGTGAACTTTTGAATAAACACCTAGCTTTCATGAATGCATGGTGTTATAAACCACACTAAATATATCACTGAGAACCAGAAGTAAATTGGACTGTCTTATTTTGTGATTTGAAATCTAACATCCTTTACTTTTCCTGCACAGAAGGTAAATTATGTTGTGATATGAAACTCAGTCTAAGTTTAGATACACAGGGGCAAGTTGCTTGCTCTAATGAAAACAAATCTGTTAGATCACTTACCCCAGATATTCCACTACCTTTAAAATAATATATCTATCATAGTGCATCATGAAGAAAATATATTTATGCCTAAAAATTTAAGCACAACTATTACAAAGTGTTCAACAAAACTTAAAATTGTATGTTTTCAATATTGTGAAATGGAACATTTTTCTTTGCTTCCCAATAAAAGCATGTTGCAGTTTAATATCTTGAGAATAAGAAGTGAGAGTTTATAAAGTGAAATACATTTTAAGGAGAGAATTTATAATGTTTATTTTTGAACCATTTATAAAATGTTCATTTTGAAATGCATTTTTTACTTCATTTGCATTTTAAAATTGTAACATTATCTATATATAAGTATTTTCATTCATCCTTACTGGTTATTGCAAACTACCACCTACCAGAATTAATTGCTTCCAACCATTTACAATTTGTTTCTTGACTTCAAGTAACAATAATCGCACCTTGGATAAACCTCATTGGCTACGATACTGCCACTGTGCAAAGTTGTCTCTTCACTTCAAAGAAAAATAATTGATATACCTCTTGAGAAAACAAGTAAAAATAATTTGGCATCGTTTTACAAAATTGAAGTCCAAAGAACTCTAAAACCACTGCAGGAATATTCTATAAACATGTACTCATACATATTGTTCTTACAATAGATTCATACCCATGTCATATGAGAGGAATTCCTTGCTCAGATTCAAAATTTTCACATTCTTCTTAGTATTTAATATGGTGACTGTAGTTGGCACAAGAGATTCTCTTTTTTAATATTTATTTATTTGAAAGTCAGAGTTACAGAGAGGCAGAGTCAGAAGTGGTCAGAGAGAGGTCTTCTATATGCTGGTTCACTCCCCAAATGGCTGCAACAGTGGGAGCTGCACTGATCTGAAGCCAGGATCCAGGAGCTTCTTCCAGGTCTCCCATGTGGGTGCAGGGGCCCAAGGACTTGGGCCACCTTCTACTGCTTTCCCAGGCCATAGCAGAGAGATGGATTGGAAGGGGAGCAGCCAGGTCTCAAACCACCACACATGTGGGATGCCAGCACTGCAGGCAACAGCTTTACCTGCTGCGCCACAATGCTGGCCCCACACAAGTGATTCTCTACAATTAAAATAGGAAATTTGGGTATGATCACTTTTCAAGACTTCTTGCTTTTGGGGGGCGCAGAGTGTTTGAATTTAGACTGACAAGGATTCAGTCCACTCCACAAAGAAAAATGCCTAAATATTAGAGCATTGCTCCTGACCCCTCCTCAGTTGTTCCTCTATATGGGATTTCTTAATGACTTACATGATTGGAGATATGGGAAGGAGTAAATGAGCTACCATACCACATTTTGTTGTACTTAGGATGTTTTTAGGATGCCTACAAATGAACATGAGTTCTTGTCTGCCCTCATTTATACTGTAAATTTAGAATATAATCTGTGCACTGCAAGTGACTAAGAAAGGATGCAAGGTATTGGGGCAACAGAAGAGAGTCTTTTTTTGCACCAAGATTAACAACTCTGTGGGCTATAAAGCTCACATTTCCTTCCATGTCTAGCTTTAAATCATTCAGAATTCAGAGAAAGTAGGAATGTAAGTTATGAACACTCTTCACTGCCACAAATTTTATGATACTCATGAGTTTATATTCAGGAATGACTTAAAATTTAAACAAAAATACCATAGTGAATTTTGAGGGATTAATCAATATCTATATTTGTAATTAAAATTCACATATATAATTGTATCTACTTTCACATGATTTGACAGGAATTATCTGGGATGGGTATTTAACAATGCCTTTTATAATTTTAATATTGTATCAAAAAATAATCCTTGAAACACTTGGGAAGTTGATGCTATAAACATGTTTACCCAAAAATTAAATATCTTGGAAAAAATTTAACTAAAGATGTGAAAGATCTCCACAATGGAAATTATAAAACATTAAAGAAAAAAAAAACAGAAGAACACACAAGAAAATGGAAAAATCTTCCATGTTTGTGGATTGGAAGAATTAATATCATAAAAATGTTCAAACTAGCCAAAGCAATTTATAGATTCAATGAAATCCCAGTAAAAGTACCAAGGACATTATTCTCAGATTTGTATGGAAACACTAGAGACCCCAAATAGCTAAAGCAACCTTAAACAAGGAAAATAAAGTCAGAATCATCACAATACTAGATTTCAAGATGTACTACAGGGCCAGGGCAGTTATAAACAAAACAGCCTAGAAGTGGCACAAAAATAGACATGTACACCAAAGAAACAAAATATAAACCACAGAAGTTAATCCATGCATCCACAATCAACCAATGAACTAAAAATCAGTCTCTGAAGAAAGGACTATCTCTTTAACAAATGGTGCTGGAGAAATTGGACCTCTACATTCAGAAGTATGAAATAAGACCCGTGTTAGCACCCTATACAAAATCAACTCACAATTGATCAAGGATCTACATCTATTACCTGATATTATCAAATTACTAGAGGAAACCATTGGGGAAACTCTGCAAGACATTGGCATAGGCAAAGATGTCTTGGAAAAGACCCCAGAAGCACAGGCAATGAAAGAAGAAAGAGCCAAAAGCAAAGAAGCGTCTGTGTTGCAAAGAAAACACTCAGCAGCAAAGTGAACGTACAGAACGGAAGAATATAGTTGTACTCTATATAATTGATAAAGGGTTAATATCCAATATCTATAAAGACTTGAAGGGACTCAACTACAATAAAACTTATTGTGGCATAGCATGTTAAGCTTCTGACTGCAGTGCCAGCATCCCATATGGGCACTGGTTTGAATCCCAACTGCTCCACTTCTGATCCAGCTCCCTGACTGTGTGTCTGAGAAGGCAGCAGAGGATGGCCCAGGTGCTTGGACCCCTGCACCTAGAGGGAGTCCCTGGCTCCTGGCTTTGGACAGGCTCATCTCTGACTGCTGTGTTCATTCAGGCAGTGAACCAGCAGATGGAGGACTTCTCTCTGTCCATCTCTCTCTCTAACTCTGCCTTTCAAATAATTACATACATACATACATACATACATACATACATCTTTTTTAAAAAGAGATAGGGAGAGACAGAGAGAAAAAGAGAGCACTTTCATTTTCCAGGTCACTCCCCAAATGTCTGCAATGGCCAGGGCTAGGTTATACTCAATCCAGGAACCAAGAGATTTATCCAGGTCTCCCCCATGGATCACAAGGTCCCAGGTACTTTGTTATCTGCCACTGCTTTCCCAGGTACATTTCTAGGGAGCTGGATTAGAAGTGGAGCAGCCAGGACTTGAACCAGCATCACAGGTTGTAGCTTATCCCAGCATCACAGGTTGTGGCTTATCCCACTATGCTACATGCCAGCTCCTGTCCTGTCAAAGTTCTAAACTTCTATCAAAAACCACCATGACTGTGCACACACTCCCCCACTGTGTGGTTGTGGACCTCTTCTGGTAAGCATTTCAGATAATTTTCTGCAAGAGCATCGATCATTATCTTTAAATAAGTTTAAGTTACCAATGTGCTCTAAGGCCATGAACTTCAGACTAGCTCTCTATAAGGAGAGTTGTATAATATCAATTACAGGAACAGGCATTTGAGCACAAAATGTTCAGAGCAACTTGGTGGTTCCCCACTGCTTCTATTGGATCTCAGACTGAATCACTCAAATGTGGTGTTCAAAATTTTAATGTTAGCATTTTGAAAGTGCAGTATTGGGGCCAGCACTGTGGCACAGTGGGTTAAAGCCATGGCCTGCAGTATTGGCATCTCATATGGGTGATAGTTCAAGTCCTGGCTGCCCCACTTCCAATACAGCACCCTGCTAATGCACCAAGAAAGGCAATGGAGAATGGCCCAAATGTTTTGGCCACTGCACTGATGTGGGGGACCCAGAAGAAGCTCCTGGCTCTTTGTTTCAGCTTTACTCAGCCCCCAGTTATTGCAGCCATTTGGGAACTGAACCAGCAGATGGAAGATTTCTCTCTCTGTCTCTCATTCTCTCTAACTCTGCCTTTCAAATAAATAAATAAATAAATGTACAAAAGTGCAATATCTTAACTGTTGGTGATTGTAGATGGAGACAGGGAGAAACATACAAAATTAGTAATATGAACTATTGTAAGAAATTTCTTTATATCAAAGTGAACAGTTGGAATTCAAATGTTAAAAATATGCCATTTGCAATACCCCTAAAAATAAGTATTAATCTGGGGCCAGCATTGTGGTGTGGCCGGTAAAGCTGTCACCTGTGGTGCTGGCATCTCATACAGGTTCCAGTTTGAGTCCTGGCTGCTCTACTTTCTTTTTTTTTTTTTTTTTTTTTGACAGGCAAAGTGGACAGTGAGAGAGAGAGAGACAGAGAGAAAGGTCTTCCTTTTGCCATTGGTTCACCCTCCAATGGCCACCATGGCTGTTATGCTGCGGCCAGCACACCACGCTGATCCGAAGGCAGGAGCCAGGTGCTTCTCCTGGTCTCCCATGGGGTGCAGGGCCCAAGCACTTGGGCCATCCTCCACTGTACTCCCGGGCCACAGCAGAGAGCTGGCCTGGAAGAAGGGCAACTGGGACAGAATCCGGTGCCCCAACTGGGACTAGAACCCGGTGTGCTGGCACCGCAAGGCGGAGGATTAGCCTATTGAGCTGCGGCACTGGCCGGCTGCTCTACTTCTGATATAGCTCTCTAGTATGGCCTGGGAAAGCAGCAGAAGATGGCCCAAGTCCTTGGGCCACTGCACCTGCATGGGAAGACCTGGAAGAAGCTCCTGGCTCCTGGCTTCGGATCAGCACAGCTCCATCCAATGCAGCCAATTGAGGAGTGAATCAGCAGATGGAAGACTTCTCTCTGCCTCTCCTTCTCTCTCTATGAGGCTCTGAATTTGAAATAAATAAATCTTTTTTAAAAAGCATTAATCTACCAAAATGCATATAGATAGTTATGAAACTGGGCAGAAAGAAACAAAATCAAATATAAATAAATGGAGTTATTCTAAATGATCCTTAAATTCAATTTTAATATAGAAAGTCTTTTCTTCATATGTCTGTTGGCCATTTCAATTTCCTCTCTTGAAAAATGTGTTTGGGTCGGCACTGTGGCATACCAGATAAAGCCACTGCCTGCAGTGCCAGGTCCTATATAGGTGCTGATTTGAGTCCCAGCTGCTCCACTTCATATCCAGCTCCTGCCATGGCCTGGGAAAGCATAGAAGACCTGGAAAGAAGCTCCTGGCTCCTCATTTTGGATTGGCACAGCTCTAGCTGTTGCAGCCAATTGGAGACTAAACCAGAGGATGGAAGATCCCTCTCTTTCTCTGCCTTTCCTTCTCTGTGTGTGTAACTCTGACTTTCAAATAAATAAATGTGTGTTCAGAGGCTGGTATTGTTGCGTAATGAGTAAAGCTGTTGCCTGCAGTGCCAGCATCCCATATGGATGCTGGTTTAAGTCCTGGCTGCTCCACTTCCAATCCAGCTCTCTGCTATGGCCTGGGAAAGCAGTAGAAGGTGGCCCAAGTCCTTGGGCCCCTGCACCCATGTGGGAGACCCAGAAGAAGCTCCTGGATCCTGGCTTCAGATCAGCTCAGCTCTGGCCATTGTGGTCATTTTGGGGAAAGAACCAGTGGATGGAAGGCTTCTCTCTCTCTCTCTCTCTCTCTCTCTCTCTGCCTCTGCTTCTCTGTAACTCTTCTTTCAAATAAATAAATAAATAATCTTTTTAAAAGATGTTTGTTCAGCTCCTTTGGCTATTTCTTTTTTTTTTTTTTTTACAGGTAGAGTGGACAGTGAGAGAGAGAGACAGAGAGAAAAGTCTTCCTTTTGCCGTTGGTTCACCCTCCAATATGCCGCAGCCAGCGCACCACGCTGATCCGAAGGCAGGAGCCAGGTGCTTCTCCTGGCCTGCCATGCAGGTGTAGGGCCCAATCACTTGGGCCATCCTCCACTGCACTCCCGGGCCACAGCAGAGAGCTGGCCTGGAAGAGGAGCAACTGGGACAGAATCCGGCACCCTGCCCGGGACTAGAACCCAGTGTGCTGGCGCCGCAAGGTGGAGGATTAGCCTATTGAGCCATGGCACTGGCCTTTGAGTGGAGTTTTTTGTAAGGTGTAAAGTAGGGATTTTGTTTCATACTTCTGCAGAGGTCCAGTTTTCCCAGCATCAAACTGTTGAAGAGACTGTTTTGGCTCCAGGGTTGATTTTTGCTCCTTTGTAAAATTTCAATTGGTTGTAGATACATAGATTGATTTCTGGAGTTTCTTTTTCTATTCCAGTGGTCTACAAGTCTGTTTGTTTGTTTGCCACTACCAGGCTGTTTTGAGTATAACTGCCTGGTAGTATGCTTTCAGATCTGGTATTGTGAAGCCTCCAACTTTATTTTTGTTGTTTAAGATTGCTTTAGCTATTCAGGATCTTTGTGTTTCCATATGAATTTTAGCATCATGCTTTTTAGATCTGAGAAGAATGTTATATTTATTGGGATGGCATTGAATCTATAATTGCTTTTGGTATGACAGACATTTTGATGATGCTGATTTTTCCAATCCATGAACATGGAAGACTTTTCCACATTTTATGTCTTCTTCTATTTTGTTTTTTAATTTTTTGTGATTTTCTTTGTAGAGATTTTGACATCCTTGGTTAAATTTATTCCAAATTATTTCAATTTTTTTTGTAACTTTGTGAATGGAATTAATCTTAGAAGTTCTTTCTCAGCTATGGCATTGTCTGTGTATATAAAGGCTATTGATTTTAGATCCTGCTATTTTACTAAACCCTTTTTATGAGTTCTAATAGTCTCTTCATGGAGTCTTTTGGGTTCCCTATATATAGAATCATGCCATCATCAAATGGTGATTGTTTGACTTCTTCCTTCCCAATTTTTATCATTTTTCTTTATTTTTCTTGCTTAATGACACTGGCTAGAACTTCCAGGACAATATTAAATAGCAACAGTGAGAGTAGGCATGCTTGTCTGGTTCTGGATCTTAACTGAAATACCTCCATTCTTCCCCATTCAATAGGTTCCTAGCTGTGTGTTTGTCATAATTTTGCCTTATGTTGAGGAATATTCCTTCTGTACCCAAATTGCTTAACATTTTCATTATAAAAGGATGTTGAATTTTATCAAATGCTTTATCTGCATCTATTGAGATAATCATATGGTTTTGTTCTTCAGTTTGTTAATATGATATATCCTATTTATTGATTTTCAGATATTGAACCATCCCTGCATACCAGGGATAAATCCCACTTGGTCTGGGTCAATGATCTTTCTGATGTATTCGATTGGCTGGTATTTTGCTAAGGATTTTAGCATCTATGCTCATCAGGGAAATTGGTCTATTATTCTTTTTTTCTGAATTAGGAATTAAGGTAATGCCAGCTTCATGGAAAGTGTTTGGAAGAATACTCTCCCTTTCAATTGTTTTGAATAGATTGAGAAGAGTTGGAATTAGTTCTTCTTTAAATGTCTGGCTTTTCTTTGTTGGAAGGGTCTTTACTACTGATTCAATCTCCATCCTGGTTATTGGTGTGTTTATGTGTTCTATGTCTTCATGACTCAATTTTGGTAGATTGTGTCCAGGAATCATTGTTTTTTTTTTTTTCCCAAAGGAACCTTTTATTTCATAAATACAAATTTCATAAGTACAACTTTAGGAATATAGTGATTCTTCCCACCATAGCCCCCTACCACTCACACTCCCACCCCACTTTCTCCTCCCTTTTCCTTCCCAGTCCCATTCTCTATTAAGGAAAAAAACTCGTTCCTCAACAGTCTAGACAAGAGCTGTTCAAGTCATCACTTCTCAAAGTGTCAATTTCACTTCTACAGATTTCCTGTTAGGTGCTCTATTAGTTCTCACAAATCAGAGAGAACATATGGCATTTGTCCCTGTGGAAATATTTATTTTATTTATTTGAAAGACAGAGTTACAGCGAGAGAGGTAGAGCCAGAGAAAAAGAAGTCTTCCATTCCACTGGTTCACTCCCCAGATGACTGCAATGGGCAGAGCTGAGCTTGTCCAAAGCCAGGAGCCAGGAAACATGAGCCAGGAGCTTCTTCTGGGTCTCCCACATGGATGCAGGGGCCCAAGCACTTGGGCCATCTTCTATTGATTTCCTAGGCCATTGAAGAGAGCTGGATTGGAAGAGGACCAGCTGGGACTCAAGCCAGTGCCCATATGGGATGCTGGCACAGCAGGCTGGGGATTTAACCCACAGTGCCACAGCACTGGCCCCCAAAAGGCCTTCTAATTCTTTCCCTTTTCCACACCTTCAGGAACTCTTAGAATCCATATGTTGGGCCGGCGCCGCGGCTCACTAGGCTAATCCTCCGCATTGCGGCACCAGCACACCGGGTTCTAGTCCTGGTTGGGGCACCAGATTCTGTCCCGGTTGCCCCTCTTCCAGGCCATATCTCTGCTGTGGCCAGGGAGTGCAGTGGAGGATAGCCCAAGTGTTTGGGCCCTGCACCCCATGGGAGACCAGGAGAAGCACCTGGCTCCTGCCATTGGATCAGCGTGGTGTGCCGGCCACAGAGCGCTGGCTGCGGCAGCCATTGGAGGGTGAACCAACGGCAAAAGGAAGACCTTTCTCTCTGTCTCTCTCTCACTGTCCACTCTGCGTTTCAAAAAAAAAAAAAAAAAAGAATCCATATGTTGGGTCATTTGATTGTATCCTGTAGATTTCCAATCGTATTTTTTAGTTTTCTAATTTCTTCTTCTTGTGTTTGGTCTGACTACATAATTTCCTGTTCTTTGTTTTCTAAGTTGGATATTCTTTCTTCTGTTTCCCCAATTCTGTTAATGATTTCTACTCTAAGTATTATCTGTTCTATTGAAATCTTCACTTTTAATATTTCATTTTGATTTCTCTTTAGAATCCCAATTTTGTGGCAGAAATGTTCTTTCATATCATGTATGGATTTCATTAGTTCATGGATTTGCTTTTGATTACTCCTAAGTAATCCTATGATTAATTTTTTGAATTGCATTTCTGGCATTTCTTCAATCTCATCATCTTTACAATCTAGGTTTGAGGTGTTATATTCTTTTGGGGGTGTCATGTTGCCCTCCTTATTTTTGTTTCTTGAATTGGTGCATTTATTTTTGGCATTTGTGGAGATACTTGTTCTTTTCTTTTCTTTTCTTTTCTTTTCTTTTCTTTTCTTTGGTGTGGTGGCTTTTGTCTTTGAGCTGTGTCTGAGTGGCTAGTGTCTGCTTTCAGGGACTATCTAGAGGTGTCTGGTGGGTATGGCCAGGGAGCTCTGTTCTGTACTCCAGGGTGAAGGGTGTATCTGAGGTGACACATCCAGGTTTGGTGTGGTAAATCTCCTTTTCATTTTTAATCAGAGGGGAGGTTTCTTCTTGTCTGTTTGCATAGACTTAGCTGAGCTCCTCACCTCAAAACAGGCTAGTGCCTGGGTGCTAGCCCCAGTGAGTATATTATTTGTCCATTCTGCCACAAGAACCACCCAAAGGATCTGGACAGTCTTCAGTGTAAGCTCAGATTCCCCAGCAATGTCCTTTGCCAGGTAACCAGGGAGCCCTGATCACGTGGAGCCTCCCACAGTGACTGCTCTTGCTTCAGCCACACCCTGAGTCCTCCCACGAAGCCTCAGTGTTTTCACAGTCCACACGCACAAGCCTCCCACAGTCATGAGCACCCAGCTCCCTGTCTGTTCTCCCCACCACACTCAGGAGTCTGCTTGGCTGGTTTCTGGGAGCGGACACAAGCTGGCACAGGTGTTACATATGTCCAAAATGGCACTTTCTTGGTGTCAGCTTGTTACATGATACCTTTGCAGTGTGATCAGGGAGAGAGAAAACATGCCCCCCCCTTTGTCTTGTTTTCTCTGGTATGACAGGTACACTATCCCCCACAGGGCTGCAAGCTGAATTCCTTCTAGGCTTTTCCTACAGCTTTTTTGCCAGTGGCTTGTGCTGCTGAAGTCTGGTCTTACTTTGCTCTCCAACACTGGTGCAGAGGCTCTCTGCTGCTGGACTCCTAAGTTTTGCATGTCCTTGCCCTCTAAGTAGTTCCATTATGTTCCTCCAATTTGTGTAGTTTCCTCTGATGTTCTCTCCCTAACTCTTCTCCGAGACTGCACTCTTTCCACTTCATTTTTAAACTGTCTTCTCCTAGACTTGGGCCTATTCTTTTTGGTTTCCTCATTTGTTTGTATATAGCTCATTGTAATAACTCCTGATCACTCTTTTTACTTATAGGGTGACCATATCTACATTTTCTTTTTCATGGCTGATTTTATTGATCTGAGTCCTCTCCCTCTTTTCTTTGGTTATATGGGCCAATGGTAGGTCAATTTTATTTATTTTTTCAAAAAACAGTTCTTCATTTCCTTAATCTTTTGTGTTTTTTTTTGTTTCAATTTTGTTTATTTCTTCTTTAGTTATTTACTTCTTCCTACTAAATTGGGCTTTAATTTGTTGTTTTTCTAGGTCCTTGAGATGCATTCACAGCTCATTTATTTGGTGACTTCCCAGTTTCTTGATGTAGGCACCAATTGCTATGAACTTCCCTCTTAACTCTGCTTTTGCTGTGTCCCATAAGTTTTTATATGGTGTATTTTGTCTTCATTTGTCTCCTGGAGTTTTTTGATTTCTCTTTTGATTTCTTCTATGTCCCAGTATTCATTCAGGAGCATGTTATTCAATCTCCATGTGTCTGTATATGATCTAGTTCATTCCATTGTGATCAGAGAAGATGCAGGGTATGATTATGATTTTGATTTTTTTGAATTTGCTGAGACTTGCTTTATAGCCTAGTGTATGGTCTATCCTGGAGAAAGTTCACCACACTGATGAGAAGAATGTGTATTCTGCAACTGTGGGGTGGAAAGGTCTGTAGATATCAGATAGGTCCACTTGGTCCATAGTGTCAATTAGCTTTGTTGTTTCTTTGTTGATTTTCTGTCTGATGAAAGTGGGTATTGAATTCACCTCTTATTATTGTATTGGAGTCTATGTCTCCATTTAGATCCATTAGCAGTTCTTTTAAATAACCTGACAGGTTCCCTGTCATTGGGTGCATATACATTTATTATAGTCACATCTTTCTGTTGAATTGATCCCTTAATCATTACATAGTGCCCTTCTTTGTCTCTTTTAACCATTTTTGTGTTAATGGTTATTTTCTCTGATATTAGATGGTTACATCTGCCTTTTTTGCTTTTCATTAGCATGGGATATCTTTTTCCATCCTTTCAGTCTTCATGTATCTTTGTTGGTGAGATGTCTTTCTTGTAGGCAGAAAATAGATTGGTCTTAAAAAGAAAGAAAGAAAGAAAGAAAGAAAGAAAGAAAGAAAGAAAGAAAGAAAGGAAGGAAGGAAGGAAGGAAGGAAGGAAGGAAGGAAGGAAGGAAGGAAGGAAGAAATCCGTTCAGCCAGCCAGTATCATTTAACTGGAGAGTTGAGGCTTTTACATCCAAAGAAACTATTTATAAATAACTTGTTGTCCCTGCCATTTTCCATGAATATTCCTATCATTTACTGTGGATTTCTTTCATACTTTTATTGGGGAATTTTCTGCCATCACATTTATTCATGATGATGGCTTTCTTTTTATATTTCTGTGTGTAGCAAATCTTTTAGCATCTTTTGTAAGGATCTATGAGAAATGACAAATTACTTTAATTTCTGTTTGTTATTAAAGGTCTTGATTTCACCTTCATTATTAGATAAGAGCATTGCAGGGCATGATATTCTGGCTTGACAGTTTATTTCTCTTAAGACTTGGAATATATCTTGCCATTCTCTCCTAGCCTGTAGGGTTTCTGATGAGAAGTCAGCTGTGAGTGTAGTTGGAGATCCTCTGAAAACAATCTGGCATTTCTCTCATGCTTATTTTAGAATGTTTCTTTATGCCTTACTGTGGAAAGTTTGACTACAATGTGTCATGGTGAAGATCCTTTCAGGTCATGTTTCTTATGTGTTCTATGTGCTTCCTGTACTTGGCATCCCTTTCTCCAAATTGGGAGAGTTTTCTGTGATTATTTCACAAAAATAGGCCTTCTATTCCATTCTCTCTTTCTATATCTTCAGGTACTCTTAAGACCTGTAAGCTGGGTTATTTGACAGTTTTTTAAAAAGATTTATTTATTTATTTGAAAGTCTCAATTACAGAGAGAGGAGAGGCAGAGAGAGAGAGAGAGACAGATCTTCCATCTGATGGTTCACTCCCCAATTGGCCACAACAGCTGGAGCTGTACCAATCCGAAGCCAGGAGCCAGGAGCCAGGAGCTTCTTCCAGGTCTCCCACATGGTGCAGGGGCCCAAGGACTTGGGCCATCTTCTACTGCTATCCCAGGCCATAGCAGAGAGCTGAATCAGAAGAGGAGCAGCCAAGCCCTCAAGTTGCACAAAGATGTCATTGATTCCTTGTGGAGCCTCCAAGTAACAGATCTGTCAGTTGAAGTACCTTTAACTCTCCTGTGGCTCTCACTGCCCACAAGGTCAGGAACAATATCCAGGAAAGAACTCCAACACACCATTGCATTTGAGAGTTTATGGTATGGTCACTTACATGCTCCATAGAGTACAATTGACAAATTTCTCAATTTCTATTCATGGAAAACTTGAAGCAAGTTTACTCATCAGTAAAATGTGTGAACCACTGAGAGTAGTTCTGAGTTAAAGAACTGGGGAGACATTTGTCTTTGAGTCCTTTCCCCCTAAAGATAGGAATGGACCCTAGTATGTGTACAGTTTATGTGTGTGTGTGTGTGTGTCTTTTTGTGTTTTTACTATTTATAACTATTTCCCATATTTCACACATTTGCAATATGGCAATATTTCTACAATATCAAGGGTTACATTTATTTTAAAAATATTTTGTCACTCTATATTGTAAAAGAAAAATGAACTCTAAATCAATTTTTTGATTTCTCCTGTTGTTTTTCCCGATGAACTGTCTGATAATTTTGAATTTACAAGAAAGTAATACATGCATAAGCACTTTGCTTAAGCAGAAATACCATAGAAAATAAGTGTGTGCTACATTTGAGTTTCCTTTTCAGAAAAATTTCTTTCCTTAAAACGATCTCATGAAAAATCCCTTACCAAAGTGTCACTATTTATATGGGCCCTGAAAAAAAAATCACATATGATTCCTCTGCTTTCTTTTTTTTCCCTCTTTTTATTTATTTATTTATTTTTTAATTTTTATTTAATGAATATAAATTTCCAAAGTACAGAATATGGATTACAATGGCTTCCCCCCATAACGTCCCTCCAACCCACAACCCTCCCCTTTCCCACTCCCTCTCCCCTTCCATTCACATCAAGATTCATTTTCAATTATCTTTATATACAGATCAGTTTAGCATACATTAAGTAAAGATTTCAACAGTTTGCTCCCACACAGAAACATAAAGTGAAAAATACTGTTTGAGTACTAGTTATAGCATTAAATCTCAATGTACAGCACACTAAGGACAAAGATCCTACATGAGGAGTAAGTGCACAGTGACTCCTGTTGTTGACTTAACAAATTGACACTCTTGTTTATGGCCTCAGTAATCACCCTAGGCTCTTGTCATGAGCTGCCAAGGCTATGGAAGCCCCCTGAGTTCACTGACTCTGATCATTTTTAGACAAGGCCATGGTCAAAGTGGAAGTTCTCTCCTCCCTTCAGAGAAAGGTACCTCCTTCTTTGATGACCCGTTCTTTCCACTGGGATCTCACTCGTGGAGATCTTTCATTTAGGCTTTTTTTTTTTTTTCCCCAGAGTGTCTTGGCTTTCCATGCCTGAAATACTCTCATGGGCATTTCAGCCGGATCTGCATGCCTTAAGGGCTGATTCTGAGGCCAGAGTGCTGTTAGGACATTTGCCATTCTATGGGTCTGCTGTGTATCTCACTTCCCTTGTTGGATCATTCTCTCTCTTTTTTATTCTATCAGCTAGTATTTGCAGACACTATTCTTGTTTATGCGATGCCTGTGGTTCTTAGTCCTATCATTACGATGAATTGTGAACAGAAATTGATCAGTGGGACTAGTGAGATGGCATTGGTACATGCCACCTCGATGGGATTGAATTGGAATCCCCTGGTATGTTTCTAACTCCACCGTTTGAGGTAAGTCAGCTTGAGCATGTCCCGAATTGCCCATCTCTTCCCTCTCTTATTCCCACTCTTATATTTAACAGCAATCACTTTTCAGTTAAGTTTCAGCACTTAAGAAGAATTGTGTATTGATTACAGTATTCAACCAAAAGTATTAAGTAGAACAAACAAAAAAAATACTAAGAGGGATAACATATTAAGTTGCTCATCAACAGTCAGGGTGAGGGCTGATCAAGTCACCATTTCTCATAGTGTTCATTTCACTTTAACAGGTTTCCTTTTTGGTGCTCAGTTAGTTGTCACCTATCAAGGAGAACAAGTGGTATTTGTCCCTTTGGGATTGGCTTATTTCACTCAACATGATGTTTTCCAAATTCCTAACAGGGATCACTTTTCAGTTGGAAGTAGTTAGCAGGCAAATGATATACCCACAGGAGCCAGAGATCGGAAGCTCTTTCCCAAGGACCACACAGGGAATCTGTTCTGCCCTCAGAGTGGGCTCAAATTCTCCTTCAGTCTCCCATTGGGTTGCCAAAGTTACAGAACTGTAGCGTCTCTGGAGAGTACTCACGTGAATTCTGTGAGTTCTCTCCCCCACCGTCTCTTTTTTCACAGTCTCAGTTCAGTAGCACCACAAATTTACTAGGTCCTAATCTCCTGTTAATTCACCCCGCCCAGAGTCAGGTTTTTCTGCTAGGCTCAGGGCTGGTGCAGACCTGAGGTCGCTCTGCTTATGACGTATGTCCAAGATGGTGCCTGCTCTTTGTCTTGCTCGCCTTTGAGAGGTGAGCGGAGAGAGAGAAACCCATGTCCGTACCAGTCACTTTTTTTTTTTCTCTATCTCTATTAGTTAGCCTGGTGAACTTCCCCCCCCCCCCCGGGGTTGTTCCCTCTAGTCTCCTCTTTCCGCTTGCCTGCCAGTGTCTCTGGCTATTGAGGTTTGGCTCACCTCGCGTTCCAGCGCTGGTGTGTTGAGTCTGCCGCTGGTGTCCCGAACTGTGGGCTCCCACGCTCTCCACGCAAGTCCACTGTGAATCATGTGTTCTGGAAGAGTTTCTTCTGCTGTTTCTTCCCCTACTCTTCCTTGAACCTGCAGTATCTCCACTTTTATTAAACTGTTTCTCCCCGGACTATCAGTGTGCTCCCTTCCTATTCCACCATCTTGCCTCCTCTCCTCTGCTTTCTTTTCCTATCCTTTATCTCTATTTTTATTTTTCAATAATATGATAGTGTAGGTAATGAAAAATTTATCTTCATGCCTAAGTATCTATGTAAAACTTACCTACAAGTCTTGTGTTTCCCCATAACCTCTATCCATAAACTCCTACAATATAAAGCATATCCTAATGTGAATTCATTTTCAAAATCCAATATTCTAACTTGCTGTCTTATACATGCTTGTTCTGGGGCTGGCACAGTAGTGTAGCAGGTAAAGCCACTGTCTGCAGTGCCAGCATTCCATATGGGCACCGGTTTGAGTCCCAGCTGCTCCACTTTTGATCCAGCTCTTTGTTATGGCTTGGGAAAGTATAGAAGATGGCCCCAGCCCTTGGGCCCCAGCACTCACATGGGAAGACCTGGAGGAAGCTCCTGGCTCCTGGCTATAGATCACACAGCTCTGGCCATTGCAACTAATTTGGGGAGTGAGCCAAATGAACAAACGACCTCTCTCTCTTTCTCTCTGCCTCTCCTTCTCTCTCTGTGTAATGCTGACTTTCAAATAAATTAATAAATCTTTTAAAAGAAAAACTGCCTGTTCTGCATGATCATGCTACTCAATAAGTGGTTTAAATTCTTTATTTCTGGACATGTTTTCTCTATAGTTGTGACATTTGAACACAATTTATATTTTTGTTTTTGAATATCTGAAAGGAGACTGCACCTGCATTTAAACTGAACTCCCATGTGGCTTTCACAAATCAGTATACACCAACCAAATTTCAGACCAACCATTCTAGATATGTCTGCCTGAATTGTGTCCAATGAGATGAAACCCTTAATCCACTTCAGGGAGAATTCAACAAAAAGAAGGGATACCATGACTGTTTCATACCAAGTGCATGCATGCAAGCCACAGCAGGCAGAAAAGGCAGGTTAGCATCCCCTCTAGCAGCTGTGACACATAGAATAGGAAAGCAAGAGGATTTGGTGAAGTGACAGTCATGGGCACTTCATGTTCTCTCACTCAATCATTAAAATTCATTTTTCTGACAATCCACTGACATTATTTTGGAAATTCAGACAGAAATACATTCCATTATTTCATATATGATGAGACTTGATGGAAATTACAGGAAACCAACTTAACTGGCAATATAGAAAGTAAAATAATACTATATATACCAGACATGGACAATTTGAATTTCAAATAACACAAAAATTTACAATAAACCAAAAATAACAAGACATAATAAGAGAAAGAAGTGAGAATAAAAAGAATAATTGAGAATAAAAATAATAGAATTATTGAAGCATGAATTCATCAAATTTATATAGATGTATGTGTAAATTTTTTTGAAAATCTATTGAAAGACAAAAAAATTTAACTCAAGTTGTATATATATATGTCTTTTTATTGATCAAATGATATATTATTAAGATGTAAATTCTTCAAAGTTTGAGCAATAGATTCAGTACAACTCAACAATAATCTCAGTAAGCTATTCTGTAGACAATTAAAAGCTATTTTTCAACCTTGAGAAGTCTGGATAATAAAAAATAAAAGCAAATTTGAGGAATCTACAATTCCTAATTTTATGTTTTAATCTAAACATACAGTCATCAAGAATATGGGGCTGGCACTGTGGCTTAGTGGATAAAGCCTCCACCTGTAGCTGGCATCCCATATGGCCACCTGCTCAGATCCCTGCTGCTCTACTTCCAAACCAGCACCCTGCTGATGTGCCTAGGAAACCAGTGGAAGGTGGCCCAACTCCTTGTGCCCCTGCACCCATGTGGGAGAGAGAAGAAGCTCCTGGATCCTGTCTTTGGATAAGCCCAGCTATGGCCATTGCAATCATTTGGGGAGTGAACCAGTGGATGAAGATCTCTCTCTTTCTCTCTCTGAAACTCTACCTTTCAAATAAATAAATCTAAAGAAAGTTCATAATGTTGGACAAAGAATAGACATGTAGGTAAGTGGCAATGTATAAATGGTCTCAGATACTTATTATTTTACTAATCTTTGTCAAAGGGACAGAGACAGCCTAGTACAGGTAATGTAGTCTATAAAAATAGTGAAAATGCAAATGGATGATAATAAGGGAAAAATCAAAAGATGCATACTGTGCAAATAACACATGAAGTCACTCTAGTGAATAAGGGGTCAGATCTGTGGTTTAGCAGGTCAAAATAGGTGCCTACAGTGCTGGCATCCCATACGAACACTGATTTGAGTCCTGGCTACTCCATTTCCAATCCAGCTTCCTGCTAATACACCTGGGGAATCAGCAGAAATTGGCCCAAGTCCCTGAGCCTCTGCCACTCACATGGGAGATCTAGAAGAGGTTCTTGGCTCCTGGCTTTGGATCAGCCCAGCACCAGCTGTTGCAGCCATTTGGATAGTGGATCAGCAGATGAGAGGTCTCTCTCTCTCTCTCTCTCTCTCTCTCTCTCTCCCTCTCTCTTCCCCTTTCTTTGTGTATAACTCTGCCTTTCAAATAAATAATTTTTTTGAAAAACAAGCACAAACGTGCTGAATAAACTTGTATTTTAAAAAAGTAGAAAGCACAGATGTGTAAGAATAAAATGTATAAGAATTCTGTACAAAAATTAGTTTTACATACAATACTGAAAGCATTACCCATAAACATAATGTGGACTTTGAACAGATGTAAGAGAGTAGTGGTAAGGAAGGAAGCAAGAATTAATGGGTAGAGAATTTGTCAGAATGGATGAACCCCTCTCTAGACAGAATCTGAGAGAGTACCCAGCCATTCAGACAGGTATAAGCAAAGTTGCACAGTTTAATGGAGAGAACACACTTGACTGCTCAGATGTGCATCTCAGCAAAGAACTAGGGGGGCTGAAATACTCCTGATAGATCAAGTGGACATCTCAGGAAAGAGCTGAGTACACAGTCTATTTTCATACAGGAGCTTATCAGGGAATGGGATAAAGTTATTCCCACAATTTCTCCTTCCCTCCACCCTTCCTCCTGAATAAAGGACTTATTGGATGTGAAATAGGTAAAATTCATTCTAAGCCTTTAAAAAAAATTTAACTAAGCTCTTTAATGCAACATGACACTTTATGGCTGTTATGTATTATAACATATGTAGAGTTGCAGGCAGAGAGAGGGAGAGACAAAGGTTTTACATTTGTATATTCACTCCCCCAAATAACTGCAATAGCTGGAGCTGGGCCATTCCAAAGCTAGGATCCAGGATCTTCTTCTGGGTCTCCCATGAAGGTGCAGGACCCAAGCACTTGCACCATTTTCCACAGCTTTCCCAGGCCATTAGCAGAGAACTGGATTGGAAAAAGAGCAGCTGGTACATGAACCAGTACCCATATGGGATGATAATTCCCCAGGTAAAGGCCTAACCTAGTACAACACAGCACCAACACATGCTTCTAGACTTTAACTTGCAGCAAATATAGTCTATTAGCATATAAAATAATACTTTATTCTGAAAATAGTAAATACATTATGTAGGATTTTCCAAAATATGTAGGTTGTTTTTTAAAACTGACATCAGTACATCCTTATTCCACTAAAAACAAATACAATAATCAAACTGGTATGCACTTACTAGGAAGCAATTTTAAACATTTGGATTTTGTATAAATTGCTGAGATTTGGAAGAGGACTCTAAGCATGCTAACAATACCTTACCATGAACATAGCAAGGACTTTTTTAAAAAAATATTTATTTATTTATTTATTTATTTATTTGAAAGGCAGAGTTACAGAGAGGCAGAGGCAGAGAGAGAGAGAAAGAGAGGTCTTTCATCTGCTGGTTCACTCCCCAGATGGCTACAGTGACTGAAGTTGGGCTGATCCAAATCCAGGTTTTGGGAGATTCTTCTGGGTCTCCCACTCAGGTGCAGGGCCCAAAGACTTGGCCCATTTCCTACTGCTTCCCAGGCTATAACAGAGAGCTGGATCAGAAGTGGAGCAGCCAGGACTCAAACTGGTCCCCATATGGTATGCCAGCACTGCAGGTGGTAGCTTTACTGGATGTGCCACAGTGTCGGCCCCAAGGACTTTTTTTTTTATAAAGATTTATTTGTTTATTTGGAAGGTAGAGTTATAGAAAGTCAGAGAAAGAGAAAAAGGTCTTCCATCTGTTGGTTCACTCCCAAAATGGCTGCAATGGTCAGAACTGGGCTGATCTAAAGCCAGAAGCCAGGAGCTTCTTCTGGGTCTCCCATGTGGGGCCCAGGGACTTGGGCCATCTTCCACTGCTTTCCCAGGCCATAGCACAGAGCTGATTGGAAGTGGAGGAGCTAGGACTTGAACTACCATCCATATGAGATGTTGGCACCACAGATGGCAGCTTTACCTGCTACACCACAGCACTGGGCCCAGGTATAGCTAATTTTACAGGAAAGCCTGGAAACAGCTTCATCTCAGCAAGTTCTCTCAGTTTGCTAAAATGCTCGAAGGGAGCTATTACTTCTAAAACATTCAATAAAAAATAACACAATACCTAAGGGAATTTCCTGGCTCTGATGACTACCATGCTTTTAAAAGTTTTTTTTTTAACTTTTATTTAATGAATATAAATTTCCAAAGTACGATTTATGGATTACAATGACTTCCCCCCCATACTGTCCCTCCCACCCACAACCCTCCCCTTTCCCACTCCCTCTCCCCTTCCATTCACATCAAGATTCATTTTTGATTATCTTAATACACAGAAGATCAGCTTAGCATACATTAAGTATGGATTTCAACAGTTTGCTCCCACACAGAAACATAAAGTGAAAAATAATAGATGATTTTTTTTAAATGATGATGAAATCAGAGCAGACCTATTGTCATGTTTAATCCCAGTGAGAGTCAAGTTGGGAATTGATAATTTCTTTTTTTTTTTTTTTTTTTTTTTTTTTTTTTTTTTTTTTTTTACAGAGGATCAGTTTAGTATGCATTAAGTAAGGATTTCAACAGTTTGCACCCACATAGAAACACAAAGTGAAATATATTGTTTGAGTACTCGTTATAGCATTAAATCTCAATGTACAGCACATTAAGGACAGAGATCCTACATGAGGAGTAAGTGCACAGTGACTCCTGTTGTTGACTTTACCAATTGACACTCCTGTCTATGGCATCAGCAATCTCCCTATGCTCCAGTCATGAGTTTCCAAGGCTATGGAAGCCCTCTGAGTTCTCCGACTCTTATCTTGTTTAGACAAGGTCATAGTCAAAGTCGAGGTTCTCTCCTCCCTTCAGAGAAAGGTACCTCCTTCTTTGATGACCTGTTCTTTCCACTGGGATCTCACTCACAGAGATCTTTTGCCAGAGTGTCTTGGCTTTCCATGCCTGAAATACTCTCATGGGCCTTTCAGCCAGATCCGAATGCCTTTAGGGCTGATTCTGAGGCCAGAGTGCTATTTAGGACATCTGCCCTTCTATGAGTCTGCTGAGTATCTCACTTCCCATGTTGGATCACCCTCCCCTTTATTTACTCCATCGGTTAGCGATAGCAGGTACTAGACTTGTCTATGTGCTCCCTTTGACTCCCAGTCCCTCCAACATGACCAACTGTGAACTGAAACTGATCACCTGGAACAGTGAGATGGCATTGGTACATGCCACCTCGATGGGATTGAATTGGAATCCCCTGGTATGCTTCCAACTCCACCACTCGGGGCAAGTCAGCCTGAGCATGTCCCAAATTATACATCTCTTCCCTCTCCCATTCCCACTCCCATGTTCAACAGGGATCACATTTCAGTTAATTTTCAACACTTAAGAATAACTGTGCATCAATTACAGAACTAAACCAGTCATATTAAGTAGAACAGACAAAAAAACTACCAAGAGGGATAATGTATTAAGTTGTTCATTAACAGTCAGGGCTATGCTGATCAAGCCACCGTTTCCCACAGTGTCCACCTCACTCCGACAGGTTTCCCTCTTGGTGTTCAGTCAGTCGTCACCGATCAGGGAGAACATATGGTACTTGTCCCTTTGGGACTGGCTTATTTCACTCAGCATGATGTGTTCCAGATTCCTCCATTTTGTTGCAAATGACTGGATTTCATTGTTTCTTACTGCGGTATAGCCAATTGGTGTCTTTTAACTGGACAGTTCAGGCCATTCACGTTCAATGTGACTAATGAAAAGTGGTAACTTTGCCCTGCCATTTGCCAAAGATAAGTTCTAAGATATGCTTTGAATTCCCTGTGATCTTTTGCTGTGAGCTTTCCTTCCTTTACCTTCTTTCATATTGATGACCGTGTTTCTGTGTTTCTGTGTGTAACACATCTTTAAGCATCTTTTGCAGGGCTGGACGAGTGGCAACAAATTCTTTCAATTTCTGTTTGCAATGAAAAGTCTTTATTTCACCTTCATTCACAAATGATAGCTTTGCAGGGTATAATATTCTGGGCTGGCAGTTGTTCTCTCTTAGTACCTGGGCTATATCTCGCCATTCCCTCCTAGCTTTTAGAGTTTCTGATGAGAAGTCAGCTGTGAGTCTGATTGGAGATCCTCTGAGAGTAATCTGACGTTTCTCTCTTGCACATTTTAGGATCTTTTTTTTATGTTTCACTGTGGAGAGTTTAATTACAACATGTCGTGGTGAGGATCTCTTTTGGTCATGTTTATTAGGGGTTCTGTGAGTTTCCTGTACTAGGACTTCTCTGTCCTTCTCCAAACCTGGGAAATTTTCTGCTAATATCTCACTAAAAAGGCCTTCTAATCCTTTCTCCCTCTCCATGCCTTCAGGAACTCCTAGAACCTGAATGTTGGGTTTTTTAATGGTATCCTGAAGATTCCCGACAATATGTTTTAGATTTCTAATTTCCTCTTCTTTTCTTTGGTCTGACTGTATCCTTTCCTGTTCTCTGTCTTCTAAGTCCGATATTCTCTCTTCTGCTTCACCCATTCTGTTTGTAAGGCTCTCTATTGTGTTTTTCATTTGATCTCTTGAATTCTTCACTTCAGTCACTATCACAGTTTCCTGTTGTACTAGTTGTTTCGTTTCATTTTGATTCCTCCTTAATATTTCATTTTCACGAGAGAGGTTTTCTATCTTGTCCATTAAGGATTTGTGTAGTTCAAGAATTTGTTTTTGGGAACTTCTTAATGTTCTTATCAATTTTTTGAGATCTGCTTCTTGCATTTCTTCTATGTCATCATCTTCATAATCTTGAATTGGGGTGTCTTTTTCATTTGGGGGCGTCATGGTGACTTCCTTGTTTTTATTACCTCGGTTTTTGCATTTGTTATTTGGCATATTGGAGATATTTGGTTTCTTCACTGTGGTGCTTTTTCTTGTTATACTATGACTCTAGATTAAGTGGACTATCTGTTTTTGATGGAGCCTTAGGGCTTGAGATGGGTGTGGCCTGAGAGCTCTGTTTGGTGTGCCAAAGGTGACACTCTCAGGTTAGGCGTGGTAAATCTCTCTCTGTCTCTTTCTTTTTTTTTGATTCAAATGGGAAGTAATTCCGCACAGCTGAACGAAGTTGGAGGTAGTTAGCAGGCAAATGATATACCCACAGGATCCAGAGATCAGAAGCTCTTTCCCAAGAACCCCACAGGGAATCTGTTCGGCCCTCAGAGTGGGCTCAAATTCTCCTTCAGTCTCCCACTGGGTTGCCAAAGTTACGGAATTGTAGGGTCTCTGGAGAGTGCTCACGTGAATTCCGTGAGTTCTCTCCCCCACTGTCTCTTTTTTCACAGTCTCAGTTCAGTAGCACCACAAATTTACTAGGTCCTAATCTCCTGTTAATTCACCCCGCCCAGAGTCAGGTTTTTCTGCTAGGCTCAGGGCTGGTGCAGACCTGAGGTCACTCTGCTTATGACGTATGTCCAAGATGGCGCCTGCTCTTTGTCTTGCTCGCCCTTGAGTGGTGAGCGGAGAGAGAGAAACCCGCGTCCGTACTAGTCACCCTTTTTTTTTTCCCTCTCTCTCTCTTCCAGTTAGCCTTGTGAACTTTCCCCCACCGGGGGTTGTTCCCTCTAGTCTCCTCTCTCCGCTTGCCTGCCGGTGTCTCGGGCTATTGAGGTTTGGCTCACCTCGCGTTCCAGCGCTGCTGTGTTGAGGCTGCTGCTGGTGTCCCGAACTGTGGGCTCCCATGCTCTCCACGCAGGTCCGCTGTGAGTCACGCGTTCCGGAAGAGTTTCTTCTGCTGTTTCCTCCCCTACTCTTCCTTGAACCTGCAGTATCTCCACTTTTATTAAACTATCTCTCCCCAGACTATCAGTGTGCTCCCTTCCTATTACGCCATCTTGCTGGAATCCTTAAAAGTTTTTGGTCAGGGCCAGCACGGTGGCATGGAGGTAAAGTCACCACCTGCAGTGTTGACATCTCATATGGGTGCTGGTTTGAGTCCTTTTAAGAAACTTTTGAAAACTGGCCTGGGCTATAGACAGACAATATTTTAAAGTAAGAAAAATGCAAGGATGAGCATGGGTCAGAATTATAGGAGATGGTGATACTGGATAGCAAATATTGGGATTTCAGGCACAATGTTGGATATATAAATCTGTTGTCATAGCTACAGGCACAAGGGGATAGAGAAACTGGGAGGCAGACAGGGTCTGCAGGTACAGGACCTGGAACATAAGAAGGAATACATCAGGTGTTATTTAAGGCAGTGCTTAGAGGAAATTTTTAGCCTCAAGTGAATATGTTAGAACAGAAGACTGAAAGCTCTTCATTTTGGTTTCTTCTTAAGAACTAAAATGAGCATCCTAAAATAGCATAGAATAAATGCGAAGAAAAAAAGAATAGTAAACATCCATGAAATACCTGTAGTAAAAATGTATAGCAGAAACTAATAAGCAAGAAAAAAAGTTTTAAATCATATTGTAGGGCAAGAGTAGGCTTTGGGAAAATTCCAGAAAAATTCTCCCTCTCCAGGGAAAAACAAAATGTAACAAAGCACAATTTAGAATAGACCAAAGAGAGGAAGAGGGGTGATATGACACCTAAGACAAGGATATGGAAAATATTAGTCAATTACCAACACTTCCTGCACAGAGGAAGGGGGATCCAATTACTTATCCCTTCTGTACTCCTGGACTGAGACAGGGAAGCCAACCCAAACATGACCTCTACTACATGCACTAGGTGGGGGACTAGTACATAATACATAAGAGAGGGGAAGAAGAAATAGCATAAAACAGACCAACCCCCTGGAGGCAATGGATTGCCAACTCCAAGTCCCTTCCCCAACATGTGCGAGCTTCTGTCATTTATTGCAAATAAGCTTGCTCTCACTCTTGTACTCTCTCTTGGACTTTTCTGCTTATTTCTTTTTTAAAAGAGCTATTTATTTACTTTAAAGTTAGTGTTGGGTATGGGGAGAGAGTGAGAGAGACAGAGAGTTCTTCTATGTGCTGGTTCACTCCCCAACTGGCCACAACAGCAAGGGCTGGGTGAAGCACAAGCCAGGAGCCAGAAGCTTCTTCTTGGTCTCCCATGCGTATGCAGGGTGCCAAGTACTTGAGCTATCTTATCCTGCTTTCCCAGGCACACTAGCAAGAAGAAAGCCGAATCAGAAGTGGAGCTTCCAGGACATGAACTGGCACCCATATAGGGTGCTGGCATTGGAGGTGGTAGCTTAACCCAATATGTCACAATGCTGCCCTCTTCTCTTTATTTCTATGCTGAACAACAAGTCCATAGACTAGGGGAAGCAGCTCCCCAACCAGGATGTGACAATATTGACAAAATTCATATCTGATAAAAGTGTTTAAGAGAAAAACAGGAAAGCAACACAAATAACAAATTTCACAAATCAAATAGAATTAGCCTTATAGATGTCACAGATCTTAACAAGATATTAAGAGGAGAGGTTGGCTTTGTGGAAAAGCAGGTTAATCCTCCACCTGTGATGCCTGCATCCCACATGGGCAGGCACTGCTCAAGTCCCAGCACCTGTGAAAGCAGCAGAAGATGGAAAAAATATTTGGGCCCCTGTCACTGATGTGGGAGACCTGGATGGAATTCCAGGCCCCTGTCTTCAGTCTGGTCCCACCCTGACCATTGTAGCCATTTGAGGGGTGAACCAGTGGAAAAAAGATCTCTCTCTTTCCCTCTCTAACTCTGCCTTTCAAATATATATATATATATGTGTGTGTGTGTGTGTGTAAAATATATTAAAGGGGCCAGTGCTGTGACGTAGTGCATGAAGCCCCCACCTGCAGTATTAGCATCCCATATGGGGGCTGGTTCTACTCCCAGCTACTCCACTTCTGAACTAGCTCCCTGCTATGGCCTGGGAAAGCAATAGAAGATGGCCCAAGTCCTAGGGTCCCTGCAACTGTGTGGGAGACCCAAAAGAAGCCCCTGGCTCCTGGATTTCAATTGGTGTAGCTCTGGCTGTTGTGGCCATCTTGGGAGTGAACCAGCAGATGGAAGACCTCTCTCTCTCTCTCTCTCTCTCTCTCTCTCTCTCTCCCTCTCTCTCTCTCTGGCTCTGGCTCTGTAACTCTGCCTTCAAATAAATAAATAAATATTTAAAAATATTAAGATGAGTTTCTGAATTAGGAGTATAATTTTTAAAAGAGATCAAAATCTGTTGAGGTAGATTCGTTCTGAGAGGAGGAGCATGGTGGGGCAAGAGGCGCGAGTCACCACACAGACCCCGGGAGTTGGGTGAAAGCAGGCCTAAGGCGAGCAACCCACAGACTCATTTATTTCAGTTGGTACAGCAGCTTAAATAGCCAAGGCAGCCAGTCTGGTCAAGGGGCTGTCTATGCCCAAACCAATAACAGCCTGTTGCCAGGCAGTTTCTGAAGCCATCCAATCACAGCCTGTTGCCAGGCAGTTTCCATTGCCAGCAGCCATCTTGGCATGGCCTTCCCATTCCACCACATTTCCCCCTTTTTGCTTATTTTTGAGCAACAGGAAGCATGATTCTTGGCCATACCATTGTTGACCCCATTTCCATGTGGAATCCATATGTGGCTGTGCCTGTCTTAGGTTGTTCCCCAGGGGATCTTGCCCTTGTTGACTAACCAGTGCTCAAAATGGGAGACCACAGGAGTGCTTGCTCAGATGGAGGTAGGAATGAGGGACAATGGTAACCAGGAATGGCATGACCACACACAGGCTGTGGGCCGTATGAGTGGCTGACCAGAGCTAAGTGGGGTATAAAGCAGTAGCGGCTGTGGCCATGGGCAGTTTCTCAGGCTAGGATGATAGGGCAGGTGCGTCTGCTAACAAGGTGGACTCTCAGTCTTGTTCAGCTGGTTCTGGTTGACTGTCAGTTGCAGGCTTGATGTTTCTGGCTGCTACCCAAATGGGCTATCCTGCATTCTCTGGAAAGACACAAGCATATCCTCCACCCTTGGTTAGCAGAGGGTGTGGTCTCTTCCATTCTCCTATCAGGAGGGTCTTTCCACCTAACCATAGGGGCTGGGGTCTGGGATGGAAAGGATCCCCAGTGTTTATAAGCTGGGCTTATCCCTTGGGAATCAAAAGTAAGAAAATTGATAGTGAAAGGGACCTCAGTCAAAGCAAGCTGTGGGTCTGTGGGCATATGATTGTTTTTCTGTTTTTGAAAGAGATCTTTAATTGTCCTATGAGCTGTTTCAATGATTGCCTGTCCCTGTGGGTTGAATGGGATACCTGTGGCAGACTGTATGTTCCAGGATTTCAGGAAGGAATTAAATTTCTGTGATGTATATGCTGGTCTGTTATCAGTCTTTATGATCCAGGGGACACCAAGGACCAGCATGGCTGACTTGACCGCCTTTATCACATTACTAGCCTTTTCTCCAGATTGGGCTGTTGCAAATACAGCCTTTGAATAAGTATCTACCACCACATGGACAAACTTAAGTTTACCAAAGGAGTTCATGTGAGTGGTGTCCACTTGCCAGAGCTTATTAGGAGCAAGGCCTCATGAGTTCACTCCTGCTTGTTGCAGTGGGCCTAACAGGACGAGGGGTGCACAATTCTTGCAAGAGTGCACTAGGTGTTTGCATTGGATCATTGTTAGCTCTGGGAAAAGCAATTTTATGTTGTTTGCTGACATATGAAATTTTTGGTGTAGAATATGGGCTTGTTCTAGGTGTCCAGTGGAAGCCATGTTGCAGGAGATAAGACAGTCAACCTTTTTGTTGCCTTGGAAAATAAAGCCAGGTAACCCAGTATGTGATCTTCTGTGTGAGATATACCATGGGTGTTTTCTGTTCTCAGTTAGCTCTTTAAGTGTTGTGAACATCTGTCACTTGGCTTATTGGTCAGGTTAAAGACTGCAAAAGGGATTGTCTTTGCTACCTGTCTGAGTATTTGCTGTCCAAAAATATATTTACTGGCCCATCCTGGCTAAGGAGTAGAACCTTGACTACTGTCCTTATTTCTCCCAACTGTACTGATCCCCCGTGGGGTTCTACATGGATCTTATCTTTTTCTGTTGAGGATTTGATCACTATTCCAAACAGTGACATGTTGGCATCCATAAACACACACGGTGCCATGGGTATAGGTTGATTAGCAGGGAAAGCATGTTTTGGATAGTCTATTTCTAAGGTTTGTAATGGCTGGAGTAGCCTGTCCACTGGCAGGTGATTGTCAACCTGTCCTGGGAAATTTATCATTAAAATATGAAAGAGCATGCTATTCTGCATCAATGTGGACAGTTCTAATTGTGATAGGGGTAGGACCACTATGTCTGGTTCTGTGTTAAATATCTTATTGGCATACTATCTTAATTTAAGTCCCATCATAAGGATGGCATCTTCTTTGTTAACTATTTTATGACACTTGCTCCAGGTTATGTGCACCCAAAAAAGTGGTCTGTGTTGTTGCCAAATAACTCCTTAAGGGGGTCTTGAGGGTACATATGGTTATGGCAAACAGAGGCACCTGAGAGTCATATATAAATGTTTTAAAATTTGACAACTGGGTGTTGATCTTTCCTATAGTGGATTTGGCTGCTGGTGTCAATATAATTTTTGAAGAAGGGCTATTCCCCTTAGTAAATCGAATAGCAGTCTAAGCTCTGCAGGTGTTAGGGGAAGGAAGGGCTTCAGCCAATTGATTTGGCTGCATAGTTGCTGAAGTTCATTAAGTGAGTATTTATGCTTGACTTTTAGGTTTGGGCCCATTGGAGATATATGGGAGGAGATTTGATAATCCAAGAATTGAAAGGGAGGAAAATGTTGTACCTTTTCTGTGGCAATAGACAAACCCAGGAATTGTAAATTTCTTTTTTTTAAGATTATTTATTTATTTGACAGGTAGAGTTACAGATCGGGAGAAAGAGAGACAGAGAAAGGTCTACCTTCCATTGGTTCACCCCCCAGATGGCTGCAATGGCTGGAGCTATGCTGATCCAAAACCAGGAGCCAGGAGCTTCTTCCCAGTCTCCCATGTGGGTGCAGGGGTCCAAGCACTTGGGCCATCCTCCACTGCCTTCCCGGGCCACAGCAGAGAGCTGGACTGGAAGAGGAGCAACTGGGACTAGAACCCGGTGCCCATATGGGATGCTGGTGCCACAGGTGGAGGATTAACCTAGTGCACCACTGCACTGGCCCTGTAATTGTGAATTTCTTACTGTCTCAATTAGACAGGCCTTCAGAGTTGCTGCATTCTCGTAAGCAAGTAAGATATTATCCACATAATGTATGACCAAGTACTGATCTTTAAGTGTGCTGGTCGCATGAGAAATGTATCTTTGGTAAGTGGCAGGGCAATTTTTCATGCCTTGTGGGAGAAATCTTTTTGCGGGGAGCTTGAAATTGGGCTCCCATACTGTAAAGGCAAAGTAGGCCTTATCCTCCTCCACGATGGGAATGGAAAAGAAGCCATCTTTGATATCAATGGTAACTATGTGCTATCCATTAGGAATGGCCCCTGGATGGGGAATACCAGCCTGGAATGTTCTCTTCTTTTTTATGATTTTGTTGACGGCCCTCAAATCCTGTAGTAGCCTATATTTTCCCTGTTTCTTTGGTATCACAGAAATGGGAATGTTGTGAGGGCTAGTGGAGGGCTCTGTGTGTCCCTTTTCCAATTGTTCTTGTACCAATTCTGTAAGGATGCCAAGTTTGGGTTGTGATATTGGCCACTGTTCTACCCAGATGTTTCCTGTTTTTCCTCATTCAGTGGGGATTGGGTGTGGCTTTTGTATGAGGTGAACAGTGGCTCATAGAATTGGGGGTGAATCTTACTTGTAGGCTCTCCATTAAAGCTCTTGGCTCATGGAGATTTGTGATCTGTAGTAAGGACAGTTTGCATTTGTGAGAGTACATCTCTCCCCCATAAGGTCATGGAAACATCAGCAATTAGTGGAAAGATGGTTCCTGTATCTCTGCTGTCATCTCGCCACATTATAGGCATGATGACATGATCAGCCAATTTTAATCCTCCAACACCTTGGAGGTCAGGCCCAGGCTCTGTCTTCCAATGTTGCATTTTTCTTACGTCCCTAGCTTTTAAGATAGTGGCATCTGCCCCCATATCAATTAAACCCACAAAGGCAATGTCATCTAAGTACAGGGTCCATTTTGGCCTCAGATTGAAGATATTGACCAGTTAATGGTCAATATCTTACTTGCTGGGCTGAGGGCCACCCCACTGGGAGTGTTTAAAAAGCTTGGTCTTGGAATCTTTTGCCCAATGAAAGCCTTTTTTACATCTGGGACACAGTGTTTTGGGTTTGCCCCATCTGTCAGTGTTTGGGCAGTTTTGCCATAGGTGTCCTGTTTCCCGACATCCCCAATAAACTGGAGGGTCATTAGACTTCCTTGTGTTCAGTTTGTTAACGGCTGCAGTTAGGGCTTGTATGGCTTGTATGGGTGTATCAGCAGGGTTTACCTCCTTTGTAGCTACTATCCATTTAGAAAGGTCTTCCTTACAGACTGGGGCAATTACAGCTTTTGCCTCTAGTAGCGCCTTCCCAAGCTAATTGTTTGACCAGATTTTCTTGATTGGGGCCAAGCAGTAATCTTTTCTCTACTGCTTCCAAGACTCTGGAAAGGAAATCGGGGAACCATTCACCTGGGCCTTGAACTAAGTTTCTAAAGAGCTGACTATATTTAGGAGGATTTATATTTTTTAAGGCTCTAAGTGCCAAATCTCTGACCTGATCAAAATAGGCAACTACTTCAATGAGGGTCTGTTCATGAGAATATATGTAGGTGCCATGGCCTCTAAGCATATCAAAGGTTACTGCAATTCCACAGGCAGCACTATTCCTCACCACAGTTTCATCCTCTTCCTCATAGGAGGCTTTTGACTGTAAGAACAGTGGTCTTGACAGATATGCTTTGAGCAGTGTAACCCAGTCAAAATGAGTTTGAAGATTCACTGCCCATTGTGTGAGCACCTGTTCAAAGTAGGGAGAGTCAGGGCCTGACTCTTTTTTTTTTTTAACTTTTATTTAATGAATATAGATTTCCAAAGTACAGAATATGGATTACAATGGCTTCCCCCCCATAACGTCCCTCCAACCACAACCCTCCCCTTTCCCACTCCCTCTCCCCTTCCATTCACATCAAGATTCATTTTCAATTATCTTTATATACAGAAGATCAGTTTAGCATACATTAAGTAAAGATTTCAACAGTTTGCTCCCACACAGAAACATAAAGTGAAAAATACTGTTTGAGTACTAGTTATAGCATTAAATCTCAATGTACAGCACACTAAGGACAAAGATCCTACATGAGGAGTAAGTGCACAGTGACTCCTGTTGTTGACTTAACAAATTGACACTCTTGTTTATGGCCTCAGTAATCACCCTAGGCTCTTGTCATGAGCTGCCAAGGCTATGGAAGTCCCCTGAGTTCACTGACTCTGATCATTTTTAGACAAGGCCATGGTCAAAGTGGAAGTTCTCTCCTCCCTTCAGAGAAAGGTACCTCCTTCTTTGATGACCCATTCTTTCCACTGGGATCTCACTCACGGAGATCTTTCATTTAGGTTTTCTTTTCCCCAGAGTGTCTTGGCTTTCCATGCCTGAAATACTCTCATGGGCATTTCAGCCAGATCCGCATGCCTTAAGGGCTGATTCTGAGGCCAGAGTGCTATTAGGACATTTAGGGCCTGACTCTTGAGAAGCCTTTTTTAGCATAGTAAGGTCATTTTAAAAAAAAATTTATTTATTTATTTATTGACAGGCAGATTTAGACAGTGAGAGAGCGACAGAGAGAAAGGTCTTCCTTCTGTTGGTTCACCCCCCCAAATGGCCGCTACGGCCAGTGTGCTGCACCGATCTGAAGCCAGGAGCCAGGTACTTCCCCCTGGTCTCCCATGTGGGTGCAGGGCCCAAGCACTTGGGCCATCATCCACTGCCTTCCCGGGCAACATCAGAGAGCTGGACTGCAAGAGGAGCAACTGTGAGAGAACTGGTACCACAACCGGGACTAGAACCCAGAGTGCCAGCACTGCAGGTGGAGGATTAGTCAAGTGAGCCACAGTGCTGGCCAAGATCATTTATTTTTTAGCATAATAAGGTCATCCAGTCCCGAATTCTGTGTCCTCTCCTGCATTAACGGCAAACATATGGGTGGGGCTGCCCTGAGAGCCTGAGGTGCCTGAGGACTGCCACAAGTGTGGGGGTCCTCACTGGGTGTGGATGGGATGACCTTGCATGGGTTATTGCCTTGAGGTTGTCTAAGTTCATTCCATGAGTATTTGGGGGTGGCTGACTAGGCATTGTTGCATTGTCTGCTGTCATGCCATTTTCATTGTGGGAGCTCTCTCTCCCTAAGTCATCAACTGTTGTCTATGAGGCAGAGGCCTGGAGTGACAGGCTCTTTTTACTCACAGATTCATTGTGTTCGGTAATATGTGTGTGCTTCTGAGAGGGGGTATCTTTCCCATGTTTGAACACTTAAGAGCAGTGTGCCACACCAACTCTAGCCAAAGGAAAGACATGCACAGCACTGCTGCCATAACAAAACAAATTCCTAAGGCCGGTGCCGTGGCTCAATAGGCTAATCCTCCACCTTGTGGCGCCGGCACACCGAGTTCTAGTCCCGGTCAGGGCTCCAGATTCTGTCCCGGTTGCCCCTCTTCCAGGCCAGCTCTCTGCTGTGGCCCGGGAGTGCAGTGGAGGATGGCCTAAGTGCTTGGGCCCTGCACCCCATGGGAGACCAGGAAAAGCACCTGACTCCTGGCTTCAGATCAGCGCAGTGTGCCGGCCGCAGCGTGCCGGCCGTGGCAGCCATTGGAGGGTGAACCAACGGCAAAAGGAAGACCTTTCTCCCTATCTCTCTCTCTCACTGTCCACTCTGCCTGTCCAAAAAAAAAAAAAAAAAATTCCTAGTACCTCAGCGGCTGATGGCATTCTGCAGGGGTTCCCTATCTTAGACGGATAGACACTGGTGTATCAGATTGTACATATGTCCTGTGCTTAGTGGGGGACTTCCTTGATTCGTTAGGTCAAGGCCGTATGCCCACACAGTGTCTCCAGAGTGTCACCTCTGTCAAGTGTGGGAAGATGACTTGGTTCTGAATTCTGGGATGATCAGCCCCTTATGTGAATTTAACGGGCAACCTGAAAGTAAAAGGAGGAGCTGAGAAGCAGCGTTATGCTACTGGGTGATGTGTGCCTACCTGGGGCACTTAGACGGAGGACAAAGAGAAGGAAAGGGGCATAGGAGGGGGTTCTGTGCTCACCCTTACAGAACCAAACAGCCCACAAAACACTGAGGGGCCTACTTGCCGAAATCAAGGGGGGGACCTCATCCAGTTTGATAGGCTATTTCTCTCTCAGTCACATTGGGAACCAGATTTTGAGGTTGATGCATTCTGAGAGGAGGAGTGTTGTGAGAGCAGGAGGCATGGAGCCACCACACAGATCCCGGGAGTCAGCCTGAGGCAAGCAGCCCACAGACTTATTTATTTCAGTTGGTACAGCAGCTTAAATAGCCAAGGCAGCCAATCTGGTCAAGGGGCTGTCTATGCCCTAACCAATAACAGCCTGTTGCCAGGCAGTTTCTGAAGCCATCCAATCACAGCCTGTTGCCAGGCAGTTTCCATTGCCAGAAGCCATCTTGGCATGGCCTTCTCATTGCACCACAAAAGTCCACCAAATTTTTGAACTCAGAATATTAAAATGTGAATGTAACATAAATAGGAAAATGTCTCATGAACTAAGCAGGGTGAATCAATATTTTACAAATGAAAAGAGCCAACAAACCATTTCTACAAACAAAATTACAGTCCCAGATTTATGGAACAGCCCAAACTTTTTTTTTTTTTTTTTTTTTTTTTTTTTTTGACAGGCAGAGTGGACAGTGAGATAACTTTTAAGGAAGAAAAAAATTCCAAAATTTTGCAGATTTATCCAAAGTGGAACTGAACAGGAAATAGTTTTGGTGTGAATCAGCATTACATTGATGACAAAGTCAGACAAGGACATGAAATAAAAATGAACTTAAGGACCATCTCTATATAAGAGATACAAATATATAAGAGATAACAAATATATGAGATAATAAAGTATTATTATACTAAATTACATATTGTGACTGAACCCCTATAATGTAAAGGCAGGATGCATTATCTCATTTCTTTCCCTAGACCAAGGTCCTTGCTTGTCCTTTACCAAAAGAAATTCACTGAATTGAAGAAGTGATACAGCTGTACTGACAAATCATCAGGCTCATGTGATATGGGATAAGGTAGCAAAGTGAGCTGCAGGTCAAAAGCCATAAAGCCCTGCCCCCATGTAATTCTACAATATTTGTCAGAACACCTCCTTTCCCAAGAAACCTTCTTTTCATCTGGGACCTAAGGGAAAGTCATGTAAATATGTATATTGAGCTCTACTTGGAATTTTATGGAGCTGCCATAAACCTCACAAGTGACCACATTATCTCATAAAAGGAGGTGCTGGGAGGTGCTTATGCTGTCTTCCATTGGAGATCAAGACTAATGGAGGTGCTGAGGTGCCATCTCTATACTTCCTTTCCCCTACGCATTCTCTGATCAACTCTACTCTTCAATTATGCCCACTCATGTTTGTGCTTGCTTTCTTACCTTTTAAATAAACTTTATTACCTCATTCGTCACCTATGTGCCTGCACCTAGAATGCTTTTAATGTAAAAGGCAAAGGATATGACTAAAATTAAATGCCATTCTCCCACAGTACAAGGAGGCAGTTGCTTCTGCAATAGATCAAATCCTGCTGGTCAATATTCCCTGGATGGGTTTGTTTAGGGGGATTCCAGATTCAGCATGGAAATTCCAGGTCTGGGCAAAAGATAACCACCACTTATATGTAGTCCCCCAGACTAAATGAAGCCCACTGGGCCATTGTAAAAAAAAAAAAATCCCCTAAAGTGCACCACGCCACCAATCAAAGTAAGGTCATGAGTACCACTGAAACACCAGGGCCTTGCACACAAGATAAACCTCCACCTGTCAGCCCTAGCTTTCATTTATAAAAACCTTCAACCCTTACTCCTTGGGGAGTCTAGGAATTAAGCAATAGCTGCATGGATTCTTGCTCTGCCTTTGAAATAAACACCTTTTTCCTTCTACATTGATGTCAGCAATTGGCTTTCTGCATGTTGGATAAGTAGGCCATGTTTGGGGTTCTAAAACAACACTTCCAACAAGTTTGGGGTGTTGTTCTGCAAAAATATGAAATGATAATAAATTAATAATGAACAGAATATACTAAAATGTTCAAAGGGGGTTAACAGTCTGGAACAAATAGAGTAAACATTCACATGGGTGAAAAATACAAGAGAATAATGTGATCATTTAGAGTAAATGTTAAAAAACATGTAATAAAATTCATCATTGGGCCATAAACACACAACAACTAATAGAATATTAAAATAGCAACTTCCACATTCCAACTAAGATTGTATAAAATGAACCTATGACAGCATAATTACTACAGAACATTGCAAGCTTTTTTCCTGGGAACAGATCTAGACAAGTCTATCTTTTCTCATTGTTTCTCTCCAACTTCATCTTGGAAGTATAATCAGGTAAATAAAACAACAAAAAAGGAAATATTAGGTATAAATTTTTGATAAACTTTTAAGCAACAAAATTGTTAATATATTGGATGATACTATTGTATACAGAGAAAATACAACATAATCCCTAGATAAATAAAACTGATAAGAGAATAAGCTTACTAGGTATAAAATAAATACATAAAAATCAACTGGGTTACTATGTACCAGCAAGAAACAAATAGAAAACATTTTAAAGGACAAAACACAGACTAGAAATCAAATGCTTATAAGAGAAATGAAACAAAAAACTAACCTACATAATATTTTTAGTCTTAAAATCAATATAAAAAATTGTCAAACAACCTAATAAAATAAACTGTGAATACAAAGAAAAAGAAAGGCCCACAGTCCAGCCAACATTTTGTAAATTGTAGCTCATGTGAAGCAGGTTACTGCAAGCGCAGGATCATGAGATCTCAGTAGGATTGTGATCACTGGAGGGAGGGAGGGAGAGGGGGGATCCAAGGAGGTGGGACCATCGAGAGGGGAAAGTGCCTCCTACCGCCAGAAGAGTTGCCATCTGAGAGAAGCAGGCAGCTTAAGTCCAAGCTTCTCCCCTCTCCAGGAACAGCCTCAAGGAACCTTAACAGGATTCTGATTGGCTACACCTTTTCTGACGTCGTGCATTCTTGCCGGTTGGGCAAATTGTTCAATCAAGGCGCCCAGGGGCATCATTGGGGAACCACGTGCGATATTATTTTTTTGGCACCGCTGTACTCAACTCCCCGGATCTGCTCCCGAGAGAGGCCTTAGCTGGCTCCATCGCTCTGCAAATTTCGGTCATCACAAGACCCCTCAAGAGGGTGCCTGGATATCACGGAAGCAAGGAAATGGTGAGTGTGTTGGGCCAGTTTGCTCGAATTGAGCAGGTAGCTGGGCCCCTGGGCATTCTGTCCTGTTCCTGCACACAGAAACTTCTGGTCAGTGCTGGAGGCCCTCTGGATAGGCGCACGTCTCCCTAAATAGTGTGGTAGGATGAGAGGTCCTCAGAGGGAGTATGTCTGCAGATATGCTATTCACTGGGGGGAATCTGCTGCTATCTGTAGGATCCTTAAACCTTCCTCTCATACCAGGGGTGATCTGGTCCCCCTGAGTTGGGAAACAAGATTTCTAGTCCATGACCCTGACCTCTCAGCATGGCTCTTCCTCGGGATCTTAATCTGTATTCTCTTGTTAATAACACAGTATCAGACTGAGTAAGTTACAAAGAAATGGTTTTATTTGGCTCAAGGATTTGGTCCCAGGTTTTAGGGGTAACATCTGGTGCTGGCCTTCTTATTGGCAAAGGCCTAGCACAAGAACCATGTGGACCAATAAAGCTGAGTATAGGAGAGGCTAATGTAAAGTGACTGCTGAAACAGACCCCTGGAGGTAAACCTGCAACCCATTAATCACATGAAAGAATTGATCCTAATCACCTCCTCTAAGGTTCCACATGATCTCATCTCTTACTATGATAATTTGGATTAAATTTCCCCATAGGTTTCAAAGGGGACAAACCAGTATCTGTGGAAATAAATCTTAAATATCTGCATTCAGCCCCACATTGTCAAATGGCACCTTCCCCTCTGAAGTTCCCAACACTATTAAATATTTTCTGTCATAATACCTTTCATTCAGCTTCAGTATTTCAGCATTTTTCCAAAGAACCAGCAGCATTTTTCCACAGGAATAAAAAATGGTTTGTTTTCTATTTGTGAAGATTTCACATAAGAAGAAAGTGGAGAAAACCTATTTATCATTCTCATGTAAAAACTCTGCTTTGGTGGATGTTTAGAGCAGTGTTGCATCCATTCTTCAGCTAAAATAGAATATTACAAAAACAAGTGACAGTCACACGTGAATTTAATTGAAAAGGAGAGGCAAGGCATCTGATTGGGACCATCACTCCTTACCAGAGTGCAGTCCCAACAGTGAGTTACACAGTTTTTTACAGTATTCTTCCACTAAGGCTCACAATTTCAAACCCCTGATATGCAGTGAACAATAAAAAAAAATGCAGAATATGGTTGTAAGATAACAGTTAGCAATAACAAACCCAGGAACAATAACAACTCTAAAATATGGTTGCAAGATAACGGTGCAGGACACATTTCTCTCAACTTATTTCCTTGGAATTTTGGCCCACTTAGTTTTACAAGATACACCTTTAGCCATTAGCAAGCAAAGCTAATATGTACAGAAGCAAGAGATCTGCAATCATATCTTAGCCACACTCACTCCATTTTGATTTTGACTCTACAGCAAGTGTTAAGATGTCACTTCAGATGTCCATATCCCATATCAGAGTATCAGCCTTCCTTCCAATCCACTTTGCTGCGATTACACACTTTTTTTTTTTTTTTTTGACAGGCAGAGTGGACAGTGAGAGAGAGACAGGTCTTCCTTTGCCTTTGGTTCACTCTCCAATGGCCGCCACAGCCAGTGTGCTGCGGCCGGCGCACCGCACTGATCCGATGGCAGGAGCCAGGTACTTATTCTGGTCTCCCATGGGGTGCAGGGCCCAAGCACTTGGGCCATCCTCCACTGCACTCCCAGGCCACAGCAGAGAGCTGGCCTGGAAGAGGGGCAACCGGGACAGAATCCGGCGCCCCGACCGGGACTAGAACCAGGTGTGCCGGCGCCACAAGGCAGAGGATTAGCCTAGTGAGCCACGGCGCCGGCCGATTACACACTCTTGTAAGCAGTGGATGATGGCCTAAGTACTTGGGTCTCTATCACCCATATGGGAGACCCAAATTCAGTTTCTGGCTTCTGGCTTCAGCCTGGTCCATCCCTTCAGCCTGGCCATTGTTGTTGCATGCATTTGAGAAGTGAATCGATGAAGGAGGGAAAAAAAATCTTTCTTTTTTCTGTCTATTTCTCTGCATTTCAAATGAGTAAAATAATTTTAAAAAATATTTGCACATGTCCTTTTAGCTACCATAAATGCAGATATCTCATCATGAATGTCATTGGCTTGTTCCCTTGGAAAGTTTACAAGGTGGTGTCTCATCAATGCTCCCTTTACTCTTTTCCTTGTCCTAAGTTTCAAAACTGTGTGAGTGGTGATCTAAGATGCTCCCAGTGGCTCAGTCCCTAGGACTGTGCAGTTTAACCCTAGCTCATTCTTTCTGGAAGAAAGCAAGGTAGTAGCTTATGCCCTAAGCCTGAGAATTAGCTGTAGTATATCCTTGATCTGAAGAGCTAACCCATAGGGACATTAAGATTCTCCTCTCACAAGAACATTCTCATTCCTGGGAGACATGTTAGTATCTGCTCATTCAGTCATATATCTTCCATCCACTGGTTCACTCCCCAAATGGCCAGCAACTGCCATAGCTGGGCTAATCTGAAGTCATGAGCCTGGAGTTCATTGAGGTCTCATGGTGGGACAGGGGCCTAAGGACTTGACATCCTCTGCTGTTTACTCAGGTTCATCACTAGGGAGCTGGATTGGAAGTGGAGCAGCCAGGACCTTCTCTCTCTCTGACTCTGCAACTCTGCCTTTCAAATAAATAATCTTTAAAAAAATCATGAAGAGCTACTACAAGTAGCTATACATCAATAAATTGGAAAATCCTAGAAGAAATGGAATGTTTTATGGACACATACAATCTGCCAAAATTGACTCCCAAAGACATAGAAAACCTAAATAGGCCAATAACCAAGATGGAGATTGAATCAGTAATAAAGACCTTTTAACAAGGAAAAGCCCGGAACCAAATGGCTTCACTGCTGATTTAAAAAAAAAATTATTTAAGGTATACAAATTTCATGTATTTCATATATATTGACTTAGGAACATATTGGTACTTTTCATCCCACCCTCCCTCCTCCTCTCTCTCCTTTTGCAGTCTTAATTTTTATAAAGATCTATTTTCATTTTACTTTATACTCATAAGATTAACCCTACACTAAGTAAAGAGTTCAACAAATAGTGAATGGTACTGATCTTAAAAGTTCTTTCTCAGTCATGACATTGTCTGTGCATATAAAGGCTATAGATTTTTCTCTTTACTTAATGTATACTAAGCTGATCTTCTGTATATTAAGAGAATCGAAAATGAATCTTGATGTGAATGGAAGGGGAGAGGGAGTGGGAAAGGGGAGGGTTGCAGGTGTGAGGGACGTTATGGGGGGGAAGCCATTGTAATCCATAAGTCGTACTTTGGAAATTTATATTCATTAAATAAAAGTTAAAAAAATTTAAAAAAAAGGCTATAGATTTTTCTGTTGATTTTATATCCTGCCACTTTACCAAACTCTTTTATGAGTTCCAGTAGTCTCTCAGTGGAGTCTTTTGCATCTCCTATATATAGGATCATGTAATCTGCAAATAAGAATAGTTTTACTTCCTCTTTTCTGATCTGTATCTCTGTGATTTCTTTGGCTTGCCTAAGGTTTTAGCTAGAGCTAAACCTTCAGGACTAGATTAAATAACAATGGTGAGAGTGGGCATTCTTGTCTGGTTCCAGATCTTAGTAGGAATTCTGCCAGCTTTTACCTTTTCAATAGGATACTGGCCATGGGTTTGTCATATATTGCCTTGATTGTGTTGAGGAATGTCCCTTCTACATCCATTTTGCTTAGGGTTTTCATCATGAAAGAATATTGTATTTTATCAAATGCTCTTTCTGCATCTATTGAGATAATCATATGATTTTTCTTCTTCAGTTTTCTAATGTGGTGTATCACATTAATTGATTTGTGAATGTTGAATCATCACTGAATACTGGGATAAATCCCACTTGGTCATGATGAATGATTTTTCTGATGTTTTGTTGGATTCAATCAGCTATTTTGTTGAGGATTTTTGTGTCTTATGTTCATTAGGGATACTGATCTATAGTTCTCTTTCTGTTGCATCTTTTCCAGGTTTAGGCATTAAGATGATGTATGCTTCATAGAAGGAGTTTGGGATGATTCACTCCTATTTGTTGGAATTAGTTCTTTTTAAAATATCTGCTAGAATTCAGCAGTGAAGTTGTCTGGTCCTAGGCTTTTCTTTGTTGGGAGTGTCTTTATTACTTATTCAATTTCCATCTTGGTTATTTGTGGGGAGCAACCCGGACTGGACTGAGTTACTGGAATTAAGACTTATTCTATGCATCTGCTCTCCCACAATATGGCGCTGGGAGAGGAGGCAACAGCTTCTACCCAGCTGCCTCTCACCAACTTGACAAGCTGCAGGAGCTGCTCCTGATTGGAGGAGAGCAGCGTACTCGGCGTGTGGGTAGCAGAGTTAGGATTGGCGGAGGAGGACTATAAAGGAGGAGAGAGACGGCATGCACCAGGAACATCTAAGGGGAACATCTAGCTGAAGGAACACCTGTGCAGCCCCCGAGAGAGCCGGCCGGTGGTGTGCCGCTCCCCCGCGGAAGTGGGGAATGTGGCAGGGGGAACTGCCCTTCCACGGAGGTGGAAGGGATAATAGCCAACCCGGGAAGAACCAGCAGCAAACCCGGGGAGGGCCGAGCAGACGAAAGAACAGCGCAGGGTCCTGTGTCGTTCCTCCACGAAGAGGGGGAGCGACAGTTATTGGTCTATTTAGGTTTTCTATATTTTCATGACTCAACTTTGGTAAATTGTATGTTTCTAGGAATCTATCTATTTCTTCTAAGTTACCTGGTTTCTGATGATTCTTTTTATTTCTATGATATCTGCTGTTATATTTCCTTTTCCATCTCTGATTTTATTGATTTGGGTCTCTTTCTTCTTCTTCTTCTTGTTTTTTTTTTTTTTTTTTTTTTGGTTAGTTGTGCCAATGGTGTATCATTTTTTTATCTTTTTAAAAAACCATCTTTTTATTTCACTTTTTTTTTGTATTTTTTGTTTGTTTTGTTTCTTTTCTAATTTTAATTATTTCTTTCCTCCTACTTGTTTTGGGTTTGGTTTGTTGTTGATATTCTAGGTCCTTGAGATGCATGGATAGCTCATTTATTTGGTACCTTTTCAGTTCCTGGTGGCACCAATTGCTATGAACTTCCCTCTTAACACTGCTTTTGCTGTATCCCACAGGTTTTGATATGATGTATTATCACCTTCATTTGTTTGCAGAAATTTTTTGATTTCTTCAATGACCCACTGTTCATTCAAGAGCTTGTGGTTCAGTCTCCATGTGTTTATATATGTTCTAGAGATTCTTGAGTTGTTGATTTCTAGTTTTATTCCATTGTGGTCAGAGAAGATGCATGGAATAATTTTTTTTTTTGAATTTGCTGAGACTTGCTTTGTGGCCTAGCATATTATCTATCCTAAAGAAAGTTCCATGCACTGATGAGAAGAATATGTATTCTATAGTGTCAATTAACTTTATTGTTCCCTGCTAATTTTCTGTCTGGATTATATGTCCATTGCTGAAAGTGCGGTATTGAAATCTCCCATTACTATTGTATTGAAGTCTGTCTACCTTTAGGTCTATTAACATCTTTTAAGTAGCCAGGTGCCCTGTAATGGATGTATATACATTTATTGTGGTCACATCTTCTTCTTGGTTTGATCCCTTAATTATTACATAGTGCCTTTCTTAATCTCTTTTAACAGTTTTTATGTTAAAGTCTATTGTCTCTGATTTTAGGATGGCAACACAAGCTGTTTTTTGGTTTCTATTACCATCGATTATCTTTTTCCATCATTTCAGTTTCAATCTGCTTGTATCTTTGTTGATGAGATGTTTTTCTTGTTAAGTAGAAAATAGATGGCTCTTGTTGTCGCGTCCCTCGACCAGCAAGGAAGACACGACCCGAACTCTTCTTGAAGCAGTTTATTCAGGAACCTTGAACAAGCTTCTTCTTCCGCCTCCTTCCCTCTCCCATCCCTCTTATAGCCATCAGCACACCAATCAAAAGCAGCCAAGTGGCAAGGATTGATAGGTACAGCAATGCGGAAGCCAGAAGGGAGCTCAGCCATCTCCTTATTAGGAGTTGTTTGTTTCTCGCCAGTCCTTCCAGGAGAAAGGAGCCGGTGCCATCTTTAGGGCGCGGTGCAATGGCTCCCCACAGTTCCCCCCTTTTGTTTTAGAACCAGGCATCTAAGGATTACAGGAGAAGGTAGGGGTCTGTCCCCCACTGCCAGGCATCCACCTGGAACAGCATCCTTTTCGCGGGGGTGGGATCTGGGATGCCAACCCACATGCAGACAGACTTGCCTTCCAGAGAACGTAATGGCTCGTTCTCTCTGCAGTGCTTTGCCTCGCACCCTGCACCCATGCCTAGCATTCAAGGAAGGCCAGCCATGCTTGCGGCGATTGTCCAGCCTCAAGGGCATAAAAGGCTTGAGCTATCATGGCCAATTCCCGCCGATGAGCTGTCCTCATCCTGCACAAACACCACAGGCAAAATAACACAACAAGTAACAGCAACCCCGTCAAAGCTCCAAGTCCCGCCCACTCCTTCAGGCTGGAGACGGCTGTGCAGATCCAGGATGACAATCCAGATGCGAAGGAGACATCCACACGCGTGGAGTTGATGGTGACCATGGCAAGGCGCAGTTGCTTCAAGGTGTAGTCAAATTCTGCGGACCAATTCTGCAAGAGCATCTGAGACAACTGTTTAGAGTAATTTGCTGCCTGAGTCATGTTATCGTACTGAACAGAGGTCACACACACCCTGAAAATTTCCACTCACATCCTAGCTGAGCAAGCTGCCAGAGAGTATCCACCTGCTCCTGTACCAAATCCACACGCTTATTAACAATCATCAAGCCTCCCTTTATTTGTGCATTTAAGGATGTCTGAGTATCCAAAGCAGCAGCCATGGAGGCCGCTAAATTATTCAGGGTATTAGCAGTTTGAACTGTCCCTGTGAGCGCTATAGCAGCTGTTGTAGCGCCCACAGCTGCAATGGAAATGGCGGTTTTAACGGCTGCAGTAACGATCCCAATCAGCAATGTTATCATAATGAAGATCAAGGGGCTGCTTTGTGACATTGTCTGTTTGCTGCACCAGTTGCTCAGGTAACCATCGAGAATATAGAAACATGTCCACATCCCCATATTAAAACAGGGTCAGGTCCATACCATTGAGCAGTTAGAGGGTCTTTCCACTTCACATAACTTGTCTTTTGGTTTCAGGATGCCAGTGATGATCAGCTGCAGTTTTCCCTTGATTATCCAGTATTAGAAAATTTAAAATGAAAAGAGCATGTGATAGCCATTTTTGTGGGGAATATGCCATGGTCCCGTATTCCCCCTTTTTTATTTTTTGTAAATAATTTTTTAATGTGGCATGTGCTCGTTCCACAATACCTTGTCCCTGGGGATTATAAGGAATCCCGGTGATGAGAGATGTGGAAGTTAGTACAGAAGTGCTTAAAAGAGTTGGAAGTATACGCTGGGCCATTATTAGTTTTTATCTGTATAGGGGTTCCTAGAACAGCAAAGGCCTGAAGGCAATGAGAGATGTTTGGCAGCCTCGCCGCATTGCGGGGTGGCAAAAACAAAACCTGAACATGTATCTAAAGAAACATGTATGTATTTTAGTTTACCAAATTCAGAAAAAATGGGTAACATCCATCTGCCAAAGCTGATTAGGCATAAAACCTCTAGGATTTACACCATAATAAGGGACCGGGAGAAATGTGACACAGGAAGGGCAGGATTTTACAATTTGCCTTGCCTGTTCCCGGGTGATTCCATATCTTAATCATAAGGTTTGGACATTGAGGTGATGCAAATCATGACCATGGGATGTTTCTTAGACTTTGTCAGTCCCTCTTTAAAGGATCTGGCTTCTGAGCCAGAGACTGGAGCAGCTAGAAAGAAACACGTTTATAACTGAAGTTTAGCGTCATTTCACATCTTGGCACCACTTTTAATCTAAACAGCCCGATTGGTTATTATCTCTGCAAGATGAGAGATATATCTTTTGACATCTCCAGGGGCCCTCTGGAGATACCAAAAGTCCAGAGAATTTAGAACTTTGATTTTCAGAAAGTCTGTTAAAGGTGCCAAGAGAACTTAGAGTATCTGGTCAAAATAGAATTCCTTAACATTTAGTAAGGGCAATTTTAACACTTTTAGACCAGATCTGATCATAATAATATTTAACATAACTTTTTAAGACTTAATACTTTTTATCAATCATAACTTAACAGACAGTAGTGTTAAAAAGAGACGTTACAGTTTTTGCAACAACAGATTTTAAGATTTACAATTGAGATCATTTCCAGATAATTACTAACATTAGTACACATTTTAAAAAATCCCATTGTTATAACAGAAGATCAGACTTCAACTTTAGGTTAGTGTAATTTTGGCATTAACATTTAACTTATAGAAAACTCTGTAAACAATGTTTTAAAATCGTAAACTTTTTACAACTTTTCATGACTTGCTCACACCTTCTGAAACTTTATACCTGTAGTTACTTTTACAGTCTTGAATTATCATGTATGGACAACCTATGAGAGTACATGCTGGCAAACTTAAAAGTCTCTCTTATCAAATTTAAGATGTTAAAAGTACACATAATACATTTTCCATATTTTACTTAGCACCGATGCCTGGATAACTTAAAACACTGAGCTATTAATGAATACCACACCATTATCTGAATTAAAAGTCAAAATTACATTTCCATGCTTTTAAGTAACATAAGGATAACACCACTTGGGCAGCAACAGTCACTAGTGCATATTTACAACTTTGAAAAGATCTTCATCCTTAAGAGAAACAAGTTTAAAGCATATCAAAGACATGTAAATGTAAAACTGAGAAAGTGAACCAAAGGGCATTTGCATTAACCCAATTTTCTGAACCAATCTGTATTGGCTTACTTGAGTTAACAACATAAAGGCTTGTATACACAGAATTTACTCTCATTTTTATAAGACTACTCTAGCTGAAAAGCAAAAACATGAATACAACATAGATTTGACATCATTTACTACATTTAAATACACTTTGTATAATTTGAATTGACTCAAACAGCTGTTACTTTAACAAATTTAGAGTCCCATCCTTTGAGAGTTCCAGGGATCCAACTGGAAGCCCCAAAGTTGAAAGACTCGGTTTAGAATTTAAACTATCAGAGAGTCAAACCATTTTAGTCAAAAATTAGTACGTTTAACCAAGGCTGTGGACTAGATCTAATCAGAGTTAGGTAATCACTCAAACATTAAAGATATAAGGTAAACAGCTTCATGGTGCAGTTTTTCCAATCAAGACTCATACTGGCAATAGAAAAATGTGAAACCTTCAAGACACATTAAAACTCTCATTAGATAAGTTAGCTACAGCAGCACAGAAAAGAATTGATTATCAGCGTATGAGCCCATTGCTTAAGTTTTTATTAACTGTAAAGAGAAAAACCCATAAAGTTGGAAAGGGTTATCGAATTAAGACTTTTCTCTAGGTCAAGATACCTGTGGAATTTTTCCTCTCTCTTTCTCCTGGCCTGTCGCGTCCCCCTTTTTGTTTTAAAAGATATTCTTTCAGTGTGCGGTGTGCTCACTCAATTATGCCCTGGCCCTGAGGATTGTACGGCAATCCATGGACAAGTTGAACCTCCATTTTTTGGCAAAAGGTGGTAAAGGTTTGAGATGTATAGGCTGGGCCATTATCAGTTTTTAGCACCTGGGGTCTCCCCCAGGCGGCCCATGCATCCAGACAATGAGCAATCACCTGACATTAGGGATGGAATTGGGCTAGAAGGTTTAATCGGTCCTGCGGTTTCCAATATCTTTATTGCGTTCACCACATATAAGGAATCTGACAACAAATTAAAGGCAAAAGAGCACTGCTTAAGGACCTCAATAACTATTTTTAATTCCACAACTTGAGGTGAGCCTGGCTGAAACTGATGAAATACCGGGTCATTACCCTCTACCATATAAACCCCACAGCCTGTTTTTGACCCATCCGTAAATATATTTGGAGCACCTGGTAATGGCTCAGCGGCTGTAATTTTTGGAAATCCTCATTTGCCGATTCAATTCCCGTACTTGCTTTATACCAGACTCTTTGTTATCGCCACACTCTTCAGACTCACTGCTGCTTTCTGAGCTACTTTCTGCACTAGTACTACTTACTAAGGAGGGGCTGCACAACTCGGAAAGATCGGGGTACAGTTTTTTCCTAGTTCTTTTCTGACTCTCCTTCAAAGTTTTCCCTTTTTCACTGGCAGCTCTCTCGGAGCACTCTTCCTGAAGCTCCTCCAAGGCAGCTTGACCGCTCAGAATAGCTTCACTATACCGCTCATCCTTGAGGCATGCTCGCACTAACTTCCATATTGGTCTCACTCCCCTTTTGAGATTACCCTGTTCAAATGCAAAATCCAAATCCCTGCCTAGTTTGTCCCATGAAGGGATAGTAAGGCTTCCCGAAACCCCATACCAGGGTGCAATGGTATCGCAGTTACGTAAAAACCTATGCAATGTACTAGGCTTAAGTTTCAAACCGTTTTCTCAAAGCAGCACATTCAGCGCCAGAAAAATTGGATGGGACTGTGAATTACCCATCATCAAAAATTGTACTCTTTCCCTGGCCACGGGTCAGAGCTCCTTCTGCTTTTGTCGCAGAACTTCCTCTGCTTTAATCGCAGAGCTATCCTCCCACTATTGTCGCAGGACTGCCCGCTCTTATCGCAGATCCCCACCTTATTTTCCTGGGGGACTTACCAGTGCTGCCCTGACTGCAGGAAGTTCTGAGTTCGCGTTTGAGATGGTTCCCCATACGGGCCACCAGTTGTCGTGTCCCTCGACCAGCAAGGAAGACACGACCCGAACTCTTCTTCAAGCAGTTTATTCAGGAACCTTGAACAAGCTTCTTCTTCCGCCTCCTTCCCTCTCCCATCCCTCTTATAGCCATCAGCACACCAATCAAAAGCAGCCAAGTGGCAAGGATTGATAGGTACAGCAATGCAGAAGCCAGAAGGGAGCTCAGCCATCTCCTTATTAGGAGTTGTTTGTTTCTCGCCAGTCCTTCCGGGAGAAAGGAGCCGGCGCCATCTTTAGGGCGTGGTGCAATGGCTCCCCACATCTTGTTTTACAGTCATTCAGCCAGTTTGTATATTTTAACTGAAGAATTGAGGCTATTTACATTCAAAGTGACTATTGGTAAATGATAACTTGGTTCTGCCATTTTCCAAAAATATTCCTGTTGTTGACTTTGGATTTCTTTTGTACTTTTCCTGGTGGGTTTTCTGCCTTCTCATTCTTTCATAATGCTGGCTATCTTTCTGTGTTTCTGTGTGTAGCATATCCTTAAGCATCTTTGGTAGGCTGGACAAGTGTTGCCAAATTCTTGCAGTTTCTGTTTGTTATGGAAGATCTTCATTTCACCTTCATTCATAAATGCAAACTTTTCAGGGTATAATATTCTGGGTTGACAGTTTTTTCTTTTAAGATTTGGACTCTATCTCACCATTCCCTTTTAACCTGTAGGGTTTCTGATGAGAAGTCAGCTGTGAGTCTAATTGGCGAGCCTCTGAGAGTAATCTGATGTTTCTCTTGTGCACATTTTAGAATCTTTTCTTTATGTTTCACTGTAGAAAGTTTGACTACAATGTGTGGTAGTGAAGATCTTTTCTGGTCCTGTCTGTTAGGAGTTCTGTGTGCTTCCTCTATTTGAACATCCCTTTCTTTCTCCAAATTGGGGAAGTTTTCTGTAATTATTTCACTAAATAGGTTTTCTATTCCCTTCTCTCTTTCCACTCATTCAGGAACTCCTAAGATGCACATGTTGGGTCATTTGAGAGTATCTCATAAATCTCCAACACTGTTTTTATGTTTTCTAATTTCTTTTTGTTTTATTTATTTATTTATTTATTGCCTGATTGTAAGATTTCTGAAAGTTTGTCTTCTAGTTCAGATATTCTTTCTTCTGCCTCATCAAGTCTGCTGTTAAGGCTTTCCACCACTTTTTTATTTGATCCATTGAAATTTTCATTTCTAAAATTTCATTTTGATTTCTCTTTAAGTTCTCAATTTCTTAGGAAAAAATTTTCATTCATGTCATGTATCATTTTCTTTTGTGGATTTGCTTCTGATTTTTTTTTTTGAGTGACTCATCCTATGATTAATTTTCTAAATTCCATTTCTGACATTTCCTTGATCTCTACTTTAGCATTCTAATGTTGAAATGTTGTGTTCCTCTGGGAGGGTCATGGTGACTTCCTTATTCTAGTTTCTTGCATTTTGGTTCTTACTTTTCAGCATTTGTGGAGTTGATTTTTAATTTTTCCTTTTGTTGGTTTTTGTCTTTGAGGTATGCTTCTGTGGCTTCTTGGAATGTCTGCCCTTCCAGTGACTAACAGGAAGTATATGGTGAGTGTGGCCAAGGGGCTCTGGCCAATGTTTTAGGGTGGGGCAAGTTTCCAGGGTAACACCTAAGTTCCAGGAGCAAGGGGGAAATCAATACCCAGCTATGCCCTACACCTTTACTTGTAGCCACCGAGTCCCCATGGTCTCAGCACTCAAGTCTCCCACAGTTGTTGAGTCCAGAGGACACTGCTGGCACAGGCACCCCTCTGTCCTTCATTGCTGTCCAGCTGCCTCCCAGCCAAGCTCTGAGTCAGTGGGGGCTGTGGGCCACGCCCACTGTTTGAAGTTCTGGATCACACACACCCTAGAGTCACTGGCTGAATGCCTGCCTGCCACTGCTGCCAGCACTAACTTCAAGTGTCCTGTCTCAGTGAGCTGTTATGTGTACACCTGCAGGCTTCTGTAGTTTTGCCCTGTTTTAAAATGGCACCTGCCCTCTCAGCTGGATCACAGTTTCTATTTTGGAGTGATTCGTTGGAATTGGACAACCCTCTACACTTGCACTAAGACCACTGACAACTGCCAGCAACTACCAGGACCCTGGACTCCAGTCTGGACACACACCATATTCTCTCTCTGCTCTAACCTCATGTGTTGGTACAGTCTATCCTCCCTCCATCTCAAGAATGCTGCCAGCTCTGGCTTTCCATAGCTTTGGCTCTCCGCCCTCTCTGGCTGCATGTCAGCACTCACTATGCAGGTTCAGGCCATTTCCCCTCCTCCCATGGGGCTTCCTGGGTGTTTTTCTCTCCAATTCTCCACCAAGAGTGTACCTCCTACACTATTCTCCTCACTGTTTCTCCCTAGCCTTTGAAGCATGCCACTCCCTAATTCTCCATTTTTTTCTTCTTCTGGTCCTCCTACTGATTTTGGGTTTGGTTTGTTCTTGTTTCTCTAGATCCTTGAGATGTATTGTTAGATCATTTAATTTTTGCCTTTCTAACTTGTTGATGTAAGCACTGATTGCTATAAACTTCCCTCAACACTACTTTTTCAGTATCCCATAATTTTTGATATGTTATATTGTCATCTTCATTTGTTTTCCAGAATTTTTTGAATTCTTTTCTGATTTTTCCATGACCTACTGTTCATTTAGGAACATGTTGTTCAGCCTCCATGTGTTTGCATGTTTTCTCACATTTCTTTAGTTAGTTAATTTCCAGCTTCATTCCATTGTAGTCAGAAAAGATACATGATATTATTTCAGGTATTTTTTGATTTATGGAGACCTGCTTTATGGCCTAGGATATGATATATCCTAGAGAAAGTTCCATTCACTGATGAAAAGAATGTGTATTCTTCAGTTTGGGGATGGCATGTTCTGTAGATAACAGATCCATTTGGTCCATGGTGTAAATTTGTTCTGTTGTTTCTTTCTTTTTTTTTTTTTGCCTAGTTGATTTGTCCATTGATGAAAGTGGTGTGTTGAAGTGTCTCATTATTGTATTAGAGTCTGTGTCTCCCTTTAGATCCATTAACATTGCTTTTAGAAACCCAGATGCACTAATATTGGGACATGTACATTTATTGTAATCACATCTTCCTATTGAATTGATCTTTAATAATAACATAATGCTATTCTTTGCCTTTTTACAGTTTTTGTGCTACTCCTGATAATTTTTGCTTTCCATTAGCATGGAATACCTTTTTCCATCCTTTCACTTTGAGTCTGTTTGTATCATTGTTAGTCATGTGTGTTTCTTACAGGCAGCAAATAGAGGAATTTTATTTTTTTAATCCATTCAGCCAGTTTGTACCTTTTAATTGGAGAATTTAGGGCATTTCTATATGATTATTATTGATAAGTAAGGAGTTTGCCCTGCCATTTTCCCATAACTATTCCTATTGTTTGGTTTGGCGTTCCTTTGTACTTTTACTAGATTTTCTGCCTTCACATGCTTTCATAATGATGACTACCTTTCTGTTTCTCTGTGTAGCACATCCTTTTAAAGCATCATTTATAAATCTGGATGAGTGGTGACAAATTCTTTCAATTTCTGTTTGTTATGAAAGGTCTTTATTTCACCTTCACTCATAAATGAGAGCTTTGCATGGTATAGTATTCTGAGTTGACAGTTTTTTTCTTATAAGACTTAGACTACAACTCTCCATTCTTTCCTAGCCTATAAGGTTTCTGATTCGAAATCAACTGTCCATCTAATTGGAGATCCTCTGAAGGCAATATGGCATTTCTCTCAGGTACATTTTAAAATCCTTTTTTTATATTTTCCTGTTGAAAGTTTGACCACCATGTGTCATGCTGAAGATCTTTTCTGGTCATGTCCATTAGGAGTTCTATGTGCTTCCTGTACTTGATTGTCCCCTTTTCTCCAAATTAAGGATGTTTTTATTTATTACCTCACTGAATAGACCTTTTAATTGATTCTGTCTTTCCACACCTTTAGGAAATCCTAAAACCCATATGTTTGTTTATTAAATAGTATCACAGAGGCTGGCAGCATGGGTCAATAGGCTAATCCTCTGCCTTGTGGCACCGGCACACCAGGTTCTGGTCCTGGTCGGGGCACCAGATTCTGTCCCGGTTGCCCCTCTTCCAGGCCAGCTCTCTGCTGTGGCCCAGGAGTGCAGTGGAAGATGGCCCAAGTGCTTGGGCCCTGCACCCGCATGGGAGACCAGGAGGGGCACCTGGCTCCCAACTTCAGATCAGTGCAGCGCACCAGCTGCAGCGGCCATTGGAGGGTGGACCAACGGTAAAGGAAGACCTTTCTCTCTGTCTCTCTCTCTCTCTCTCTCACTGTCCACTCTGCCTGTCAAAAAGAAAAAAAGAAGAAAAAAAAAAGAAATAGTATCACAGAGTAGTTTTTTTCAGATAGAGTTTTTGCCCATTGAGGATGCCTGGGAAGGTTAGCTTTTGCTGGCTGAGAAAGGGTTTATGAATTTGAGAGTTCATTTGAGAATGTAGTTATAAGAAACAAATTATTTGGCTTTCTACTTATTGTCTAGCACAGAGATTTTAAGGCCTTTATAATTTCCTGAGTAATAGGTATAGCTCTGATCCTTCATAACACACCCCTTTCTGGCAATAACTGTGAGCTCACTATACAACTTCAGAATGGAGAGAGTTGACCATAAACAGCAAACATGCTTGGGTCTGGCATCTTCAAGTTCTCTTCTAGCTCTAGATGGGATCAGAATTGAACTGTCTGATAATTAGTAGGTGTTGGAGAACTTGGTTGGTGTTCAGGAAGCATGACAACTTTGGTGTTAGAAGTGACATCCAAAAAGATTCCGGGGCAGGCACTATGTTGCAGTAATTTAAGCTGTTACCTGCAGCACTCACATCCCTTATGGGTCTCAGTTCAATTCCCAGCCGCCCCATTTCTGATCCAGCTCCCTGCTAATGTGACTTGGAAAGCAGCAGAGGGTGCACCCATGTGGGAGACCTCTAAGTTTAGTCTGAAGTGAATATAGCTATTTTGGGTTACTTTGGACTATTGTTCTAATGGTCTATCTTTCTGCATATTTTATATTTAATTTGTGTCTTTATATTTATGTTACTTTTATAATACTTATTTGAGATCTTGTTGTTGCTGAGTGTGGGCACCAGAAGATCATGGAAAAACTCCTCCTTGAGACTCCGACCAACACTGCTTGGCACCCAGTGCTTACCTCATCGATGAACATGTACTCCTATTTTGCCACTACTCAAGCTCTGTGGAGAAGTTCCACAGCCACCATAGCCTTCAGAATGAAATTAGAAATGCTAAGGGGCCACTGTCATCACCAAGCCAAAGAATAAAGGTAAGGAGGTAAATAAAGCCACAGAGATTAGAACAAGAATTCATTTTATCTAAGTGGAAGTCAACATTTTACATTTCAGCTTTTTTAAGATTGTCCAGTTTGGATTTTGGCTTCTACCCTTAAAGAAGTTTCAAATTTCATTAACATTATTATAATTTATTAAAGCAGAATGATTTATTTCTAAGGTATTTGTTTCTTTGAAAACTGATAATGCTGAGTGACCTTAAGTAAAATGTTAAACTCACCTTATTCTTGTGATGTAATGGAGCTTATGGGTAGAAGATTACATCTATTTTTAAAAAATGCATTACTGCCTTTTCTGCTTTGACTACTCTCAATAAGTAAATAGATGTTTTGAGTAAGTCATTTTATTGGCCCCAAGGGCTATTTTTTTTAACTTTTATTTAATGAATATAAATTTCCAAAGTACAGCTTATGGATTACAATGGCTTCCCCCCTATAACGCCCCTCCAACCCACAACCCTCCCCTTTCCCACTCCCTCTCCCCTTCCATTCACATCAAGATTCATTTTCAATTATCTTTATATACAGAAGATCAGTTTAGCATACATTAAGTAAAGATTTCAACAGCTTGCTCCCACACAGAAACATAAAGTGAAAAATACTGTTTGAGTACTAGTTATAGCATTAAATCTCAATGTACAGCACACTAAGGACAAAGATCCTACATGAGGAGTAAGTGCACAGTGACTCCTGGTGTTGACTTAACAAATTGACACTCTTGTTTATGGCATCTGTAATCACCCTAGGCTCTTGTCATGAGCTGCCAAGGCTATGGAAGCCCCCTGAGTTCACTGACTCTGATCATTTTTAGACAAGGCCATGGTCAAAGTGGAAGTTCTCTCCTCCCTTCAGAGAAAGGTACCTCCTTCTTTGAAGACCCGTTCTTTCCACTGGGATCACTCACGGAGATCTTTCATTTAGTTTTTTTTTTTTTTTTTCCCCAGAGTGTCTTGGCTTTCCATGCCTGAAATACTCTCATGGGCATTTCAGCCCCATGCCTTAAGGGCTGATTCTCAGGCCTGAGTGCTGTTTAGGACATCTGCCATTCTATGGGTCTACTGTGTATCTCACTTCCCATGTTGGATCATTCTCTCCCTTTTTGATTCTATCAGCTAGTATTTGCAGACACTATTCTTGTTTATATGATCCTTTTTGTTCTTAGTCCTATCATTATGATCAATTGTGAACAGAAATTGATCACTGGGACTAGTGAGATGGCATTGGTACATGCCACCTTGATGGGATTGAATTGGAATCCCCTGGTATGTTTCTAACTCTACCATTTGAGGTAAGTCAGCTTGAGCATGTCCCGAATTGCACATCTCTTCCCTCTCTTATTCCCACTCTTATATTTAACAGCGATCACTTTTCAGTTAAGTTTCAGCACTTAAGAAGAATTGTGTATTGATTACAGTATTCAACCAAAAGTATTAAGTAGAACAAACAAACAAAAATACTAAGAGGGATAACATATTAAGTTGCTCATCAACAGTCAGGGTGAGGGCTGATCAAGTCACTGTTTCTCATAGTGTTCATTTCACTTTAACACATTTCCTTTTTGGTGCTCAGTTAGTTGTCACCTATCAAGGAGAACAAGTGGTATTTGTCCCTTTGGGATTGGCTTATTTCACTCAGCATAATGTTTTCCAAATTCCTAACAGGGATCACTTTTCAGTTAAAATTTAAACACCTAAGAATAATTGTGTGTTAATTACAGAGTTCAACCAATGGTACTAGAACGATAAATATTAATAGAAAACCTTTGAGAATTTATTTAAAAGTTATCTTCATTGGTAATCTAAACCTAAAATGTTACGCTCCTGTACATAAAAAATATTCTGCTAAATTTATGGTATAGATCCTTCCAAGTTTTTTTTTAAGATTATTTATTTGAAAGGCAACAGAGAGACAGGGGTAGAGGCAGAGGCAGAAATAGTGATAGTGATAGTGATAGTGATAGTGATAGAGAGAGAGAGAGAGAGAGAGAGAGAGAGAGAGAGAAATCTTCCATCTGCTGGCTCACTCCCCAAATGGCTGCAATGGCTGCAATGGCTGGAGGGGGGTGGATCTGAAACTAGGAAACAGGAGCTTCTTCCAGGTCTCCCATGTGGGTGCAGGGGCCCAAGCGATGGCAGAGAGCTGGATTGGAAGTGGAACACCCAGGACTCAAACCAGTGCCCATATGGGATGCTGGCACTGCAGGCAATGGTTTAACCTGCTATGCCACAGTGCCAGACCCTCCAAGTTTTTTTTTTTTTATCAAGAGTATATGGCCTCAGATGGAATAAGGACATGAGCCTCAGCCATTTTCCCTCATTTCACAAAAGCTAAAACTTTGGAATGTATTCCTTGCCCTTGAAACTCAATTGGGTCTCACACATTGCCTTCATACCTGACCCCTTACAGCCACCTGAAAGACCAGTTGCTCTGAACACCTGAAAGACCATTTGCAGGAAATCCCCTCTGCCTGCTGCCCCCTACCCCACCCCCAACCCCAGTCCTCCTAAAATATAAAAAGGTCTGGCCCCTGGGGGTCAGGGCCTTCTGCCACAAGCTCCATCAATGTGCATTCAGGCAGTTGGTCACTCACCTCTATGGATTTATTTTCTCTGAATGAAATCAGTCTGACTGTAAATTTGTACACTGCCTCCTCTCTATTCTGTGCCTTGTTTCCTAACATTTTGGTGCCCCATGTGAGGAGGCACCAATATGCAACTCTTTTCCTAACAGCCTCTGCATATGTGATAAAGTTCCTGTTTAGGGATGGTGCCTCTCAGATTGTAGTTTTTTTTTTACTTAACTCCTCAAATAAATATAGTTTGTCTCAAGTTTCTAAATTTACAACTATGGTCTCAATTCATGTATTTGCTAATGATATATATTTTTCTTGCTTAGGTAGTAACCTCCCAGTCTAGTTCTGTTGTATACTAGAAAATCTCAAATCATAATTCAAATATTTGAGGTAAAGTTATCAACATTATTTGCAGGAATTACTTTATTAACTTGTATTCAATGTGGAAATAGTATAGTTCTATTGATTTTATTGCACTTCAAGTAAGGAATGGAAGTGGTACTCAAAAATTTGTTTTTAACCTTTTGGTTATACTCTTTGATCCCTATAATATGATACTTTATGCAGTGCTCAGAAATAGAAAAATATTTGAAAAATCTTAAAATAAAATGCTTATTTGAGGGCAAGCATTGTGGTGCAAAGGCTTAGGCCATATGGGTACTGATTTGAGACTTGGCTGCTTCACTTATAATCCACATCCCTAATAATATGCCTGGGAAACCAGCATAGGATAACCCAAGTGCTTGGGCCCCTGCCACCAACATGGGTGACTCATGGCTTTAGCCTGGTCCAGCCCCAGCCATTGCAGCCACTTGGGGAGTGAACCAATAGATGGAAGATCTCTCTGTCTCTCCTTCTATCTAGATAAGTCTGTTTTTCAAATAAATAAAATATTTTAAAAATTAAAATACTAATTTTAATGTTTATCTTAAATTCACAAAAATTGATTGCATTTAGTACATAGAAATGATGGTTGAAAATATTTGCATAATGTAAAATGGATAAACCAAGGTAATTGCCACATGCATTCTATCATACACCTATTCTTTACATTGGAGCTATTTAAAATGTAATCTCTTATTTACTTTCTATAGTCAAATGCATTGTCATTAACTACTGTCACCATGATGTATGCCAGACCTCTTCTGAATTTTTTCCAATGCAAATGAAATGTGTTTTCCTTTGACCGATATGTCCTCAAACCCCTCATATGTCTTTATATTTGTTTATTTAAAATATATTTATTTATTTAAAAGGCAGAGTGACATAAAGAGAGGGAGAGAGAGAGAGAGATATTTCACCTGCTGGTTTACTTCCTAAATGGCCACAATGGCTGAGACTGAACAATGCTGAAGCTAGGAGCCTGAAACACCATCTGGGCTTCTAGCATAGGTGCAGGGGCCCAACCACTCTAGTGATTATACAGCATTTCCCCTGGCACATTGACAGGCAGCTGGATTGGAACTGGAACAACTGGGACTTGAACCAGCACTCATATGGCATGCTGGTATCACAGGCAATGGCGTAGCCTATTGTAGTGTAGCACCAGCCTTTGTCTGTATATTTAAAATGGTTTTCTGATACACAGCACAGATTTGGGTGTTGGTTTAAATTTTCCCATGTGAAATTCTTTTAATTGATGTATTTAGCTGAAGCACATTTGAAGTGGTTATTGATATTGTTGGATTAATATGTACTATGTTTGTAATTAATTGGTATTTGTTTTAGTTATTTTTTAAAAGATTCATTTTTATGGACCCTATATTTATTGTTGTTTGTAATAATGAGTAAAATACACAGCATCTCAAATAGAGAGAAGTTGGAAAATAAAGCAAAGAAGAGATGGGATGGAGGTGAGGGAGGGAGTACTTGGAATACCCGTTTAAATAGGGCACTCAGGGAACATGTGCTTGATTGGAACCTAAAGAAAGGAGGGAGGAAGCAAGCCACGCAGACCCCTGTGGAAGGAAGGAAGCCCAGAGAGGAAGAAGATTCCAATACAATCCCATCAAGGTGGCATGTACCAATGCCATCTCACTAGTCCAAGTGATCAACTTCAGTTCTCAATTGATCACACTGATAGGTCTAAGAGTCAAAAGGATCACACAAACAAGACTAGTGTCTGCTAATACTAACTGATAGAATCAAAAAGGGAGAGAATGATCCAACATGGGAAGTGAGATACACAGCAGACTCATACAATAGCAGATGTCCTAAATAGCATTCTGGCCTCAGAATCAGCCCTTAAGGCATTCGGATCTGGCTGAAGAGCCCATGAGAGTATTTTAGGCATGGAAAGCCAAGACACTCTGGGGAAAAAAAAAGAAGAAGACCTAAATGAAAGATCTCCGTGAGTGAGATCCCAGTGGAAAGATTTATTTATTTATTTGAAGGTCAGAGTTACACAGAGAGAAGGAGAAGCAGAGAGAGAGGTCTTCCATCTGCTGATTTACTCCCTAATTGGTCGCAATGGCTGGAGCTGTGCTGATCCAAAGCTAGGAGACAAGAGCTTCTTCTGTGTTTCCCATGTGGATACAGGGGCCCAAGGATTTGGACCATCTTCTACTGCTTTCCCAGGCCACAACAGAGAGCTGGATCAGAAGTGGAGCAGCAGGACTCAAACCAGCATCCTCGTGGGATACTGGCACTGCAGGCTGTGGCTTTACCCACTATACCACAGTGCCAGCTTCTGTGTTAGTTATTTAAAGGAATTTCTTTTTTTTTTATTTTTTTTTAATTTTTTTTTGACAGGCAGAGTGGACAGTGAGAGAGAGAGACAGAGAGAAAGGTCTTCCTTTGCCGTTGGTTCACCCTCCAATGGCCGCCGCGGCTGGCGTGCTGCAGCCGGTGCACCACGCTGATCCGATGGCAGGAATCAGGAACCAGGTGCTTTTCCTGGTCTCCCATGGGGTGCAGGGCCCAAGCACCTGGGCCATCCTCCACTGCACTCCCTGGCCACAGCAGAGAGCTGGCCTGGAAGAGGGGCAACCGGGACAGAATCCGGCACCCCGACCAGGACTAGAACCTGGTGTGCCGGCACCGCTAGGCGGAGGATTAGCCTAGTGAGCTGCAGTGCCGGCCTATTTAAAGTAGGGGGTGGGAGGGACGGTATGTGGGGGAAGCCATTGTAATCCATAAATCGTACTTTGGAAATTTATATTCATTAAATAAAAGTTAAAAAAAAAAATAAGAACAGGAAAGGAAGAGGGTGAAGGAAGAAAGGCAATAGTATGGGTGGTGGTGGGGGAAGCATCATATTCCCAAATCTGTATATATTAAATGCATTAAATTTTATTCCTCAAACAAAATAAATTAAAAATTAAAAAAGAAAAAAAAGGAATTTCTAATACATTATATTGTCAGGGTTAAAGCAAATGTATGATAATTGCTATAACACAGTTCTCATCAATTTTATCATTAATGTGATATTAATATCAAGGGAATAAATTTAATGTAGTCAATAGATACAATTCCAAGACATGATATTTCTCTTATTCCTCTTTCCTTCTTTTTAATTTTTGAGATAATGTATTTTTAAATTTATGTTCTAGCTGAAGGCTTAATTCTCCACTAAGTAAGGAATTAAATAAGTAAAAATTAAAAGGCGATATTCAGCAGGAATATAGGCAAAATCAAAAGAAAATACATACATTTTGCTCATATAAAGTAAATTAGAAAACGATCACATATCTCTAAAACTGTAGTAATATGTCATTCTAACTCATTGTTTTGACAAATATGTAAAACAAATATGGCAAAAGTGTATTTACAGTAATATTGATACATATATATTTCTTTTTTGTTTATTTTTCTTTATTGTTTTTTTCTTCCTTAATTTTAGTTCCTACATATAAGAGAGAATATGTAGGATTTGTCTTTTTGTGTCTGGCTTATTTCACCAAACATGATGCCTTCCAGTTGCATCCATTTTGATGCAAATACTATAATTTCATTATTTTTTATATCTGATTAATATTCTACTGCTTACATACATATATATATCACATTTTCTTTACCCATTCATCTGTTGATGGATACTTGTTTGATTTCATATTTTGAGTATTGTGAACAGTGCTGCTATAAAAATGGTGGTGCAGGTATATCTTTGATAGAATATGTTCATTTCATTTGGGTATATACACAGAAGTGGGATTCTTGGGTCATATGGCAAGTATATGTGTCTAGCTTTTTCAGAAATTTCCATACTGTTTAGTGGCTGCACTAACTTGTATTCCCATGAACAGTGTATAAGATTTCCCTTTTCTCCTTATCTTTGCCAGAACCTATTACATTTTGTCTTTTGGATAACAGCCATTCTGACAGGGGGTAAGTGGTATCTCATTATGGTTTCAATTTGCATTTCCCTGATGGGTAGTGACTTGTGCATTTTTTCATATATTTCTTGGCCATTCTTTTTCTTTTGAGAACTGTATGTTGAGGTCCTTTGCTCTTTACTTCCTTGGATTTAAAAAAATGATTTATTTTTTGAAAGAGTCATAGAGTGAGAGACAGAAGAGAGACAGAGACAGAGAGAGATCTTCCATCTGCTAATTCACTCCCCACATGGCTACAGTGGATGGGGCTCAACCAGGCCAAATCCAGGAGCTTCTTCCAAGTCTCGCACATGGGTATTAGGGGCCCAAGCACCTAGGCTATCCTCTGCTGCTTTTCTCATGTCGGAAGCAGGGAGTTGGATCATAAGTGAAGCAGCTGGCATATGAACCATATTGGATGCTGACATTACAGGCAGAGGTTTTACCCAATATGCCAAAATGCCGGCCTCTGAATTTTTTTTTTTTTATTGTTGAGTTTTTGAGTGCTGATATAGTCTGGATTTTTATGCTTTGTCAAATAAGTAGCTTTAAATGTCTTCTTCTCCTTCTGTTGGATGTGTCTTCACTCTATTGGTCATTTTCTTTGCCACGCAGAAAGTTCTGAGTTTGATATAGTTCCATTTCTTTAGTTTTGCTTTTGTTGCCTGTTTTGGAGGTCTTGTCCAAGAAATCTTTCCATACACCAATGTTGGTATATTTCCACTATAGTTTCTTCCAGTTATAGTCTCAGGTCTTAAATTTGGGTCTTAGGACATTTTGAGTTGATTTTTATATATGGTGTGAGGTGTGAATTTAATTTCATTCTTCTACATACATAAATCCAGTTTGCCAGAAAAATTTGTGAAGAGACTATACTTACTCTACTGTATGATCTGAGACTATTATCAAAAATAAGTTTTCTATATGTATGTGGATTAATTTCTGGGTTGTCTATTTTATTTATTTATTTATTTATTTATTTTGAGAGGCAGAGTGGACAATGAGAGAGAGAGACAGAGAGAAAGGTCTTCCTTTTTCTGTTGGTTCACCCCCCAATGGCTGCTGTGGCCAGCGTACCACACTGATCCAAAGCCAGGAGCCAGGTGCTTCCCCTGGTCTCCCACACAGGTGCAGGGCCCAAGAACTTGGGCTGTCCTCCACTGCACTCCTAGGCCAAGCAGAGAGCTGGACTGGAAGAGGAGCAACTGGGACAGAATCCGGTGCCCCAACCAGGACTAGAACCCGGGGTGCTGGCACCGCAGGCAGAGGATTAGCCTATTGAGCCATGGCACTGGCCAATCTATATGTCACATTTTATGCCAGTAACATGCTGTTTTCATTGCAATACTAGTAATTGTACTATGCATTGAAATCAGGTATTGTGATGCTTCCAGCTTGATTTTTCTTACTTAGGATCACTTTGGCTATTCTAGGTCTTTTGTGATTCCATGTGAATTTTAGGATTGTTTTTTCCTAATTCTATAAGAGAATGTTGTTGATATTTTGATAGGGATTGCATTGAATCTGTAGGTTATTTTAGGTAGTATAGACATTATATTATATTTTTTTTAAGATTTATTCATTTGAAAGGCAGAGTTACAGAGGCAGGGGGAGAGAGAGAGAGGGAGAGAGGGAGAGAGGGAGAGAGAGAGAGATAGGTCTACCATCCACTGGTTTAATCCCTAAATGACTACAATGGTTGGAGCTGGACTGATCCAAAGCTAGGAGACTGGAGCTTCTTCCAGGTATCCCATGTGGGTTCAGGGGTCAAAGCCCTTGGACCACCTTCTACTGCTTTCCCAGGCCATAGCTGAGAGCTGTATCAGAAGTAGAGCAGTTGGGACTCAAACTGCTGCCCAAATAGTGTGCCATCCCTGCAGGTGGTAGTTTTACCCACTATGCCACAGTGCCAGCCCCTATGGACAGTTTAATGATAATCATTCTTCCAATCCATGAGCAAGGGATATCTTTCCATTTCATGGGGGTCCTTGTTGATTTCTTTCATCAATGTTTGATAACTTTCATTGTAGAGATCTTTTACTTCCTTGGTTAAATTTATTCATAAATATTTAATTTTTTGGTGGCCATTGTGAATGGGATTCTTTTTCTTGATTTCTCTTTCAGTGAATTCATGATAGCATATGAAAAATCTACAGCATTTTGTATATTTATTTTGTAACCTGCAATTTCAATGAATTGGTTTATCTATTCTAACAGCTTTTTGGTGGAGTGTAAGTTTTCCATGTGCAATATCATGTCATCTACAAGAATAATTTGACTTACCTTTTTCCAATTTTGATACTCTTTCTTTCTTCCTACTCCCTAATTGCTCTTGCTAAAACTTCCAGTATTATTTTGAATAAGAGTGGTGAAACTGGACACCTTTGTCGTGTTTCAGATCTGAGAGAAAACACTTTCAATGTTTTCCCATTCAGCATGATATTGGCTGTTGGTTTGGCATATAAAACCTTTATAATTTTGAGTATGTTTCTTCTCTATCTGATTTATGGAGGGTTTTTATCATGAAAGTGTATTGAATCTTATCAAATGCTCTCTCTGCATCTATTGAGATGACCATGTCATTTTTATTCCTCATTATATTGATGTGATTTATGATACTTATTGATTTGCAAATGTTGAACCACCCTTGCATTTCTAGGATAAATTCCACTTGATCATCATATATGATCTTTTTGATATTGTTTATATTTGACTTGCTTATATTTTTTCCTGTGGCTATTAAAGTATGTTCCTTTTACCTAACAACCCAACCAGCCAGCTCTTCTCAATATAAGAGTCCTTGACTTTAATGAGATCATATTGAATGATTTTTTTATTTAATGTATGCATTTTTACATAGATACAACTTTAGGAATACAGTGGTTCTTTCCCCCGTGCCCCCCACTCCACTCCCTTCCCACCTCCCATTCTTTTTTCCATCTCCTTCTTCATTATAGATTATTTTTAGTATGACTTTATATATAGAAGAGGGCAAATTGTTAAAATCTTTGGCTTGCTTATATTTTGTTGAGAATCTTTGCATCTATGTTCATTCAGGATTTAGGTCTGTAGATTTCTTTTTGTGTTGTATCATTGGTTTTGGTATCAGATTGATGCTAGCCTCATAAAAAGAGTGGCTGAGTTCCATCCTCTTCAGGATTTTGGAATAGTTTAAAAATTATTTGAATGAATTCAGCAGTAAAGCTATCAGGTCTTAGACTTCTCCTTGATGGAAGACTTTGGCTACTGTGTCAATCTCATTGCTTATTATGGGTTTGTTTAGATTGTCTATATTTTCTTGATTTAATCTTGGTAGGTTATATGTATCCAGAAATTTATCCATTTCTTCAAGGTTTTCCAGCTTCCCAGCATAACTCTAATGGGCTTTCTGTGCAGAGCCTCAGCTGCCAAATAAGTCCTGAGACTCCTCACTTTCTGACAGTGTTGACACCTGTGGAGAAAAATGTGAACTTCCTGATCTGCTGAACCAGCTTGAGGTCCTGTTTTGGAAGTGTTATTCCTATGGGAATCTTCCAATATCAACTGTGGCTACTGCCTTGCTGCTATCCAGGGCAGGAACATCTCCCCACTGCCAGATGGATTTAAATTCACTGCCCACTTTCCTAGTCCCATTGCAGCAGGGGCTGTGTCTCTTTCTCAAGAGTCAGGTGCGGCAGGCAGAATCCATGTCACTTAACAGCCAACTATCCTAGGCTACCATTTCCTCAGCAGTCAGCGCTGCCACTGGTGGTGTGATCTATAAAAGTCTTGATAAAGGCCGGCGCCGTGGCTCACTAAGCTAATCCTCCGCCTTGTGGTGCCTGCACACCGGGTTCTAGTCCCGGTCGGGGCGCCGGATTCTGTCCCGTGTGGGGAGCCATTGCACGGCGCCCTAAAGATGGCGCCAGCTCCTTTCCCCCGGAAGGACTGGCAAGAAACAAACATCTCCTAATAAGGAGATGGCTGAGCTCCCTTCCGGCTTCCGCATTGCTGTACCAATCAATGCTTGCCACTTGGCTGCTTTTGATTGGTGTGCTGATGGCTATAAGAGGGAGGGGAGAGGAAAGGGCGCAGTAGTAGAAGTTTGAAAGAGGCTCCTGAATAAACTGCTGGAAGAAGAGTTCGGGTCGTGTCTTCCTTGCTGGTCGAGGGACGTGACAACTGGTGGCCCGTACGGGGAACATCTCAAACGCGAACTCAGAACTTCCTGCAGTCAGGGCAGCGCTGGTAAGTCCCCCAGGAAAATAAGGTGGGGATCCGCGATAAGAGCGGGCAGTCCTGCGATAATAGCGGGAGGGTAGTTCTGCGATTAAAGCAGAGGAAGTTCTGCGACAAAAGCAGAAGGAGCTGTGACCCATGGCCAGGGAAAGAGCGCAATTTTTGATGATGGGTAATTCACAGTCCCATCCAATTTTTCTGGCGCTGAATGCGCTGCTTCAGGAAAACGGTTTGAAACTTAAGCCTAGTACATTGCATAGGTTTTTACGTAACTGTGATACCATTGCACCCTGGTATGGGGTTTCGGGACGCCTTACTATCCCTTCATGGGACAAACTAGGCAGGGATTTGGATTTTGCATTCGAACAGGGTAATCTTGAAGGGGGAGTGAGACCAATATGGAAATTAGTGCGAGCATGCCTCAAGGATGAGCAGTGTAGTGAAGCTATTCTGAGCGGTCAAGCTGCCTTGGAGGAGCTTCAGGAAGAGCGCTCCGGGAGAGCTGCCAGTGAAAAAGGGAAAACTTTGAAGGAGAGTCGGAAAAGAACTAGGAAAAAACTGTACCCTGATCTTTCCGAGTTGCGCAGCCCCTCCTTAGTAAGTAGTTCTAGTGCAGAAAGTAGCTCAGAAAGCAGCAGTGAGTCTGAAGAGTGTGGCGATAACAAAGAGTCTGATATAAAGCAAGTACGGGAATTAAATCGGCAAATGAGGAAGCTGCAATTAAAAGGAAAAAAGGAACTTAAGCATGGTACTTTCCAGGGGAACTTAGGGGAGGAGCCTGAAGCCTCTCCTCCTCAGTATGAGCCTCTATCCGTGCAAGAAAGAGGGCAGACTTTCTGTCCGGGAGTCTGGAAACAGGTTGGTGCGGAGTTGTTAAGTGCCTATCCTGTCTTCCAAGATCCGCAAGGGCAGAGGTACGAGGAACCCCTCGACATAAAGATAATCAAATCACTAGCGGAGTCAGTAAGAGCCTATGGCATCAGCGGCTCTTTCACGCTGGCTCAAGTAGAAAATCTTCAAAGATACTGCATGACTCCAAATGACTGGAGCGGGTTGGCTCGTGCCGCATTGTCACCAGGACAATACTTAGACTTCAGAGCTTTCCTGATTGACTTTGCTAATGAACAAGCGGCAGAAAATGCAGCGGCAGGGAATCAGCATTGGGACAGAGATATGCTGCTAGGCATAGGGAGATTCGCTAACCAGCAGACAGGTTACCCACATGCAGTGTATGAACAAGTTAACAAGATAGCCATCAAGGCTTGGAAGTCTATACCCAACAGAGGAGAGGTAAGTGGGAATTTGACAAAGATTACACAGGGACCCACCGAGCCGTTTTCAGACTTTGCAGCGCGCATGGTGGAAGCTGCGGGTAGGATTTTTGGAGATCCAGATCGCGCCATGCCGCTGATAGAACAGTTGGTTTTTGAGCAGTGCACTAAGGAATGCAGAGCCGCTATAACACCATGGAAGAGCAAAGGGCTTCAGGTATGGATAAAACAATGCAGGGAAATAGGAGGGCCGCTATCCAACACTGGCCTCGCTGCAGCAGTCCTTCAAATCACGAAGGGCAATAGGGGATCAGGGAACGCTGGAGCATGTTTCAGCTGTGGAAAAATGGGACATATGAAGCGGCAATGTTCGCAAAGGGGAAGAGACAAAGAACAAAGACAGGAAGGACCAGGAATTTGTCCAAAATGCAGGAAGGGAAAGCACTGGGCCAACGAATGCCGCTCGGTAAAGGACATTGACGGCAACGTCCTTGCTTCTGGCAATGGTGGGGCGCGTCCAAAAAACGGGCAGCGGGGCCCTCGTCCCCAGGGCCCGCAAATATATGGGGCATTCGAGAGTCAGCATCAGGGCGCCCATCAGGACCAGCAGCAGGGGAGGCAAAGTCAGTGGCCCAGCTTCAGACATCCCAGAGACCACGGAGAGCCACTGCAGGCTCCGCAGGCCTGGACCTCTGTGCCACCACCAGACTCATACTGACACCAAAAATGGGAGTGCAAGCCATTGAGTCAGACTTTCAGGGACCCCTAGAGGAAGGGACAGTGGGATTGTTGTTGGGACGTTCATCCTCTACCTTGAAAGGTCTCATAATTCATCCAGGAGTCATAGATTCGGATTATACTGGCATGGTGAAAATCATGGTTGAGTCCCCTAGAGGTATAACAGCTATTAATCCAGGAGATAGGATTGCACAACTTGTAATCCTTCCTAGCAAGCATTTGCAGTTCAGTGCATCAAAGAAACAACGAGGAAGTGAAGGCTTTGGATCCACAGGCGTAGATTGTACCTTCTTGTCTTTAGAACTAGACCAGAGACCAACCTTAAAGATAAAAATAAATGGAAAGGACATTCTTGGCCTACTAGACACAGGTGCAGACCGTAGTATCATCGCCTCCAAGGATTGGCCTCCAAAGTGGTCTAAGCAGGCATCCTCACAATCCCTTCGGGGACTGGGATATTCAGAAACTCCTGAGATGAGTGCAGTAATGCTGCACTGGGAGGATGCAGAGGGACATTCAGGCATGGTGCAACCTTATGTTTTGGATTTACCTATCTCTTTATGGGGCCGAGACCTTTTGAAAGACATGAACTATAAATTAAGTAATGAATACTCCCGTGTTTCTCAAAAATTGATGAAGGATATGGGACACCATCCAAATTATGGTATAGGAAAATTCTTACAAGGAAGAAATGAGCCCACTGAAGTAGTGCAGAGGCCTCCTCGCCAAGGGCTGGGTTTTTCATAGGGGCCGCTGAGGAAGGTATTCCCATTACTTGGAAGCACGAGGACCCAGTGTGGGTTCCTCAGTGGCCTCTGTCCTCAGACAAATTGGTCGCGGCGCAGCAATTGATTCAAGAACAATTGAATTTAGGACACATTAGACCCTCTGTATCGCCTTGGAATACTCCTATTTTTGTAATAAAAAAGAAATCAGGGAAGTGGCGGTTGCTACATGACTTGAGAGCTATTAATATGCAGATGCAGGTCATGGGGCCTGTGCAACGTGGGCTGCCTCTTCTATCTACACTTCCACAGGGATGGCCCATAATAATAATAGATATTAAAGACTGTTTCTTCTCCATACCCCTACATACAAAGGATTGTGAAAGGTTTGCCTTTACCTTGCCGGCGTGCAATCATGAGCAGCCTGACCAGAGGTATGAATGGGTTGTGCTTCCGCAGGGCATGGCTAACAGCCCCACAATGTGTCAGCTATTCATGGGTCAAGCGATTGGGCCTTTACGTAAGAGATTTTCTTCCTTAAAATGCATCCATTACATGGATGACATCCTCTTAGCAGCAAAAGACGAATTCGTATTAGATGATGGCTTTGCATATTTGATTCAGTTGTTAGAAAGTAAGAAGTTATTTATTGCCCCTGAAAAGGTTCAAAAAGGAAGCATTGCAACTTATCTGGGATCCCGCATAACTAGTACTCAAATTGTTCCTCAAAAGGTGGAATTGCGCAAAGATAGTTTAAAGACTTTAAATGATTTTCAGAGATTATTAGGAGATATAAATTGGGTTAGGGGTTATTTGAATCTTCCCAATTATGAACTTAAGCCACTTTATGTCATTTTGCATGGTGATTCGGCGTTGGATTCACCGCGGTGCTTAACTCCGGAGGCCAGGGAGGCCCTAGAGAAGGTAGAAAAGAAATTACAGGAGGCATTCTTATGCAGAATGAATGAAAATCTGCCATTGTCATTATGCATTCTCCCAACGCTTAGCCAACCTACAGGGCTAGTATGGCAGGAAGGTCCGCTTTTATGGATACATCCAAGGAGCTCTCCAGCCAAGTCTATTGAGTATTATCCAGCAGCGGTGGCAAAGCTAGCACTGGAGGGTTTGCAACAATGTTTACAATATTTTGGAAAATTGCCGTGTGAAGTGATTGTTCCTTATGATGCCAAACAAGTCAACGTCCTATGTGCTCTTTTAGATGATTGGGCAGTGTTTCGCTGTGGGTTCCCAGGCTTTATAGACAATCATTTACCAAAAAGTCCATTGTTACAATTCTTTAAAGAACATCCGGTAGTATTTCCAAAAATTACAGCCGCTGAGCCATTACTAGGTGCTCCAAATATATTTACGGATGGGTCAAAAACAGGCTGTGGGGTTTATATGGTAGAGGGTAATGACCCGGTATTTCATCAGTTTCAGCCAGGCTCACCTCAAGTTGTGGAGTTAAAAATAGTTATTGAGGTCCTTAAGCAGTGCTCTTTTGCCTTTAATTTGTTGTCAGATTCCTTATATGTGGTGAACGCATTAAAGATATTGGAAACCGCAGGACCGATTAAACCTTCTAGCCCAATTGCATCCCTATTACATATAGCCCAGCAGTTGCTTTGGTCACAGAAAAATCCCTTTTTTGCTCAGCATATTAGAGCCCACACAGGCATGCCTGGTCCTTTATGTGAAGGCAATGCGCGAGTAGACCTGTGTACTAGACAGGAATTCATCTTTTTTACTACTTCTGCAGAGGCTGCTAAAGCTTTCCATCAATCTTTTCATGTCAACGCGCGCACTTTGCAGCAGAAATTTCATCTTTCCCGCGCAGATGCCAGACAGATTGTACTTGATTGTGCTGACTGTGCTGTTACTCGTGCGCAACCTAGTGTTGGCGTAAACCCTAGAGGGTTACTGCCTGGGAGAGTATGGCAGATGGATGTGACCCATGTATCGGAATTTGGGAAATTGAAATATGTTCATGTCTCAGTGGACACGTGCTCAGGCATTATGTATGCCTCTCCCCTCAGTGGTGAATCTACACATCAGGTGATTGCTCATTGTCTGGATGCATGGGCCGCCTGGGGGAAACCCCAGGTGCTAAAAACTGATAATGGCCCGGCCTATACATCTCAAACCTTTACCACCTATTGCCAAAAAATGGAGGTTCAACTTGTCCATGGATTGCCATACAATCCTCAGGGCCAGGGCATAATTGAGCGAGCACACCACACACTGAAAGAATATCTTTTAAAACAAAAAGGGGGAGTTGGCTATAGCCACACCCCGAGAGAGAGAATTGCCTTAGTCTTATTTACAATTAATTTTTTAAATTTGGATGTGCATGGGCACTCAGCCGCGGACAGGCATCAGCAACAAGGAAACCCAAGTAGAGGGTTGGTAAAATGGAAAGATCTCTTGACGGGCCAGTGGCGTGGCCCTGATCCCGTGCTGGCATGGGCACGAGGTGCTGTTTGTGTTTTTCCACAGGATCAACATGACCTGGTGTGGGTTCCGGAGTGAGCGGTCAGGCGGGTCTGCCACGAGGAGAATCCTGCTGTTGCTTTTGATACTTCTGCCTCAAATGCAGCAGACACTGGCGGAGCAGAGATGGGGGATTCTATCAGTATTCCCAAAGCCGATGCCAAATTGGTCCACGGAATTTGACTACACCTTGGAGCAACTGCGCCTTGCCGTGGTCACCATCAACTCCACGCGTGTGGATGTCTCCTTCGCATCTGGACTGTCATCCCAGATCCAGCTGTCTCCAGCCTGAAGGAGTGGGCGGGACTTGGAGCTTTGACGGGGTTGCTGTTACTTGTTGTGTTATTTTGCCTGTGGTGTTTGTGCAGGATGAGGACAGCTCATTGGCGGGAATTGGCCATGATAGCTCAAGCCTTTTATGCCCTTGAGGCTGGACAATCGCCACAAGCATGGCTGGCCTTCCTTGAATGCTAGGCATGGGTGCAGGGTGCGAGGCAAAGCACTGCAGAGAGAACGAGCCATTACGTTCTCTGGAAGGCAAGTCTGTCTGCATGTGGGTTGGCATCCCAGATCCCACCCCCGCGAAAAGGATGCTGTTCCAGGTGGATGCCTGGCAGTGGGGGACAGACCCCTACCTTCTCCTGTAATCCTTAGATGCCTGGTTCTAAAACAAAAAGGGGGAACTGTGGGGAGCCATTGCACGGCGCCCTAAAGATGGCGCCAGCTCCTTTCCCCCGGAAGGACTGGCGAGAAACAAACATCTCCTAATAAGGAGATGGCTGAGCTCCCTTCCAGCTTCCGCATTGCTGTACCAATCAATGCTTGCCACTTGGCTGCTTTTGATTGGTGTGCTGATGGCTATAAGAGGGAGGGGAGAGGAAAGGGTGCGGTAGTAGAAGTTTGAAAGAGGTTCCTGAATAAACTGCTAGAAGAAGAGTTCGGGTCGTGTCTTCCTTGCTGGTCGAGGGACGCGACAGTCCCGGTTGCCCCTCTTCCAGGCCAGCTCTCTGCTATGGCCCGGGAGTGCAGTGGAGGATGGCCCAAGTACTTGGGCCCTGCACCCCCATGGGAGACCAGGATAAGTACCTGGCTCCTGCCATCGGATCAGGCACCGGCTGCAGCGCATCAGCCGCGGCGCCATTGGAGGGTGAACCAGCAGCAAAAAGGAAGACCTTTCTCTCTGTCTCTCTCTCACTGTCCACTCTGCCTGTAAAAAAAAAAAAAAAAAAAAAAAGTCTTGATATTACTTTTATGTCATCCTTTAAGTACTGGAAGAGATTTGGAAAATGTTTAGTCATCTTGTCTGCTACTTATAAAATCTGACTTATGTTGGCCTTTTCTTCAACTGATTTTCTTTCCCTTGAGTAGGACTAAATTTTTTCTTTCTTTACATGAATAGTGATTCTGAATTTTATCATCAATATTGTAAACCATGTGTTGCAGACATTGTGGATACTCATATTCTTCAGAAAAATTATTTCTATTTTACAAGGCAGTTAGTTGGCTGGATTTAAATTCTAAAGTGTATTCCTTACAATGGTCACTAGGTAACTCTATTTCCTTCAGCTTCTAGTGACTGCTTTTTTATTGCTTTTTTTTTTTTTTATCTGAAGTGTCCCATATAGTGTACTGTAGTGTTTTATATCCAAATTTAGGGACTTAAGTTCTTTGATTTTCTTTATTCCAGGGCCTATTTTCCTTTTCTCCCATTCTTTGGTTGTCTTTGTAGCCTGAAATTTCTACCAAAACACCCTAATTAAAGCTGTAACTTTGACTTCCTTGATCTATGTGTAAATAGGAAAGTGTCCTCTGGTAAAATGCACAAAATGAATGAGTTTCTCTTCTGTCAGTTCCCTCAGTTCAGCATCTGCCTTTTATTGTGATGCACTCCAATTCCCAAATGGTTGTGCTACAAACTGTGAATTTTATAATTTTTTTTTCTTTCATTTGTTCATCTTGTTGAATACTTTGTCATGAACATGATACTTTTGAGTTGTTTCTGTTATAAAATTTTCTCTACACTGTACTATTGATTTAAATAGTTGCCAGTTTGATTTTTTCTTCTGCATGTCAGGTCCTTCTTGAATAGGAATAATTTATGTAAAATGGAAATAGAACTAGTCAGATTTAATTCAATTTAAAAACATTTTGGGTTGGCACCGTGGCTCACTAGGCTAATCCTCTGCCTGCAGCACCGGCACTCTGGGTTCTAGTCCTGGTTGGGGTTCCAGTTCTGTCCTGGTTGCTCCTCTTCCAGTCCAGCTCTCTGCTGTGGCCCAGGAAGGCAGTGGAGGATGGCCCAAGTCCTTGGGACCTGCACCTGCATGGGAGACCAGGAGGAGGCACCTGGCTCTTGGCTTCAGATTGGTGCAGTGTGCCAGCCGTGGTGGCTATTTGGGGGGTGAACCAACAGAAGGAAGACCTTTCTCTCTCTCTCTCTCTCTCTCTCTCTCTCTAACTCTGTCAAAAAAAATTTTGAATTTCTCAAATATATTACATGGAACAATATGTTCCCTTGAAATTTTAATTTGTGTTTCTCATTTATTTGTCCCTCTGTATTCACCTTTTTTATACTTTAAATAGTGTCTTTCTGGACTATGCACATTTTCCAATTATTTTGCCAACTATATTTTCTTTTCTTAAGATTTATTTATAAAGTCAGAGTTACACAGAGAAGAAGAGGCAGAGAAAGAGAGAGAGAGTGAGAGAGAAAGAGAGGTCTTCCATCTGATGGTTCACTCCTCAATTGGCCGCAATGGCAAGAGCTGCACCGATCTGAAGCCAGGAGCCATGGGTCTCCCATGCAGGTGCAGGGCCCCAAGAACTTGGGCCATCTTCTATTGCTTTCCCAGGGCATAGCAGAAGCTGGATCAGAAGCAGGCACCTATATGGGAAGCTGGCACTGAAAGTGGTGGCTTTACCTACTATGCTACAGTTCTGGCCCTGCCAATTATTTTTTCAATATTTTTTATATTTCAAAATGTTTGCCAATTATTTTTTTCATATGATTGGTCATTTTTTGCTATTAGGAAGGTAACTTTTCTGTGGTGTAACTTTTTTCTTTTAACATTGTTTTGCATTTCTTTAATTTTGTCATAAGGAGTATGGATATTTATATATTCAGATTTCTCAACTTGGGCTTAGATAGCTTCTGAATATTGAGTTTCAGTTAGAATGGACTTTTCAACTGCTGGTGCTGTGGCATAGTTAATTAAGTCACAGCCTATAGTGCCAACATCCCATTCAAGTCCTCACTGCTCCACTTCTAATCTAGCTCCCCACTAATGTGCCTGGGAAAGCAGTGGAGGATGGCCCAAAGTCCTTGGGACCCTACACTCATGTGGGAGACCCAGAAGAAGCTCCTGTCTTGCCTGGTCCAGCCCCAGCCATTGTGGCCGTTTGAGGAGTGAAGCAGTAGATGGAAAATATCTTACTTCCTCTATGTCTCTCCTTCTCTCTCTCCCTCTCTCTCTGCCTTTCAAATAAATAAATAATAAATAAATAAATAAATAAATAAATAAATCTTTTTTAACAGACTTAATTCACTTTGTTTTCTTGTGTAAAATCCTATTTTGTAGCCATATCTGGAGCCTGGGTCCTCTGCACAAATACTCTGGTGTGAGTCTTCATAAGATGGTCCATGCTTTCCTGATAGGGAGACTTGGTGAATACATTCTTTTTCCAGAGGTTGGGGATCAGATTGCTGTAGGTCTTGGGGATAGCATAGAAGGTGCCCTTTGTGGCCCAGGGTAGCAGTGCACCCACTGGCTGAAGTGTGGCAGCCACCAATGCCAGCTATCATCAGCAACTTCTTGGGGACACAGTGAAGACAATTCCAGTGCTTCTAGGAGCAAGAATTGAGGCACAATAGCACAGAGACACATCATCTGGTCACCTTGCAAGGCACAGTGTGAGGTTTGCCTATCTTGTTTCCCCAATAGCACCTCCACATGGGCAAAATGGACAGCTTAGCAAGGATGATGGCCCCTCAGATGGTGGTGGCTATTTCCTTGGAGCACTTCACACTCAGGCTGACATGACCATTGTGTTCTTCAATGGCAACAAATGCCTTGAACCTGCTTCACTGCCAATCTATGCCTGCTTCTGCACTGACATGATCTTCAAAATCTCACTGAGGGATGTCCCCAGGGAAACATCAAAGATCTCGGACTCCTTGATGGGCAAGGAGAAGAGATATATCTCCTACAAGGATTTGATCTTCATGTTCTTTTTTTTTTTTTTGACAGGCAGAGTGGACAGTGAGAGAGAGAGACAGAGAGAAAGGTCTTCCTTTGCCGTTGGTTCACCCTCCAATGGCCGCCGCTGCCGGCGCACCGCGCTGATCCGATGGCAGGAGCCAGGAGCCAGGTGCTTTTCCTGGTCTCCCATGGGGTGCAGGGCCCAAGCACCTGGGCCATCCTCCACTGCACTCCCTGGCCACAGCAGAGGGCTGGCCTGGAAGAGGGGCAACCGGGACAGAATCCGGCGCCCCGACCGGGACTAGAACCCGGTGTGCCGGCGCCGCTAGGCGGAGGATTAGCCTAGTGAGCCGCGGCGCCGGCTTGATCTTCATGTTCTTAAACAGGTGGCCAAGCCTGGTGACAGGCTCTATGAGTTCCATAACCTTGGCTGTGGACCTGGCCCTGGCTTTACCACAGCCCTGGATGCCACTGCCAAAACCTCAGCAGAAACTGCAGTGGCCTTCCATTCCAGGGTCCTCAGGGCCTCCAGACCCTCCTGCATCAGCATCATCCCACCATTTGGTATCCTCTCAGAGAAGAAGGAAACAAATCTTAAAATAAAGAATGGACTTGTCCTACTCAACATTATAAGTCAAACCCCACACACATTTTCAAGCTGTTACACACTTGGTGTGAAATTCATCTTTAATTTTGTTCTGTATCTGTTTTCCACACCATTTATTGAAAGGTCCATAGGGCCACCCCATAGACTTGCAGTGACATCTATCTGTGAGGGTGAACTGTTCTAAGTAATGTTTTTTTCTGGCTGTCTTAGAATATTAGGTGGTAGTAAATTAACTTATGGTTAGGGAACCACTGACTTACAGCCTCTGCATTCAAAACGTGTATCAAATCTGTTTTTCTCAGGGTGGTAGAATGTCCTTTACTAGAACGTGGGTAGAGTTTGTGACAGGAGAACAAAATAGGCACTGAATGAAACAGTGACACAATTAATCTGTAATTACATTTGCTTGGCCAGAATCACCTGGCCCTGCCTTGGTTTCTCCAGACTAGGGGAGGATAGGTTATTCTCCCACATGAAACACTATTGAGATGAGTGGGAAATGGTCACTGCATATTAGAACTCCTCTTTCCGACATGTATATCTCAACTTCGTCCCATACCCAGGAGACAATCTTCAGGGCTCATTTATTCATCACTTTGTACTGATATTCAGGATCTCTGAATGATTCCAGAAATGTAGATCATGTCAAGATGTGGCTTCTTTTTACTGATAGACTCATGTCCCTAGCAAGCAAGTTATCTGTTTTAGCCCTACTCAGAGTGTAGGTGTTAAGCACACTATACCCAGCTGTATTGATTTATTGGGAATTTTCTGTACCTATTGTCATTCTGAAATCCTGAAAATGTCAGGGTTTCTAGAAATATGGGGAAAGTAGTCTTTGTAGAGTGTGGGGAAGAAGAGAGTTTTTTATTTAAAAACTCCACACATGCTGATAACCATTCCTCCTGGAAGACTAAGCATGAGAATCTGTTCCCAAGCTGTGGTCCTGCTTAACAGACATGTTCCTCTCCTGCATCTGCAGGTAAATAATACAATAAAATTTTTCCATCATCCATGCTGAGAGTTCTTCAAACACAGAAAAAGAAGAGAGAATATAAATGGCTAATCAAAACCACTCAGCTTATTACTCCATTTAGTCAGTGAGTAATTTTTTTTTTTTTTACTAAATGTTTCCCCACTTTTAAAAATGCCTATTTGGTTATTTTCTTCTACTTGAAAGAAAAAGTGACAGTGGAAGTGAGAAGATTGTCCATCTACTGGTTCATTCTCCAACTGCTTGCAACTGTTAGGGCTGGCCAGGCTGAAGCCAAAAACCTGAAACTCCATCAAGGTCTCTCAAGTGTGTTATTCTTAAGTGTGTGAGGACCCCAAGCACTTGAGTTTTCCTCTGCTGATTTCCAGGATACATTAGCAAGAAGCTGTGTTGGAAGCAAAGTAGCCAAGAGTTAAACTGGCACTGCTATGGGTTTGATTCAGGCATCCCAAACACTGGTGTACCATAGTACACCACCCCATTTAGAGAAAACACTAAAGATTGTAGGACTACATGATTGAAAATGGGGAAATATATTGGTGTCAGCTATTATGTTAATTTATCAAGAGAAAAAAATTTTTAGTCATAAATAAATACATTTAACTGATATGTTAAAATCATAGGCCACTATGACAGGAAGAAACTTCATTGCTTTTGCATGAGCATTACAAACAAACATATATGTTCAATTGATTTGTTTTTTTTTTTTCATTCCAGTTGTCCAGTGGATGATTTGGTTGTGAAAAACCAGGAGTGTCAAGACATGAATCTGAGGCAAGATGTACTGTTGTTGAACAATCCAATCATCCTTTTCTTTATCTTCATCCTTTTTACATATAATGCTGTATATTTTTCTTAAATATATATCTAAGGTTAAATGTCATTATACCCACATTATTTGACATTTTATTACAAGAAGTGGCCATATATGTCTCTAGAAGCATCTTTTGTTTTAAAATTTATTCTCTGTATTGTGGGATGTCAAACCAACGTAGCCATCTTTCTTACATTTTTGCATATCTTTTTCTTGTACTTCATCAGCTTTTTATATATTTGAGTTAAATTTTTTTCTTTTATACAAAATATGTTGTTTCATATTATTTGTTAGTTTAAACTCATCTGACTTCTTTTGCCTTTAAAGACTTAAATAATTAAAAAATTATTTGAGAGGTAGAATTACATAGAGAGGGAGAGACAGAGAGAAAGGCCTTTCATCCATAGGTTCACTCCCCAGATGGCTGCAACAGCTGGAGCTGAACCAATCCAAAGCCAGGATCCAGGGTTTCTTATGGGTCTTTCAGGTGGGTGCAGGGGCCCAACCACTTGGGCCATCTTCTACTGCTTTCCCAGGCCATAGCTAAGAGCTGGATTGGAAGAGGGACAGCCAGGACTAGAATCAGTGCTCATAGGGGATGCTGGTCCTACAGGCAGAGGCATAACTGACTACACCACAGAGCCAGCCTTATCCCTTGCCTTTAAAACAGAGTGACAGAGCGAGGGATGTGAAGAATAAGGTTTCTGACAAAGCCCTTTTAGTGAAGTATTTTCTTCCTAGAACACAGAACGTGACCACAGGATCTGACTAAGGATATTTTATGGCCTTCTAACAAGAGCACTGAGCCTTTGTTGGAATGTTGGCTTCACAAGGACATGCAGCTGCTTTCCCAGATAGGCTTACCTAATATGTCTTGCAAAACATGTTTCAGAGAAACCTTAGAGTTATTTGAACATGCACATATGCTGTTGTAATCCTTATCGATAAGGAAAAGATGCTGGGTTGGCCTGGCGGCACTTTTGGGAGGAAAAGTTTCCGTGTCCTGTCTCTCATTTGCACACCCCAACATCTTGTGCCCAAACAGGAACACTTAGCATGAAATGCAAGGGATGGCTCACCTTGCATAGCAATGGTTACAGATGCATCATTCATCTCTTTGAGATTTGGGTGAGTCACTAAGATGGGGAACTCCCTGTCCCCAGTGCAACAGAAACATAAGGATGAACTGCTTTATCTTCTTAAGAATGTGGGGCAGTCTTTATCAGAAAAGGTAATCGGACACTTGCTGCAAAAAAAAAAAAAAAATCAATAGTTGCTGCCCTTGGTACCCTGATGGAAGCACTTTAAAAGTAACTGACAGAAAATCAATCAAAAGTTACACTCTATTCCAGTTTTCCATGTGTGGTATCTCTGCTGGGATGCCAGTAGTAAGGTTACAAACCTCTTGGCAGCTCTCACTGGCCAAGAGAGTCAGTCAATGGGCTTGTCCCTACTGCCTGAAGATGAGACCTCTGTGCTTTCCATGCCTACTGATGTAACAGTGGTGTCTGAGTCCCCTTCAGTTGTGTCAGTGGTACAAGGTATGTTTCAGGAAGCCAAGGAGCAAGGAGAATTACCAATGTTAACTGTCCTGTTGTTATATCTCAAAATGTGTCTCCCTGGCTTGAGCATCTTCCCTATGTTTACAGAGTTAAAAAAAAGAGCTTGACAGAGTATAGGATGCAAAGTTCTTATACAGTGGGCATATTGCAGGGAGTTGGAGGAGGATATGAGATCTTTGAGATGGTGCCATGGGATTGGAAAACTCTAGTTAAAATTTTGGTTACCCCATCCCAATACACTGTTTCAGTTTGAGAATATAAAGAAGTGACTTTTGTACAAGCCATAGATAACTTAAATAACAATGTCCTCATCATTTTGGAGTAGTTGTTAGGAGAGAAAGCATATTCATATCTTGGTCAACAAGTTGTTTATCCCTGAAAGGAAACCCATGTGTAAATTTCTAGCATTGCATTAAAAGCTTGAAAAAAGATTCCTGATATTAAAGACCCTTCCGTTTCCTTTTCTGCAGTCCATCCATGGCCAACTGAGGGCTGTACGTCCTTTGTGGATAGGCTAGAAAAAGCTATGGAACATCAGGTAGATAATCAAGAAGTGAAAAAATATTACTAAAACAAATGGCTTATGAAATGCAAATCAGAATTGGTGTCTCCAAAGCTGAATCTACTATGGCAGAAATTTCAGTAGGGAATGAAACTTACAATACTAATGTACTGGCTGCTGCCCTTAAACATTCTGATTTAAAAAAAAATGCTTTGGATGTGGGGAATTAAGGTCATTTTTAAAATGAACTGTCAGCCTGTAAAAGCAGAAGAATATGGCCACTCCTTGGGCCCCTGCACCCATGTGGGAGACCCAGAAGAAGCTCCTGACTCCTGGCTTCCTATATGTGCAGCTCCGGCTGTTGTAGTCAACCGGGGAATGAACCATCAGATGGAAGACTTCTCTCCCTCTCTCTCTCTGCCTCTCCTCTCTGTATAAAACTTTCAAAAAATAAATAAATAAATAAATAAATAAATAAATAAATCACAGGCGGAGCCTGCCCAGGTGGCGCTGCCAACTGGCCCCAGGTGCTAGCTAGAGGCAGTGGCCGGCCTCAGGAGCGCACCTGCTGGCATCCCCGGGCCGCACAGACATTCTCTGAGGGAAGCTGGAGCCCCTGGCAGCGTCCCCAGCTCGCTGGCTCGCAGGCTCGCCGGCTCGCATGTGCGCCGTCCAGGATTCCCTGCACTGTCGCTCCCCATCTTCGTGGAGGAACGACACTAAACCCTGCGCTGTTCTTTTGTCTGCTCGGCCCTTCCCGGGTTTGCTGCTGGTTCTTCCTGGGTTGGCTGCCGTCCTTCCACCTCCGTGGAAGGGCGGTTCCCCCTGCCACTTTCCCCACTTCCGCGGGGGAGCGGCACACCGCCGGCTGGCTCTCTTGGGGGCTGCTCAGATGTTCCTCAGGTGTTCCTGATGCATGTTGTCTCTCTCCTCCTTTATAGTCCTCTTCCACCAATCCCAACTCTGCTACCCACACGCCGAGTACACTGCTCTCCTCCAATCAGGAGCAGGTCCTACAGTTTATTGGTTGAACTGGAGGCAGCTGTGTAGAAGTTGTTTCCTCCTCTCCCAGTGCCATATTGTGGGAGAGCAGATGCATAGAATAAGTCTTAATTCCAGTAACTTAGTCTAGTCCGAGTTGCTCCCCACGCTGCACTAAGGGCTTGTAGGGTGGGGCCGTTCCCGGGGGCTGCTGCTGGGACACACCCACTCCTGACGCCCACTGGGGCGGTCCACGGGAGATGAGCTCGGAGCTGGGGTATGTATGGGCTGTCGCAGGATGGCCTTCAGAGCCTAAGCGCACACGTGTGGGCCCTCTTGTGTTGCCTTGCAGGACAGACATCTGGGCACTCCTGCGTTCCTGAGTGCCTCCTAGGTTCCCCACACCTCCCTTGGGCCAGGAGGAGGCACAGCCCCAGGAAACCTGTGCCACCTTGCACGTGGAGGCCCCGCCCACGGGCAGAGCAGCAAGCTCCATAGGCCCACTGGCCGCACCCAACCCTGCAGCCTGCCTGGATGGCTGGAGGCACAGAGATGGGAGGGTCCCCCCCCCCGGCCAAGCCAAGGTTGGCACCGCACACCCCCAAAGACTCCGCTGGCACTTCCCAGGAGGATGGACCTGGCTGCTCTTCAGCTGGCTGGCTCCCTCCCTCTGGTCGGGCATTGCAAACCCAGACCCACTTCTGGCCCCTGTGTTCCTGGCCTCCAGGGCACACTTAGGAGCGGGCGGGGGCCCCCCTTGGCTTCCATCTGCCATTCGCCCGCGGAGCCTGCCGGACCCCTGGCTCCAGGAGGCTGCCCAGCCAGCCGCTGCCAACTGGCCCCAGGTGCTAGCCAGAGGCAGCAGCCGGCCTCAGGAGCACACCTGCGGGCGTCCCTGGGCCACACAAACATTTCTCTGAGGGAAGCTGGAGCCCCCAGCAGCGTCCTACTCTGGCTCCCCGGCTCCCAGGCTTGGCTCAGTTCGCACTTGAGCCATCCAGGATTCCCTGCCCTAAGGGCTTGTAGGGCGGGGCCGTTCCTGGGGGCTGCTGCTGGGACACACCCACTCCTGAAACCACTGGGGCAGTCCACGCGAGATGAGACAGCGGCCGGCCTCAGGAGCATGCCTGGGTGCGTCCCTGAATTCTTTCTTGTGCCAAGACCAGAAGCCTGCATTTCGCTGGTAACAAAAGTAATGGGGGAAAATGGTGATGTAGGAAGTGCCTGGGGTGCGTGTCGCACAAAGAATTTCCTTGTGGTCTTGCAGTGAGTAAAGCAAGATTTATTTAAATGAGAAACCTCTTGCCACAGCAGCCAGAAGTGTTAGGAAAATGATGCAGTGTTATCTATGGAGCAATCTACAGGCTGAAAACATCCTAGGCCCTAGCTCCTCCCCCGGCCATTACTAGAAGCCAGGTGGCCTCATGGCCTAACCACTGGTGTCAAGTTCCACTCTCATCCTAATGGGATTCACTGCTCCTGCTTCCCTGCCTGCCCTCCAGCTAAGTTTTAAAAGGAGCTGTTCCTGAACTTGTGGTTCTCTGCTCTGTCTTGCTCCCTTCTCTCCTCTCCTCTCTCCATCTCAGCTCCTCTCATCTCTCTCTCGCTCTCTCCTCTTTCTCTTTCTCTCCATCTCCTGGCCTCTGTCTCTCACATTCTCCTTCTCCCTCCTTTCCTTCCTTGCTCCTTCCCTCTGGCCTGCTGCGTTTTAGCCAATAAACCCTTTCCCTTACTCCAGTGTTTGGTGTGTTTTGTGGCGACCTTACAATAAGGGAATCTCCACGAGAAGGAGACCTGAAAAATGGAGTGGAGTTTTTTAACTGCAATTTGGATGAGCAGAATCATCACAGCTAACAATCAGTCAGAGGTTGGGGACAAAATCCTGTCTAGCTTGCTCTTGTTAAAACAAACATCCAGCTGAATAGTAGGATAGGCAAATTCTTTCTATTCTCATGATAAAACTAGAAGCTCAAAAGGGTGGGATCATTGCTTCCTCGCTATTCTCATGCTAAAGCTAGAAACTGCTAATAGGTTCTGGGGAGGAGCAAGCATCTTGTCCACTCTCACAAGGACTCCCCATTAGTCTTTACACCAGCACCCCTGCATTACAACCTCTTTATAAACCCCCAATCACCCTCCTCCAACAGCATGGTAGTCCTAATGAAGGCATCCTACCTTCCCCTCATCTTGTGAGTAATATTTGCAGAAGAGTTTCAGAAGCCTACTGAAAAAAGGAGATGATTTGGAAGGGCAGGCTTTTGACCCAGCTGACAGAGAACCCTCACGCCAACTGAGGCAGAAAGCACCTCCCACCTGACACCCTGAACTCCCCTGACTGGCTGATGGGACCTTGCTCAGAACAAAGCCTGAAAATCTGCATAATTATCAATTTTTTATTTTATTTATTTTGACAGGCAGAGTGGACAGTGAGAGAGAGAGACAGAGAGAAAGGTCTTCCTTTGCCTTTGGTTCACCCTCCAATGGCCACCCTGGCCAGCGCGCTGCATCCGGCACATCGAGCTGATCCGAAGGCAGGAGCCAGGTGCTTCTCCTGGTCTCCCATGGGGTGCAGGGCCCAAGCACTTGGGCCATCCTCCACTGCACTCCCAGGCCATAGCAGACAGCTGGCCTGGAAGAGGAGCAACCGGGACAGAATCTGGTGCCCAGACTGGGACTAGAACCCGGTGTGCTGGCACCACTAGGTAGAGGATTAGCCTATTGAGCCATGGCTCTGGAAATAATTATCGATTGAATAGACTCATTGTTTTATTTCAAGCCTGGTGCTCCAATTACCCCTGTCCCTTTAAACATCCTCTGTGCTGCGTGGTTTGGTAGCAAAAGGCTTCTTTGGATTGGGAGGACTTTCTTTCCCCAAGACTGCAGCTGCCTTCTGGAAATACACCCTTTCCTCTGGCCAGCACTCAGCTATGGCGAATTGAAGCGGTGAGCATCAAGAGCCGGATTATGTGTCTGGAAACAACACTGGTGAGCTAGCCCAGAAGTCTGCAATGTATTGTTGTTGTTGTTTAAAGATTTTATTTATTTATTGGAAAGTCAGAGTTACACAGAGAGGAGAGGCAGAGAGAGAGAGGCCTTCCATCCAATGATTCACTCCTCAATTGGCCATAATAGCCAGAGCTGCATCCATCTGAAGCCAGGAGCCAGGAGCTTCTTGAGGGTGTCCCACACAGGTTAGGGGCCCAAGGACTTGGGCCATCTTCTACTGCTTTCCCAGGCCATTGCACTGAGCTGGATGGGAAGAGGAGCAGCCGGGACTAGAACCGGTGCCCATATGGGATGCCAGCACTTCAGGCCAGGGCTTTAACCCACTGAGCCACAGCACTGGCCCCTGGAATGTATTTTTCAAGTGGCTTAACCCTTTCACGTTAGTAAAGAGGGCAATGGTCACTTGTACCTCCACCCCAGAGCCACTTTTGAGCTAACATTTTGGCTGGGACTCTGGGGACATCCAGCAGCTTCTGAGAGCACTTTCTCCCCGGGACTTTCCTTTCTCTTCCTGCTGGACATTAGCTACCTTGTGGGGAGTCCATGGCTCCCCTTTGTGTCCAGAGTCAACAGCTCTGAGACTGGGTAAGTGGAACCAGGGGCATACCTGCAATTTCTGTCTCTGCTGTTTGGGTTCATGGCATTTGGATCTGGCCTCGGTCATTCTTTGTGGTACTGGTTTGTGGGAGACAGATTCTAAGATTTTTACCTCAGCCTCCCTGTGAGGAAATTTGGATATTTTTGGAAGAGTTCTCATTTGGTTGTTTGTATGAGGATTTCTTCCTCTTTGGTGAAATACGAGTGGTTTGATTTAATTTCCATCCAAAATCACCTTGAGTTGCATCATGGCTGATTGGGCAGCTTATAGTTACGATCTTATGACTAAGAAAAAAATGGTGTTCTATTGTAATATTGCATGGCCTGCATATGTGTTAAATTTAAGAGAAGGTGGTTGTTAAGTGGAATTTTTTAATGTTTATTTTATTTGAAAAGCAGAGTTACAGAAAGACATGGGGGGACCTGTTAGGAAAAGAGGCACAGAATAGAGAGGAGGCAGTGTACAAATTTATAGCCAGACCGAATTTATTCAGAGAAAATAAATCCATAGAGATGGGTGACCAACTGCAACTGTCCATGTGCCCATGATGGTAACCCCTGACAGAAGGCCCTGACACCCAGGAGCCGGGCCTTTTTATATTTCAGGAAGCTGGGGATGGGGGTGGGGTAGGGAACAGCAGGCAGAGGGGAATTCCTGGAACTAGTCTTTCAGGTGTTCAGAGCTACTGGTCTTTCAGGTGGCTGTAAGGGGTGGAGTATGGAGACAATAGAGAGTGAGACCCAACTGAGTTTTTTTTTTTAAGATTTATTTATTTACTTGAAAGTCAGAGTTACACAGAGAGAGAAGGAGAGGCAGAGAGAGAGAGAAGGCTTCCATCCTCTGGCTCACTCCCCAGATGGCCACAATAGCCAGAGGTACACCCATTCAAAGCCAGGAGCTTCTTCTGGGTCTCCCACATGGGTGCAGGGCCCAAGGACTTGGGCTGTCTTCCACTGCTTTCCTGGGCCATAGCAGAGAGCTGGATTAGAAATGGAGCAGCCAGGACTCAAACCGGCACTCATATGAGATTCCTGCACTGCAGGCAGCGGCTTTACCTGCTATGCCGCAGTGCAGGCCCTCCAATTGAGTTTCATGGGCAAAAAATACATTCCAATGTTTATCTCTTTGGAGCAATGAGGAAGAATGGCTGAGGCTTATGTCCTTGTTCCTTGTTGCATCAGGTCCTTCATCTACTGGTTTACTTCTCAGATGGCTGCAATGGCCAGAGCTGGGCCCACTTGAATCCAGGAGCCAGGAGCTTTCTCTGCCCTCCCCCCCATCCAGTGCAGGGACCCAAGGGCCTGAGCCATCCTCCACTGCTCTCCCAGGGCCACATCAGAGACCTGGATCACAATTGGAGCACCCAGAACTGGCCCTAATGGGATGCTGGCACTCATTGCAGGTGGCTGCTTTACCCAATATGTCACATTGTTGGCCCCTGTTAAGCGGATTTCTAACAGTAGAGGTTTTGTGAGAGATCTGGTAAATGGGCTGAAGTAAGCATTTAAATCCCTTGAACCTTCCAACAAATGTGTCTGTGTCTGTTGATGTCCAAGGAGACAGGTTAGGAGTCCTTGTCAATTTAGAAAAAGCAGGATCTTCAGCTCTGCCTCAGCCCAATGGTTGAGCAGAGACCCTCGGACTCCCTGATCTCTTAAAAAATCTATTGTTAGGGACCGGCATCATGGCTCCCTTGGTTAATCCTCTGCCTGTGGTGCCAGCATCCCATATGGGTGCCAGGTTCTAGTCCCAGTTGCTCCTTTTCCAGTCCAGCTCTCTTCTGTGGCCCAGGAAGGCAGTGGAGGATGGCCCAAGTGCTTGGGTCCCTGCACCCACATGGGAGACCAGGAAGAAGCGCATGGCTCCTGGCTTCGGATCCGTGCATCGCCAGCCATGGCGGCCATTTGGCGGGTGAACCAATGGAAGGAAGACCTTTCTCTCTGTCTCTCTCACTGTCTAACTCTGTCAAATAAATAAATAAAAATAAATTTAAAAATGTATTGTAAATTTCCACAGACGTCTCTGATAAAATTGTGAAGTACAAGAGTAATAAAGCAATAAAAGATGTTTCTCTACTGAATCTGTAATGAAGATATAATTATCTTTATGTATGTTAGTTTCCAGTACCATTACTGGGACTAGAGTTGCTTTCCAAGTTCAATGCTCAAGTAAATTTTTCAGGTTTCCACTGAGGAACAAATAGGGTTAACTGAGGTTACTAACAGCAGGAAGTAATTATATTCAGTTGATTGGAACTTTCAAAAAGGAGTTGTAACCATACTAAAGCCATCCTCCTTCCCTTTTCCTTTTCATATTTTATGTAGGAAAAACAATTACTGATATTCTGAACTACCTGAATTACTCTGGTGAATAGTAGCATTTGTATAATAGTGGACTTCAGCCCCAGCTAACAAAGAAACCTTCACCCAACTGATGCTGAGCCCCTGGTTAAGAAGTTTCGATCATGGGGCCCACGCTGTGGCACAGCAGGTTTACACTCTGGTCTGAAGCACCAGCATCCCATATGAGCACTGTTTCGAGACCTGGCTGCTCCACTTCCAATCCAGCTCTCTGCTATGGCCTGGGGAAGCAGTAGAAGATGGCCCAAGTCCTTGGGCTCCTGCACCCATGTGGGAGACCCAGAAGAAGCTCCTGGCTCCTGGCTTCAGGTTGGCACAGCTCTGGCTGTTGAGGCCAATTGGGGAGTCAACCATCGGATGGAAGATCTCTCTCTCTCTTTCTCTCTGCCTCTCCTCTCTCTGTGTAACTCTTGACTTTCCAATAAATAAATAAATCTTAAAAAAAAAAAAGAGGCCTCATCAGAAAAAACCTTGAGCATTTACATATTGTCAATTAAGGTGACTCATTGTTTTATTTACCTCTCCCTGAAGCTACCCTTGTTCTTTAAGAAACCCTTCAGCAGTTATGGCCTGGGATAGCAGTAGAAGATGGCCCAAGTCCTTGGGCTCCTGAACCCAAGTGGGAGACCCAGAATAATCTCCGGCTCCTGGCCTCAAATTGACACAGCTCTGGCTGTCGCAGCCAATTGGGGAGTGAACCTTTGGATGGAAGACCTCTTTCTCCTTACCTCTCCTTCTCTCTCTGTGTAATTCTGACTTTCAAATAAATAAATAAATCTTTTAAAAATTTAACCTGTAACAGAGATATTACATTTTATATCAAGAGCTCTCTCTCTCTGGGGCTGTACTGTGGCATATAGAGCTGGACCTCCACCTGTAGTACCACCATCCCATGTGGGTACCATTTCATGTCCCTGTTGATCCTCTCTGGCTCTGGATCTCTGCTTTGTGGCCTGGGAATGTGGTGGGAGATGCCCAGGGGGGCTTGGGACCCAGTACCCGTGTGGGGGATATGGGGGAGGCCCTGGATCCTGGCTTTGGATCAGACCAGCCCTGGCCATTGTGGCCATTTTGGGGGTGGTCTTGCTGGTGGAGGACCTTTCTCTCTGGCTCTCCCACTCTCTGTGGCTCTGTCTCTCAAATGAATAAATAAAATCTTAAAAAAAGAGAGATATTTCTTTCCCCAAGATGCCAGCTTGTAGAAATAAGCTCTTTCCTCTTATCAACATTCATATCTGTACAATTGGCTACCCACATGGTGAGCCATAGGGCCTGATTAAAAGATTTAAAAAGAGTTGCAGAGATTTCTATATTTTTCTGTGTCATAATGTATGCTATGCCTTATATATGTGTACTGTTGTATGTGTAAAAGTTGGTTGTGGTTATTTGTGTGATTTAAAATCACAACATAATTTTCACCTAAGCACAAACAATAGATGAGAAGAGTGATGCAATGTTCATTGCTTCCTATGAAGTCCAATTTAAAGTTGTTCTTTGGCAAGATCATGACTTAAGAGATTAGCCATACTTATCTAATGTTTTAGTTTCTCAGGCAATGTAAGTATAATTGCCAAAAAATGAATTGGTGGTCTTTGCTGTGGCACCTTGTGCATCATCAGGTCCCTGCAACCTATGGGATGTCTCCCTCTCCTCACCTTCCTGAGAAATGGACTCAAGTGTACACTGACTGGAGAGGAGGTAGAGAAGATAATGTAGCAGTGCTGGGTCAGAATCCACAGCAAGGTTCAAGCTGATGCTGCAAGCCTTGCTGGATTCATGGATATGTGTGAGATGCAGCAAACATCAGCATCAAGCCGACAGGTGAGCATTTCTGCCTGATCTTTGACACCAAGGGGCCATCTTGCTGTTCACTACATCACAGCAGAAGCCACATGGTGGCAGACATGAGCAGGAGGTGGTATACAAACTGAACACACACTGAAGAGAATGCCCAGTACAAGCTGTGCAAGGTGAGGAGGATGACTGGGTACAAAGGTAATCCCACCCCTGATGGCTCATGATGCTTGTGCCATGTGCAACCCAGATCCTCTCCTCAAGGTGATCATGGTATGGATTACTGATTCGGGGCCCCTATGCAATTTGACATGAGGTAATAGACCTCAGGTTTTCCTGCCCAGGGGTAAGAGCATCTCTGATTTACAGTATCTGCAGAGAGATAAAGCAGTGTAGCAGCTAGAGAGACCAAGGGCTACTCTGTGGGGAGCAACTCGGACTAGACTGTTACTGGAATTAAGACTTAGTCTATGCATCTGCTCTCCCACAATATGGCGCTGGGAGAGGAGGAAACAGCTTCTACACAGCTGCCTCCAGTTCAACCAATAAACAGCAGGACCTGCTCCTGATTGGAGGAGAGCAGCATACTCAGCGTGTGGGTAGCAGAGTTGGGATTGGTGGAAGAGGACTATAAAGGAGGAGAGAGACAACATGCACCAGGAACATCTATCTGAAGGAACACCTGAGGAACATCTGAGCAGCCCCCGAGAGAGCCAGCCGGCGGTGTGCCGCTCCCCCGCAGAAGTGGGGAAAGTGGCCAGGGGGAACCGCCCTTCCACGGAGGTGGAAGGGTCTGTAGCCAACCCAGGAAGAACCAGCAGCAAACCCAGGGAGGGCCGAGTAGACAAAAGAAGAGCACAGGGTCCTGTGTCATTCCTCCATGAAGAGGGGGAGCGACATAATGGTGCCGTGACTCGGAAAAGAAGCCTAGGCAGGGTTTAGTGTCGTTCCTCCACGAAGAGGGGGAGCGACATAATGGTGCCATGACTCGGATAGGAAACCTAGGAGGGAAGAAGCGGGAAGAAGTGGGAAAATACTGGAGAGAGAGACTAGCAAAGAGGCTAGGGAAAAGCCGGACGGAAAAGGTGCCGGAAGAAGCTATCGAAAGCCTAGGCATAGACTCGGATACGGACTGTGGGAGAAAAGTTAGAAGAAATCTATGGTTGAACGCGAAAGTGAAACCTAGAAGAAACTTAGACTCGGATATGGACTGTGGGGAGAAGCCAGGAGAAATGAGAGGGGAATATTGTTGGAAGAAAAGTTAGGAAACATACCGGATAGAGAAAAATGTTAGGGAGGATGAAGCCGCGGGGGCAGGCTGAGGCGGAGACGTAAGCCAGGTTGGAATTCTTCAAGTCAGCCCAGGAAGCAAAAGGCAAAAAGCTAAAACCAGAGGCCGAGATGTAAGCCAGGTTGGAATCCGTCAGATTAGCCCGGGGAGCAAAAGACAGGAAGCCAAACCGGGAGCAGAGACGTAAGCTATAGGTTGCATTTCGTCAGGTTAGCCCTGGGAACTTAGACTGAAAACCGAGAAGCGGAAACGTAAGCTAGGCTGTGTGATTCAGGGAAGCCGCCGCACGCAGAGAGAGCGCGTGGGGCACAAAAGGGGAGAGTGCACAGGGCGCGAGTAGGAAACACGGGGCTAGTGCGAAGGCCGTGGTGCGGGCGCAAAGGGCGCGGAGACTGCGGAGTGTGCGAAGCTGGGAAGCCGCGCAGAGCCAGGAAGCCACCGTGGGTGAGGCGCCAAGAAGCAGCCTCAGGGTGGGCGCCGGGAAGCCACGGGGATAAGAGAAACAGAAGTGTAGAAGTAAAATGAGAGAAATAGGAATGCTGGCAGATAGAAGTAAAATAGGAGAGATAGGAATGCCCGGAGGTAGAGACATAGAGAAAAATAAGGCCTCCCCACAACACGGCAATGAGAGAACTTGGATTCGGTCTGCCTGATTAGTAAGACGATAAGCACCTGTGGGCGGCTGCAGGTCACCGAAGACAGGCACATTATCAACACCAATAAGTCTCCCCACAAGACGGCAATGAGAGGGCTTGGATTCAGTTTGCCTGATTGGTAGGGCTTGTAAGCACCTGCAGGCAGTTCTAGCAGAGCAGAGCATGCGCTGCAGGGCACCGAACACAGGCACGCATCAGCGCCTAAAAACCTCCTCACAACATGGCAAAGAGAGGACCCGGATTCAGTTTGCCTGATTGGTAGGGCTTGTAAGCACCTGTGGGCAACTCCAGCAAGCAGAGCAGAGTGTGTGCCATGGGGCACCGAAGACAGGTGCGTATCAATGCCAAAAATAAAAAGAAAGGGGGATCTGTGGGGAGCAACTCAGACTAGACTGTTACTCGAATTAAGACTTATTCTGTGCATCTGCTCTCCCACAATATGGCGCTGAGAAGGGAGTAACAACTTCTACGCAGCTAACTCTCGCCAACTTGAGTGATGACCTGCAGGAGCTGATTCTGCTCCTGATTGCAGGAGAGCAGCGTACTCGGCGTGTGGGTAGCAGAGTTGGGATTGGTGGAAGAGGACTATAAAGGAGGAGAGAGACAACATGCACCAGGAACATCTATCTGAAGGAACACCTGAGGAACATCTGAGCAGCCCCCGAGAGAGCCAGCCGGCGGTGTGCCGCTCCCCCGCAGAAGTGGGGAAAGTGGCCAGGGGGAACCGCCCTTCCACGGAGGTGGAAGGGTCTGTAGCCAACCCAGGAAGAACCAGCAGCAAACCCAGGGAGGGCCGAGTAGACAAAAGAAGAGCACAGGGTCCTGTGTCATTCCTCCATGAAGAGGGGGAGCGACATAATGGTGCCGTGACTCGGAAAAGAAGCCTAGGCAGGGTTTAGTGTCGTTCCTCCACGAAGAGGGGGAGTGACATAATGGTGCCATGACTCGGATAGGAAACCTAGGAGGGAAGAAGCGGGAAGAAGTGGGAAAATACTGGAGAGAGAGACTAGCAAAGAGGCTAGGGAAAAGCCGGACGGAAAAGGTGCCGGAAGAAGCTATCGAAAGCCTAGGCATAGACTCGGATACGGACTGTGGGAGAAAAGTTAGAAGAAATCTATGGTTGAACGCGAAAGTGAAACCTAGAAGAAACTTAGACTCGGATATGGACTGTGGGGAGAAGCCAGGAGAAATGAGAGGGGAATATTGTTGGAAGAAAAGTTAGGAAACATACCGGATAGAGAAAAATGTTAGGGAGGATGAAGCCGCGGGGGCAGGCTGAGGCGGAGACGTAAGCCAGGTTGGAATTCTTCAAGTCAGCCCAGGAAGCAAAAGGCAAAAAGCTAAAACCAGAGGCCGAGATGTAAGCCAGGTTGGAATCCGTCAGATTAGCCCGGGGAGCAAAAGACAGGAAGCCAAACCGGGAGCAGAGACGTAAGCTATAGGTTGCATTTCGTCAGGTTAGCCCTGGGAACTTAGACTGAAAACCGAGAAGCGGAAACGTAAGCTAGGCTGTGTGATTCAGGGAAGCCGCCGCACGCAGAGAGAGCGCGTGGGGCACAAAAGGGGAGAGTGCACAGGGCGCGAGTAGGAAACACGGGGCTAGTGCGAAGGCCGTGGTGCGGGCGCAAAGGGCGCGGAGACTGCGGAGTGTGCGAAGCTGGGAAGCCGCGCAGAGCCAGGAAGCCACCGTGGGTGAGGCGCCAAGAAGCAGCCTCAGGGCGGGCGCCGGGAAGCCACGGGGATAAGAGAAACAGTTTAGAAGTAAAATGAGAGAAATAGGAATGCTGGCAGATAGAAGTAAAATAGGAGAGATAGGAATGCCCGGAGGTAGAGACATAGAGAAAAATAAGGCCTCCCCACAACACGGCAATGAGAGAACTTGGATTCGGTCTGCCTGATTAGTAAGACGATAAGCACCTGTGGGCGGCTGCAGGTCACCGAAGACAGGCACATTATCAACACCAATAAGTCTCCCCACAAGACGGCAATGAGAGGGCTTGGATTCAGTTTGCCTGATTGGTAGGGCTTGTAAGCACCTGCAGGCAGTTCTAGCAGAGCAGAGCATGCGCTGCAGGGCACCGAACACAGGCACGCATCAGCGCCTAAAAACCTCCTCACAACATGGCAAAGAGGACCCGGATTCAGTTTGCCTGATTGGTAGGGCTTGTAAGCACCTGTGGGCAACTCCAGCAAGCAGAGCAGAGTGTGTGCCATGGGGCACCGAAGACAGGTGCGTATCAATGCCAAAAATAAAAAGAAAGGGGGATCTGTGGGGAGCAACTCAGACTAGACTGTTACTCGAATTAAGACTTATTCTGTGCATCTGCTCTCCCACAATATGGCGCTGAGAAGGGAGTAACAACTTCTACGCAGCTAACTCTCGCCAACTTGAGTGATGACCTGCAGGAGCTGATTCTGCTCCTGATTGCAGGAGAGCAGCGTACTCGGCGTGTGGGTAGCAGAGTTGGGATTGGTGGAAGAGGACTATAAAGGAGGAGAGAGACAACATGCACCAGGAACATCTATCTGAAGGAACACCTGAGCAGCCCCTGAGAGAGCCAGCTGGCGGTGTGCCGCTCCCCCGCAGAAGTGGGGAAAGTGGCCAGGGGGAACCGCCCTTCCACGGAGGTGGAAGGGTCAGTAGCCAACCCAGGAAGAACCAGCAGCAAACCCAGGGAGGGCCAAGCAGACAAAAGAACAACACAGGGTCCTGTGTCGTTCCTCCACAAAGAGGGGGAGCGACACTACTCTGCAGTAGGATGACTTTTTTTGAATTGCTAAATGTAAAAGATAGATTTTTCTAAATACATGTACTCTTGGCTTCTTAAAATATATAGAAGGCATTGGGCCTTTTGGTAAATGTTTTCATAAGTTGCTAACATATAACTGTTCAAAATTACCTGCTAAGTTTTCACCAAACAGTAAGTTACCAAGGATAAGAAATAATTTTTTAAGATTTATTTATTTAAATATTTGCAAAGCAGAATAACAGAGAGAGGGAGAGGAAGAAGTAGAGAGAGAGAGAGAGAGAGAGAGGTCTTCCATCCACTGGTTCACTCCCCAGAGGGCTGCAATGGCTGGACCTTGCAGATCTCAAGCCAGAAGCCAGGAGCCTCCTCCCACTCTCCCACATGGGTGCAGGGGCTAAAGGACTCTGGACCACCTTCCACTGCTTTCCTAGGTCATTAGCAGGGAGCTGGATTGGAGTGAAGCAACCAGCACTTGAAGCAGTGTCCTTATGAGATGCCACAGCTGCAACACTGCAGGTGGAGGCTTAACCTACTATGCCACAGCACCAGCCCCAATAAGAAATAATTCTAAGTCAATATCCCAAAGTTTAGAATTTTTGAAAGATTTATTTATGTATTTGAAAGGCTGAGTGAGAGAGACAGAGGCAGACATCTTCCATCTACTTGTTCAACCCCAGATGTCTGTAATAATCAAGCACTGGGCCAGACTGAAGGCAGGAGCCTGGAGCTCCATTCAGGTCTCCTACATCAGTAGCAGGGGCCTAAATACTTGTGCCATTTCCCTCTGCTTTTCCGGGCCATTAGCAGGGAGCTTTATCTGAGGTAGAGCAGCTGTGATATGAGCCAGTGCCCATATGGGATGCCAGCATCACAGGTGGTGGCCTTACCCATACATCACAACACTGGCCCTGACATCAAAAATTTTCAAAGTGGGGGCAGAATCATCGGTTAAATGCAGTCTATCATCCTGCATCCCATAAGAGTGCTTCTTTGAGTCCAGACTGCTCCACTTCTAATCCAGCACCCTGTGAATGTGCCTGGGATAGCAGAAGATGGCCCAAGTGCTGGGACCCCTGCCACACATGTGGGAGAACCACATGGACTTCCCTGGCTTCTGGCTTCAACCTGTCCCAGCTCTGGCTGTTGTAGATGGATGGGGAGTGACCAGATAGACAATCTCTTTCTCATTGTCTTTATTTTCTGGAATTCTGTCTTTCAAATAAATAAAACTAGGATTTAGTCCCCTATGTTAAATCAGTAAAGTTTTTTTTAGAAAATATAAATAATGATAAATATTTGCTAGGGGTTTTTAACATTTGATTTTAAAGTATAATAACTTTATAAAAAAGATTTATTTATCTGAAAGGCAGAGATACAAGTGAGAAAGAGGAAAAGAAAGAGATCTTCCATCCAATGACTCACTACCCAAATGGCCTCAATGGGTGGGGGTTGGGTCAGGCAGGAGCCAGTAAGCAGGAGCTAGGAGCGCCTGCTGAGTCTCCCACACAGGTGCAGGGACTCAAGTATTAGGCCACCTTCCTCTGCTTTTCCCAGGTGCATTAGCAGAGAGCTGGATCAGAAGTAGAGCAGCTGGGACTCAACTGAGCCAGAGTCCACATGAGATGCTGGCACTGAGGAGGAGGCTTAACCTTCTACACCACAGTGCCTAAAATTTTGAGAGAGAGAGAGAGGGAGAGGCAGAGTGAAATGTCTTCCATCCACAGGTTCACTCCCCAAATGGCCGTAATGGCTGGAGCTGAGCCAATCCAAGAGGAGCCAGGAGCTTCTTGTGGGTCCCCCATTCTCAAGCACATCTTGCACTGCTTTCCTAGGATTAGCCTACTACGCTCCAGTGCCTGGCCCCTCTAATAACATTTTCAACCGTCTTCTCAACTGCAGCTTCTTACAATTTCCATTTGATTGACTCCTTTCCAACAACTAGCCATCTCTTATAAGCTATTTTCTCCTCCTTTATTGTTTAGTTATGGCCTGTCATGAGAAATGCTTGTCTTTACAGCTGACATTGTGGTACAGCAGGTTAAGATGCTGCCTGTGATGGCAGCAACCCATATGGGCACTGGTTTGATTCCTCGTGGCCCACTTCTGATTCATCTCCTAGCTAATGCACCTGGGAAAACAGGAGAGGATGGCCCAAGTCCTTGGGACCCTGCACCCATGTGGGAGACCTGGATGAGTCTCCTGGCAGTGGCTTCTGCCTGGCCGTCCTGGTTGTAGTGGCCATTTGGCTAATGAACTAGCCAATGGAAGATTGCTCTCTCTGTTCTCTCTCTGTAACTCTACCTTGGAAATAAATTAATCTTAAAAAAGAGAAATATTTATCTTAGGAGACTAGGGATATTAAGAGTACTTGATCTTTACACCTAATTTTTTAAAAAGCTTTATTTATTTGAAAGTCAGAGATACACAGAGAGAGGAGAGGCAGAGAGAGAGAAAGAGAGAGAGAGACAAGTCTTCCATCTGCTGGTTCACTCCCCAGATGGCCAAAACAGCCAGAGCTGTGCTGATGTGAAGCCAGGAGCCAGGAGCTTCTTCCAGGTCTCCCAAGTGAGTGCAGGAACCTAAGGACTTGGGCCATCCTCTCCTGCTTTCCCAGGCCATAGCAGAGAGCTGGATAGGAAGTGAAGCAGCTGGGACTCAAACCAGTGCCCTTATGAGATGCTGGCAGTGCAGGCAGTGGCTTGACCTGCTGCACCACAGAACCAACCCCTACACCTAATTTTTTTAAGCTTTCTTTTTATTTGAAAGGCAGAGTTTACAGAGAGAGGGAGAGACAGAGATCTTTGGTCTACTGCTTCACACCCCAAATGGCCACAATGGCTGAACTTGAGCCAAAACGGCCAGGAATCAGGAGCTTTTTCTGGGTCTCCCACCTCGCTGTCAGGGACCCAAGGATTTGGCCATTTTTCATTGGTTTTCTAGGCACATTAGCAGAGACTGTATCAGAAATGGAATAGTCAGGACTAGAATCAGTGTGCATGTGGAATGCCTGTGTCACAGGTGGTGGCTTTTACATACCACACCACAACACTGGCCCCTACACCTGACTTTTCTAGATGTATTTAAATTGTTCTATGGGATTTTTTTCTGCTTTTGTTTCTAAGGTGTATTATTCTCTTATTTTGATGTATTTATTTATTTGAAATGCAGAGTTACAGAGAGGCAGAGAGAGAGAGAGAGGTCTTCCATCTGATAGTTCACTCCCCAGATGACCACAATGGCCAAAGCTGCACTGAGCTGCAGCCAGGAGCTTCTTTTGGGTCTCCCACAGGGATGCAGGGGCCTAAGGACTTGGGCCTTCTTCTGCTGCTTTCTCAGGCCATAGCAGAGAGCTGGATCAGAAGTGGAGCAGCCATGACATGAACTGACACCCATATGGGATCACAGCACTGCAGGCAATGGCTTTGCTTGCTAAGCCACAGTGCCGGCAACAGGTGTAATCTTTTCTAAGTTTTTTCATTCCTTTATAATGTTGAATGCTCACAGCCTCCAGTGTCTAAGGTTGGGTACCTTTCCATTGGGTTTAACTTCTAAGTAATCTGGAGGAGCTTCCCATTAGAAGAAACACAGCACAAAAGAATTTTCTTTACCTTTTGGTTACTACAGAAGGGAAAGAAATTTTGTGTTTTGTCAAGATTATCTCATGTATTCTCTGACTTTGGGTTTAGAAAGCTGAGTGTTAAGAGTTGAGATTTTTAATATATTTTAAATATCTATATCTATTAATTAAATATTCAATATACTTAATATATTTATAAATAATTTGAGTTAATATTATGTAAGTGATTATTATCTCATAATGATCCGGGATCCTATGTGGTCTTCCATCCACTGGTTCACTCCCCAAATGACCGCAATGGCCAGAGCTGAGATGATCAGGAGCCAGGGGCCTATTCTGGGTCTCCCACATGGGTGCAGGGGCCCCAGGACTTGGGCCATCTTCTACTGCTTTCCCAGGCCACAGCAGAGAGCTGGATCAGGAAAGGAGCATCTCATATGGGATGCTGGTGTCACAGGCCGTGTCCTTACCCTGCTGTGCCACAGCACCAGCCCAGAATAGCAGGCTTTGACCCAGCTAACAAAGGAGCTTCAGCCCCATCAAAAGATCTTCACCTGGTTGATGCCTTGGATTTCCCCAGATGAGCACTTATTAGAGCAAAGCCTGAACAGCTGCCAAATTGTCAACTAAATAGAATCACTTTGATTTCTAACCTCCATCTGAAGCTACCCATTTTTTTAAAAAAAGATGTATTTATTTTATTCAAAAGGAAGAGGTACAGAGAGAGAGAGGAAGAGATGGAGAGAGATTTTCCATCAGCTAGTTCATTCCCCACATGGCTGCAATCACCTGAGCTGGGCCAGACCAAATCCAGGAGTCCAGTCAGAAGCATCTCCCAGGTCTCCCAAGGGGGTGGCAGGGGCCCAAGCACGTGGGTGACCTTCCACTGATTTCCCAGCTGCATTCACAGTGAGTTGGATCAGAAGCAGAGCAGCTGGTGCCCATATGTGACAGTTTTACTGCTGGCTGTGCCTTTACCGCATATACCACAGTGTCTGCCCCTCGACCCATGTTCTTAGAAACAGCTCTTGCTGGCTTGTTGGGTGGAAAGAGCACATTTTAGATGAAGAGATCTCTTTCTTTTCCCCAAGATGCCGGCTTCTTGAAATATATGCTTTCCTCTCTGGTGAATCCAGTTGTCGAGAAGCAAGGGCCTCATTATTGTTCAGTAGCACTTATTTTCTGCTGACTTTACATAAAAATATAAACACCCACAGAATGCTTACCAAGTGAATGAATGGGCATTTGTCAGTTCAGGTGTCTTCCTGATTTCTTCCCCCACTGCCCTCAGAAGTGACCAGGTCTAATTCTTTGTGGTTCTTTTTGTAGTTTGTGATCTGCTTCTTCCAAAGAAGAATTTTGTTTGTCTCTTGGCTTTTCAACTTTTCAGAATGCTGATACTAACTATTGATATTTTACACTAAAAAGATATTTTCCTTTTTTGCCTTGAGTGTTTTTCCCCCAGATGTTTCTATTCTAGGTTGTAGTTCAGGCAGTTCACGTCAGTGGTTCCAGTAGTTATGGAACGTTGCTTTCTTCTAGATTATTATTCGATGTCTGTGACTGTTACTTTTTTAATTCCCCACCAGTGCTAATGCATGGCAAATATTTTAAATAACTGAGAAAAATATTGTTAGACTGCAGGTTGTGGATAAATTCAAATTTAATATGAAGTATTCATAGAGTGGAGGGATTATCTAAATTTTCATTGATGTGTATTTTGTGATTTGTCAACACTGGGATGACCTTATTCCCTTATTCCATCTAGTAGTAACTGGCATCTCTGATTATTCATTACTAAATACCAATTTCCAGTGACTTGGTATTTCCACTTTTATATTTATTTGTACTGATTACCACTGATGTATCTGTAATGCCCATTCAGTTGTATGGATTTTACTTTACATAGATTGATGCTAAGGAAACAGTGTACTATCCTTTTGGAAAACTACCTTCAGTTTCATTGTGTAACACTTAAAATTTTTCTGACCTAAATCCTAATCAGAACTGAAGCTATCTTTGTGTTTATCCTACTCTTAATGTACTTACATATTTTCAGTTGAAAAAAATGGAATAATTTAACACATTAATGGTGATAAATATGTATGTAGAAGTGAAATAAACCTCACCATCATATGCATTCTATTGTGTAGTTCTTTTTGATGATGGTGGAACACTTAAAACCTAATCTAAGTTATTATTCATAGTAGAGTCACCATGTTGTAATACAGATCTTTCACAATTCATATGCAAGTGAAATTTATTCTTTCTTAAATATTTATTTATTTATTTGAATGGGAGAGTGACAGAGAAAGAGATCGTCCATCCTCTGGTTCACTCTGCAAATGGCTGCAATGGGCTGGATTGGGCTGGGCTGGGCCTAAGCCAGGACCCTAACTCTTCATCTGGAGGATACCTGAGCTCCATTTGGGTTTCCCACATGGGTGGTAGGAGCCCAGGTACTAGGACAATCATCACTGCTTTCCTAGACATTAGAAGGGAGCTCAATTGAAAATACAGCAGAGTATTTGATACTCTGTTGGATGCCAGCATCATAAGTAGGAAGTTAATCTTGATACAGTGCTATAATGCTGGCATCCAGTTTTTTCTTTAATTAACCCAGAATCAGATCATCTTTTTGTGTCTTTATATTTAAAATGGTTTTCTTATAGATCACACATAGTTAGGTCTTGGTTTTATTTTGGCTGTTTCAATCTCTTTTAATTGGTATATTTAGATAATTCACATTGAACACAATAATTTATATAGTAGAATTCATTAAAATAGCATATTTTAATTGTTCTCTTTTGCTGTCATTTGTCTTTAATGTCTTATTTATTTTCATTTATTTGAAAGGCAGAAGCAGAAAGACCTTCTCATCTGCTGGCTCACTGCCCAAGGCCCTGCAACAGCTATGGTTAGGAGAGGCTAAATCCAGCATCCAAAAACTGCATTTGCAGCTACCATGTTTATGGGGGGGACTCAAGTACTTGAATCATCATCTCAGGGTGAACATTAGCAGGAAGATGGATCAGGTAGGATAAGCAGGCTCCAACAAGGCACTCCAGTATGCAATGACGTTATCACAAGTGGCATTTCTTACCCCCAAACCTCCCTGCAATGTCCACAGTAAGCAAATCTATTTTAATGGAGCACATTTGTGGTCGCTTGTGTTGCAAAGTTTAGAAATAGGGAAAAGAGCAGAAGGCAGCCAAATTTTTTTTTACAGTTTTAAGCTTTTATTTAGTGAAAGAAATGCATAGGAGAGTGAGAACCCTATCTACAGGAGAGAAGCAAATCTGAATTCATGCTGAGTACTAGGAACCAGCCACATGGAGGAACATCTAGGCCAGGAAGCACGGGGTGGGTGGCCCAAAGTCCATGAGCCCTGGAGGTGCAGGGCCACAGCAAGCCCCATACTGGCAAAAGGCCAAGGAAAGGAGAGAGAAGGACACCATGTCCCAGACTTTTAATCCATTTCCAAATGGGAGCAGTTAATTAACCTGATTGGCCAGTGGGTACACAGGTGTGGCCAGGTAGGGGTATGAGGTCACACAGGGGCATGGTGAAAGTGTGGTCTTTTAGCTCACACACCTAATCAATTTTATTCTATATGCCTGCCTACAACATTCTCCCCTCAGAGACCCCATTCTCTTAATCCTAAGGGACGTTGAGGGGTGTAGAGTCAACATCTCTTCTGTAGCTGCATCCTGCTTATAAGGGGCGTAGTATATTTCTTTAATTTATCATTTTATTTCTTTTAGGCAGAGATACAAACAGATACAGTGCTTTCATGTGCTGATTCCTCCAAGGCTCACAACTGAGTCTGGGCTAAATCAAAACCAGGAGCTGTGGGGCAGGGATTGTGCTGCATCAGTTTAAGCTGCTGATTGGGAGGCTCATATCAAATACCAGGGTGTGTGTCTTGTCTACTATGATTTCTTTAAAAAAATTATTGTTTTCCAATTAATGTGAAATGTAGTTTGTCATATTTGATATCTAGAGCTATGGTGAAATGCATTGACAAATAAATGATTTGTAGATGTCACAAACTCTGGTTTATTTATTTATTTTTGAGTAGTGTTATTTAATATACCACATTTATTTTAAAAGTCATATTTTGAGACCCATTTCAGAAACCACAGTTGATTTGGAACAAACACTGTTTTGGAAGACTTTTCCTTGTCCATGGTTACACTTTTTCCCTAATAATCTCTATGGATTGTGTATCCAAAAGTGGGCATTATACAAGTTTTTCACACTTAATATCAGCTACTTATATGCTACAAAATTTAATGTGAATCTATTTCCCATTATTTAACATGTGAATAAATCACACTTTTACAGCTTGTTGGTTTGTAAAATACAAATAAATCACAGTACAGTGCTCAAATAGATGTATAAGATTAAAAGTTTTGCAGCCTGTGTTGAGGCATAGCAGGTGAAGCCACTGCCTGACCCTGGCATCCTATATGGCACCAGTTAATGTCCTGGCTGCCCCAATTTTGATCCAGGCCCCTGCTAATATTCTGGGAAAAAAACAGGAAGATGGTCCAAGTTTTTGGGCTCTTGCACTCAAAATGGAGAAAAGTTGTGCAGGTATAAAATTCAACCATTTCATTTGTAATTCTTAGTAAGCATTTTGGGGTGGCCTCTGCTAGGCCATCCATATGCTGGTGGTACCTGGAATCACAAATCACCTGTTTTAGTTAGCTACTGCTTTAATTGAGGCTGCTGCCTTCAAGATTGCTTAACTCACACCAATATTTTTTTTTAATTTATTTATTTGTTCATTGGAAAGGCAGATTCATAGAGAGACAGGGAGAGACAGATCTATCTTACTATCTAATATGTTCTGCTGGTTCACTCTTCAAATGGTTTCAATGGCTAGGGCTGGACCAGGCAAAAGTCAGAAGACAGGAACTCTATCCAGGTTTCCCAGGTGGATAGAAATGGTCCAAGTAGTTGGACTGTCTTCAGGTATTTTCCCAGGTGCATTAGTAGGGAACTGGACTGGAAGTGGAGCAACTCTGGCTTTAACCAGTGGTGGTAGAGACCCATTGTTCCATATCACATACCGATGATTTTTTACTGATTTGTTTATTTGAAAGGCAGAGAAAAAGGTCCTCCATCTGCTGGATCACTCTGCAAAAGCCCACAATAGCAAGTGTTATATCTATGAAAGCCAGGAGGTAGGAACTCTATGTGGGTTTCACATTCAGATGGCAGGAAACTAAGTTTCTGAGCCATGATCTGTTGACTCAAGAGAACACTTTTGGGCTGGTGCTGTGTTGTAACAGGAAAGTCATGACCTGCAGTGCCAGCATCCCATGGGCACTGGTTCCAGTCCTGGCTGCCCACTTCCAATCCAGCTTTCTGCTAGGCCTGAGAAAGCAGTAGAAGATAGCTCAAGTCCTTGGGCCCCTGCACCTTCATGGGAGACCTGGAAGAAGCTCCTGGCTCCTGTTTTTGGATCTGTTTAGCTCTGGCCATTATGGCCATTTGGGAAGTGAACCAGCAGGTGGAAGGCCTATCTCTCTCTGCCTCTGCCTCTCTGTAGCTCTGCCTTTCAAGAAAATATTAAAAAAAAAAAAAAACTTAAAAACAACACTTGCAGGAAGTTGAGTTGGAAGTGTGGAATAGCCAGGACACAAACCAGGCACTCTGTGACGTGGTATGTCCAGAGAAGTAGGTAAGCCTACTGCATCTTAATGCCTACCCTTCCAATGCCTGATTTGCACAGCCTTGACCTAGGCCCCAGGTGTCCATCAGGTAAGTCTCAGGATTCTCCACATGATTACTGTACAAGAAGGCACACTCCCAAAGGTAAAATACTTTACAAACTATGTTGATATCATATTTATGGTCATATCATGGGCTAGATCAAGTGAACTGGAAAATGTCAGGGTTCTGTGTGGTGGAGAATTAGGTCAAGATTTGGATACAGGGAGGAGTGTCACATGGAACAGTTACAGAAAGCTGTGCTAACAGATTCTGTTAATTTTTCCTATATATACAATTGTGGCCAAAAACTAATTTTGAAGCTGGATACTTTTAAGGAATTTGAGATACATAAAAAAAGCAAGAGATGTTTTAAGGAAAAGAGTACTGCCTGAGTGATTTTCTATGTAATATAGATTCTAGTGAAATCATAATTTTTTTGGTGTACTGCTGCTTATTTGAACAATTGTGATGAACATTATAAATTATTTCTATATGGTTTATTTATTTATTTGAAAGGCTGAGTTACAAAGAGACAGAGGCAGGGAGAGAGAGAGAGAGGCCTTCCATCTGCTGGTTCACTCCCGCATGTCCTCAATGGCTGGGGCTGGGCTGATCTGAAGCCAGTAGCCTGGAGCTTCTTACAGGTCTCCCATGTGAGTGCATGGGGCCCAAGGACTTAGGTGCTCATCCACTGCTTTCCCAGTCCATAGCAGAGAGCTAGATCAGAAGTAGAGTAGCTGGGACTCATATTGGTGCCCATATGAATGCCCATACTGTAGGAGATGGCTTTACCCACTACTCCATAGTGACAGCCCTGACAAGGATTTTTTTTTTTACAGAATTGGTAATAAATTAATATTTTAGTTAGTCTAACAATAGTTTATGCTTAATCATAGTGATTGGTAGACTAGTGTGTGCTCTTTTGGCATCTTTTCTGTTTTTCCCATGTGTAAAGATTATATTCCCCCACAGGGAGGCTACCTCATTTTTGTCACTGAGCCAATATGCCCATTTTTCTATATACATTTCCTTCATGATCTTGATTAGCACAGTAGACTCTAGAAAGAATCTAGACTTTTTGTCTGACCCCTCCTTCTCAGCAATTTCTCTTGCAGATAAGATTCTAGAGACATCTACATGTGGCCAAGACCAACAAAAATAAATATATTGCTGGTAGGTTGTTTATTTATTCCTCAGCTTCTTTCACATTGTATATTAAGAGCTTTATGAGATTTTTAAAATAAATTGGAAAAGCATAAAGAAATATAATTCAGAATCAGGATTCATATAAGAGAAAGTAAGCATGGTTTCAAGATTTAAAGCCACCTGAGCTGAATGCACATTGGTCTCAATTTTTTTTATTGCCATAGCTACAAGACATGGTTTGAATTCAAACTTCAGCAAGAATTTGCTACATCAGAAACAATTAATTAAAAAGGTAATATTTTGAATTATTAAAGTAGAGTTTCTTTAAAAGCTTTTGGAGGCTGAACTTGCTTCATGGATTAGATCAGAAAATGTGTATAGGATCGAATCTATTGCAGGCCCTTAAATAACTCTCCATAGTTTTATCACAGTGATTCTACAAATGCAGGACTACTTCAGAGTCCACAAAGTTATGTTTCAGGCAAATTATTCCATTTATCAATGGCATAAACTATAGTCAGAGCCCAAGACAATTCTCTAGTCTTTGACTTGAATCTTTTGCCTCTTAAAGTATTTATATACTTGAGAGAGAATGAGAAGCAGATGGAAATATATAGAGATCTTTTTTAAAAAAAAGATTTTATTTATTTATTTGATGGGCATAGTTACAGGGAGAGGAGAGACATATAAATTTTTTATCCACTGGTTCAGTCTCCAAATGGCCAAAGCAGCTGGAGATGGGCTGATCCAAAGCTAGGAGCCAGGAGCTTCCTCTGGGTCTCCCAGGTGGGTTTAGGGGCCCAAGGACTTGGACTATCTTCCACTGCTTTGCCAGGACAAAAACAGAGAGCTGGATGCAAAGAAGAGCATCTGGGGCCCTTGCTGTGGCATGGTAAGTTAAGCCTCTGCCTGTGGTGCCGGCATCCCATATAGGCACTGATTTGAGTCCCAGTTGGTGCACTTCCAATCCAGCCCTTTGCTATGGCCTGGGAAAGTAGTCGAGGATGGCCCAACTCTTGGGGCCCCTGCACCCAAGTGGGAGACCTGGAGGATGCTCCTGGCTTCTGGCTTTGTATCCGCCCAGCTCCAACTATTGCAGCCATTTTGGGAGTGAACCAGCAGATGGAAGACCTTTCTCTCTGTCTCTCCAGCTCTCTCTCTGCAACTCTACTTTCAAATAAATATTTAAAAAAGAAGAAGAGCATCTGGAACACAAACTGATGCCCATATGGGATGCTGGCACTGTGGGTGGAGGCTTAGCCTGCTCTGTGTTATGGAATGACAGAGAGAAAGGGAGAGAGAGAGAGATAGAGACAGACACCTTCAATCCATTGATTCACACCCACAACACCCACAACACCCACATTGATTCACACCCACAACAACCAGGGCTGGGACAGGGTCATAACTGAGAGCCAGGAATATAGTCCTAGCCTCTCACTTAAGTTGCAGAAGCTTAATTTCTTGAATTGTCAACACTCACTTCTAGTGTCTAAATTTACAAAAATTGTGACATTGCAGTATATTGGGTTAAACAGCTGCCTGGGATTCAAGCATCCCTTATGGGTTCTGTTTTTTTTCCTGGTTGCTCCACTTCCAATCTAGCTCCCTGCTTAGGGCACCTGTGAAAGCAGAAGATGGTCCAAGTGCTTGGGCACCTGCCACCCATGTGTGAGACCCAGATGAAGCTTCTGGCTCCTGGTTTCAGTCTGGCCCAGCTCTTGCTGTTACAGCCACTTGGGGAGTGAAACAACAGCTAGAAGATCTTCCACTGCCTTCTGCTCTCTACAAAATTTTGTCTTTCAAAACAAAAAATTAAATAATTAAAAATACATAAGATGAAAAATGCATCATTCATTCTTTGCTTTTAAATATTGCTACCAAGTAGCCTTGACCCAAATCATCAAAATGAAAATTTTCCTGGAATGTTCCTTTCATATCTTTTTTCCTTAGAAACCTTTTATTTAAGGAAGACAAACTTCATGCATTTCATAATTACAACTTTAAGAACATAGTGACTCTTCCCACCACAGCCACCCTCCCACCCACACTCTTCATCTTCTTCCTCTCCTATTCTCATTCCTATTTTTTACTAAGATCTATTTTCAATTAACTTTATATACATATGAGTAACTCTATACTAAGTGAAGAGTTCAACAGATAATGTGAAAAAAAAATGTTCCTCAATAGTCAAGACAAGGGCTGTTCAAAGTCATTGCTTCTCAAAGTGTCAATTGCATTTCTGTAGGTTATCTTTAGGTGTGCTATTAGTTATCACAGGTCAGGGAGAATATATGGTTTTTGTCCTTTTTAGACTGGCTTATTCACTAAGTACGATGTTTTGAGGTATCTCCATCTGTCTTCCATGGTGTCTTTACCAGTTTACATCCCCACAAACAGTGGATCAGATGTGTTTTCCACACATCTTTGGCAGCATTTGTTTGATTTCTATGTGAATGCCATTCTAACGGGGGTGAGGTAAAACTTCCTTGTGGTTTTGATTTACATTTCTCTGTTGAATGGTGATCCTGAGCATTTTCTCATGTATCTGTTGGCTATTTGGATTTCTTTTTAAAAATACCTGTTTAAGTCCTTTGCCCATTTCTGCACTGGGTTGTTTGTTTTGTTGTGGAATTTCTTGAGCCTCTATATATTCTGATTACTAATCCTTTATCAGTTACATAGTTTGCAAATAATTTCTCCTATTTTGTCTGTTGGCTCTTCACTTTGCTGAGTGTTTCATTTGCAGTACAGAAGCTTCTCAATTTGATGTAATCCCATTTGTCAATTTTGGCTTTGATTGCTTGTGCCTCTTTGGTCTTTTCCAAGTAGTCTTTTTCTATGCCAATGTCTTGCAGGGTTACCCCAACTTTCTCTAATAATTTGGTATCAGGTTGTTATTTAAATCTTTAATCCATTTTAATCCACTTTAAGTGTATTTTTGTAAGGTGTAAAGTAGGAGTTTGCTTCATACTTCTGTTAGAGTCGACCGCCCGAAAAATGTCACCAAGAGACACGTCTCTTATGCAAACAGCATGGGGAAGCTTTATTGATTATCCAGCATGCTGGGGCTGCCTGATCATACAAAAGCAGAGCAGCCCCGAATAACCAAAGGTTAGGGTTTATAAAGGCAAAAACCACAAAATCGGGAGAGGGGAGAGAACACACGGTTGCTAAGCGGTTGCTAGTATCTTACAATCAGCAATTATGATCTTAAGACATAGACAAATCACATTTTCATTATTAGCTCAGGTAACCCAGGTGTAACCTTTTTATTTTTAAGCTTGAGCAATCATGCTAGGGGGTTTTTGTGTGTTGCCAAGGGTGATGTAGTGCACTGCTTTTGTCCGACTATTTGAGATCATAGTTTCAGACCAGAGTCTCACGGTGGGGGGGGGGGGGTTGCTTTCCTAGAATGCAGTCTCAAGTGCTCCAAAATGGAGTCCCTACTGTCAAGGTGCTACTTCACTCTGTCTTATTTTCACAGCTGCACCAGGAAGGTTTAAACCTATAATCTTAACTTTTTACACCCACACACATACAATTTTAACTCTTCATTCCCCACTCCTTGTTGTGAGGATCTCTAATCTTAGAGATTATTCGTTTTTGTCTCTTTTAATGTGACATATTGTTGTCTTATGACCATGAGTTTAACATTTTTAACTTGTTTCCGTATGAAGGTGATGAGTCTATTTAACACACAAGGTCCTACGGTTACAATTAGGAGTAGAACAATTAAGGGTCCTGCTAGGGCTGACAGTAGGGTAGTAAGCCATGGGGACCGGCCGAACCATGACTCAAACCATCCCTGTTCAGTTTCCCTCTCCCGTTGCCATTGTTCCAGTCATTTTTTTTTTTTTTTGAGTTTGGCCATGGAGTTTCTAATCACCCAGGTTCAGTCAGCATAAAAACAACATTTTTCCTTTAGGGCCGCGCATAACCACCCCCCAACCATGAAAATGAGATTCAACCCCCGCCTGTTCTGTAATACTGAAATGCAGATACTGGGCCGCATCTGGGAGATTGTGGAAGATTTGTCAGGCAGAAGGGGCAGGGATCTCCACCTGGCAGGTTATCAGGTAGAAGGGGGCAGGGCAGGATGCGAAGGCCAGGCTGCCCGTGAAACATTGTCAGGATGACTGAGGTGCAGATGCATATGCTGGACACATTAGGCCTTTATGTCACACACACATAAGCTCATAACTGACTTTCTGCCTAATATTTTTCCCTCAAGAGGTAATACCCAAAATTCTTCTTTGGGATTATGGATGGAGTTCCGTTTTCTGTAACTTCTTTGAAGCTGGCATGTGGGTGTTGAGGGGGATTTGGGTATTTCCTCTTGCTACCTGTCTTATGGTGTGCAACAGTGGCCTTGGAAAGACTGTGTTGCTCGGTCCAGAGGGCTGCTCAAGTCGTCCAGTGGAATGTGCTGGAAGTCTTGCCTGATGACCATTTGGAGTTCAACAGCTTTTAGTCTGTTAGAGACAAAACGAACAAGGGCATTAAAAACACACGGCCCAAAGAGAAGCATCAAGATTGCAGAAGTTAGTGGGCCAAGGAGAGGAAATAGCCAGGATTTTTATGATCAGATGTTAGGCCAGAAATCCCAGCCCTGCTTGGCCTGGTCCTGGAGCTGTTTGGCTTTTTCCAGAAAAAGTACAAATTTGGGTTTGTGTCTGTCTAGTCTGATTGACCCAGAGACTATATATATATATATATATATATATTCGGATATCTAGTAGCCACTTTTGCTAGGAAGTTAAGCCAATGTACAAGATGAGAGTCTCAGGCTGGGAAAGAAGACAGACTAAAGAATTATTTACATTTAACTATTTATATTATGGATTATTGTGCACACCCCTCAAGAGATGGGCCCTTTAAGTCCTCAGTGAGGACCTGTCCAAATAGGTGTAGGGCTATCTGAGTTAGCTGTTACTGAAAGCCCTGTTTTTAGGAACTGGCAGGGAGGGCTTTCTAATGTTATTGGATAGACTTTTAAGGCCTGGCTGGGTGTGTGAGGCCCAGAGCTATCCATGGGATGCTGGAAGAGAATTGAAAGAGATGCAAATCTCCTTTAAGGGAGGCACCCTGTTGACTTGCATTACTTGGCTGGACTAGGAGGAGAGCTGAATAGGAGGCTGATAGAAATAGGCAACTTACATTTCACTGACCCTAGGCCATCCCCTCAATAGCAGTGGCTGGAGCTGGAAGCTGGGCAGAGGCTGGGCAGAACCAAAGGCTTTTTAGCTCGGGGCCACAGGGTCTGCGGTTCTGAACCAGGAGTCCTTCGACACCCAGGGCAGTTCCATGTCCGGTGACCATGCTCTTGGCAGAGCTGACAGAAGGCATTTGCTGTCATGACAGCTGCTTGCCCAATGCCCTGGCTCCTTATATCAGTAACAGGTGCCGTTTGGGGTGCATTGGCCTTGCTGGGTCTCCTTGACAGCAGATCACTGTGTAAAAGCAGCCATTGATTGGCCTGTTGCCTATCCTTTGCTGCTAGCTTGCTCCTCATTCTCCTGGTCTCTAATAAAGTAAACCAAGGAGCCAGCCTCTATGCTGTCAGTCAAGCGGGTGCTCAACCCAACCCTGATTTTTGGAGATTTTTTTTTTAATATCAGGGTGAGCTAGAAAAACTATGGTCATGGGCAAATTCTGACACTTAAGACCGTGCCCATGAAGAGAACTATGACCTTTTAGGTAAGATCAACTGTGGTGACCTGTTTGTATACTTTGAGGTCGTCAGTGTAACTTTTTATTTTTTTAGTTTGGTTTAAAAGGGGAGTTCTGCCCATTTACCACATACACCGAAAATTTGATGTAGCTGTTAGTTTAACCTCTTTTTTTTTTTTTTTTTGTTTTTGTTATGTTGTTTGGGGCCCTATACTGTGGCCAGGCATTATTACAGAAAAGGTCAGTAGTAATCGATTAAGCAGACACTGTTAAAATAGACGTTACAGTTTTTGCAGAAACAGATTCCAAGATTTAAACCCATTGTTATAACAGAAGATCAGACTTCAATTTTAGGTCAGTGTAATTTTGGCATTAGCACTCAACTCTGTAAACAATATTTTAAAATCGTAAACATTTTAAAACTTTTTATGACTTGTTTACACCTTTTGAAACTTTATACCCGTAGTTACTTTTACATAGCCTTGAATTGTCATGTATGGACAACCTATGAGAATACATGTTAACAAACTCAAACAATTTTTTTTTTTGAATTTGAGATGTTAAAAGTATATATAATATATTTTTCCCGTTTTACTTAGCAGTGATGCCTAGATGACTTAAGACACTGAGTTATTAATGAATACCACAGCATTAAAGTTTAAAGCATATCAAAGACATGCAAAACTGAACAAGCAAGCCACTGAGCAAACCAAGGGCATTTGTATTACCTTAATTTTCTGAACCAATCTGCATTGGCTTACTTTAGTTAACATCATAAAGGCTTGTATACACAGAATTTACTCTTATTTTTATAAGACCACTTTAGCTGGAAAGCAAAAACATGAATACAGCATAGGTCTGACACCATTTATAACATTTTAATACATTTTATATAATCTGAATTGACCCAAGCAGCTGTTACTTTAACAAATTTAGAGTCTCATCCTTTGAGAGTTCCAGGGATCCGACTGGAAGCCCAAAGTTGGAAGACTCGGTTTAGAATTTAAGCTGTCAGAGAGTCAAACCATTTAGCCAAAATTAGTACATTTCTGATCAGTTGGGTAATCACTCAGACATTAAAAACAGATAACCAATGTAAATAAACTTCACATTGTAGTTTTTCCAATCAAGACTCTAATGGCAATAGAAAAACACGAAACCTTCAAGACAGGTGAACGCTCTCAAATGAGTCAGGGACAGCAGCACAGAAAAGAGTTGATTATCAGCATATGAACCCATTGTTTAGGTTTTCATTAGCTGCAAAGAGAAAAACCCATCAGGTTGGAAAGGGTTAATGGCTTAAGGTTCTGGCTCCCTTAGGTAAGGCCAGCAGTAGTATTGAATTGGAAATTCCTCCAGGAGAGGAAAAAGAAGCAGCCCTGGGGTGGGGGCTCTGCCTAGAGATATTTGGCTATGCCTGCCTGGGTGCCCCAGGCCACATGGACTAGAATAGAGCGCAGAGAAAGGCTGTGGTCCCCCATTTACAGGGAAGACTGCGCACATGGGGGCCTGGCAGGACTAGCCATGGGGTTGGGTAGGTGCGCCGTTTCACCAAGAGTGTTGGGAACCTCCTATAATTTAACCAAAGCCAGATTAATTAGGACTACTGCTGACACTCAGTCAATTACAACAGTTAACTAGCTCTTTTCCAGATTTAGTCCTCAGGTAATCAAAGCTTAGCAACAGTAATAGTTCACAAAAAAACTTTAAGACGCACCAGAGCTACCATAAGCTGCAAAGACAGAAAACTTTCTACCAGGTTGGAAAGGGTTAACAGGTAACAGGTAACAGCTTTTCCCTGGGTGGAGAGACCTGTGGAATTTCCCTCTCCCTTTCTCCTGGACAGTGGTATAGGAATGGAGATGAGGAGAGCAAAAGAGTGGGGGAGGGAGCCCCTGGGAGGAGGAGGAAGGCAGAAAGCAATGAAGCTCCTCATGTCTGGGGGCTGAGTGGGGTTTGAAATCTCCTATCGCTCAAGGTTACCCACTACCTAGTTGTCTGAGTTTACCTGAAGGGCCAATATTAGCCTCGACTGAAGCTAAGCCCTGCTCGCGTAGCAATAGGCAGCGTGACAGGCGTCCCTCCGAGAGAGAGACCTGATCCTCGGGTCACAGTCCAGCTGCCGAGAAGCCCAAGCGAGCTCAGGGGGTCTCCAGGCTCTCAGCCAACTGCCCTTCCTAATTTCCCTCCCGTTCCTTACAATCCCTCTGGAGTTTCGGCCATAGCTAAGCTGTGGCCGGGGGGACTCCGCGTTCTCGGAGAGCTGTGGGGTGCCAGACACTCAACGGTCACTTCCACAGATCCAGTCCCACTTGAGGGAAGGAATACTGACCTCCGATGTCTGCTCAAAATCCCGGTCCGGGTGCCCAAGACGGCCAGGCAGGAGAATGGCCTCTTTCACTCAGCAAATGAGTGGTAAATGGAATGAGCCCTCTGGGGGACCAATCCACTCAGAGCAGGCCATTCAGAGGCACAGAAAGACTGCTGCTTTACCTTCTTAATCAGGAGAGAGAGATTAGATCCCCTAGCCCCTACATCAGGCCAGTGAGCCAAAGTAAGAGATAGCGGCGTGGACACAGTTTGACCCATGTTACAGACAGAAAAGCAATTCCCAAAAAACTGAAACCTAAAATGTAACTGCTGTTGGCACAAAACTCCCGCCTAGGGGAATTTCTGATGGGAGTTTCGCTGAGCGTCCTGTCTCCCGGTCCTCTCGGGGCGTCCCCCAAGGTGGTAGCCTGGGGCTTCCAGGCACGTCTGCCAGCCACAGTGCGTACCGTGCCAACCCAAAAACCAAAACCGAAACAGGCCTGTAACCCGAAAAACTGAAACCTGAAGCGCGCATATACTGAGTCCCTACCTTAGGCGCCTTTTTACTTTACCCCAAGAGACGTCCGCTGGAGGCGTCCACGGGCAGCCGCGATCTCGCTGGGGCCTCCAAATGTTAGAGTCGACCGCCCGAAAAATGTCACCAAGAGACACGTCTCTTATGCAAACAGCACGGGGAAGCTTTATTGATTATCCAGCATGCTGGGGCTGCCTGATCATACAAAAGCAGAGCAGCCCCGTATAACCAAAGGTTAGGGTTTATAAAGGCAAAAACCGCAAAATTGGGAGAGGGGAGAGAACACACGGTTGCTAAGCAGTTGCTAATATCTTACAATCAGCAATTATGATCTTAAGACATAGACAAATCACATTTTCATTATTAGCTCAGGTAACCCAGGTGTAACCTTTTTATTTTTAAGCTTGAGCAATCATGCTAGGGGGTTTTTGTGTGTTGCCAAGGGTGATGTAGTGCACTGCTATTGTCCGACTATTTGAGATCATAGTTTCAGACCAGAGTCTCACGGTGTGGGGGGGGTTGCTTTCCCAGAATACAGTCTCAAGTGCTCCAAAATGGAGTCCCTACTGTCAAGGTGCTACTTCACTCTGTCTTATTTTCACAACTGCACCAGGAAGGTTTAAACCTATAAGCTTAAGCTTAACTTTTTACACCTGCACACATACAATTTTAACTCTTCACTTCTGCATGAGGAGATCCAGTTTTCCCAGCACTATGTGTTTAAGAGACTATCCTTCTCTAGGATTGATTTCTGCATTTATATTCTGTTCCATTGGTCTATCCATCTGTTTTTGAACAAGTACTAGGCTCTTTTGATTACTGCACTATAGTATATCTTGAAACCTGGGGGCGGTGCTGTGATACAGTGAGTTGATCCTCCACCTACAGTGCTGGAATCCCATATAGGCACCAGTTGAAGTCCTGGCTGCTCCTCTTCCAATCCAGCTCTCTGCTATGGACTGGGAGGGAAGTAGAGGATGGCCCAAGTGCTTGAGCACCTGTGTTCGCATAGGAGACTTAGAAGAACCTCTAGGCTCCTGACTTTGGATTGGCCCAGATCAGGCCATTGTGAACAATTGGGTAGTGAACCAGTGGATGGAAGACCTCTCTCCCTCCCTCTCACTGTCTGCAACTCTACCTCTTAAATAAGCCTCCAGCTTTGTTTTTGTTGTATAAGATTGCTTTAGCTATTCAGGGACTCCTGTGTTTCCATATGAATTTCAGCATTCTTTTCTATATCTGAGAAGATTGTCCTTGGTATATTGAATCTTTAAATTGTTTTCAGTTGTTTGGAGTTTGATATTGATTCCAACAATCCATGAACATGAACAATTTTTCATTTTTTGTCTCATTTCTGTCTTTAATATTTTGTATGTCTCTTCACAGAGATCTTTGACATTGCTTAAATTTATTCCAAGGTAGTTGATTGTTTTTGTAGCTATTGTGAATGGGATTGATGTTAGAAGTTCTATGTCAGCTGTGGTATTGTCTATATACAGAGGCTATTGATGTCTGAGTGTTATCTTATAGCCTGACCTAATCCAATCTGATATATAAAAGATTATTTATATATTTATTTATTTGAGAGGTAGAGTTATAGACAGTGACAGGGAAAGACAGAGAAAGGTCTTCCTTCCATTGGTTCACTCCCCAAATGGCCACAATAGCTGAAGCTTTGCTGATCCGAAGCCAGGAACCAGGAGCTTTTTCCCAGCCTCCCACATGGGTGCAGGGGCCCAAGCATTTGGGCCACCTTCTACTGCTTTCCCAGGCCATAACAGAGAGCTAGATTGGAAGAGGAGCACCTGGGACTCAAACCAGCATCCATATGGGATGCCAGCACCGCAGGCATGGAGGATTAACCTACTGTGCCACAGCGCTGGCCCTTCCAGTCTGATTTTGAAAGAGAGTCCCTAGAGATGGGAGGACAAACAGACTAGATCCCAAAGGTTATGTTGGAAATTTGATGATCTTGAAACAAGAGAATGTCCTCAGAAGAAACCAAAACTTCAGGCAGCATAGTGTCAAATTATGAGAAACTAAATTTCTGTTATTTTAGGCACCTGGTGTTTAGTACAATGCTATGGAATTTTCTCACTCAAAATTATAAATCATATACCTCATGTAGTTGTCAAGTTTTTATACATTTCATGTGATCTTTGGATTCCATCTTAGCTTGTTTCTGTATTTTTTAAGATTTATTTATTTATGTGTATTGATCCAAACTTTTTTTTTAATTTCTTTTTTTAAAAGGTTTATTTTACTTATTTGAAAGACAGAGTTACAGAGAGAAGAGAGGCAGAGAGAGAAGTCTTCCATCCGATGGTTCACTCCCCAGATGGCTGCAATGGCCAGAGCTGCACCATTCCAAAGCTGGGAGCCAGGAGCTTCTTCTGGGTCTCCCACGTGGCTGCAGGGGCCCAGGGACTTGGGCCATCCTCTACTGCTTTCCCAGGCTATAGCAGAGATCTGGATCAGAAGAGGAGAAGCTGGAACTAGAACCTGCACCCATATGGGATGCCAGCGCTTCAGGCCAAGGCATTAACCTGCTGTGCCACACACTGGCCCCTTTTCTCTGTATTTGTGTTAAGCACTATTTATTAAAAATTCCATAGCTATAACCCATGGACTTGCAGTGCCATCTATCTGTGAGCGCCACCTACTGCAGCTAATGGTCTTTTAATGGCTTTCTCAGGTAACCAATGACCCAGCTTCTTCAAGGCTTCCACATTTAAGCTGTGCATCAGCTGTCATTTTGACCTCAGGCTGATAGAATGGTGTCTACTGATGGTCACTGTGGCTGGATGAGAAAGAACAGTGATTTTCTGTGATTTTATCAAATGTGACAAAATTTTCTTCCACTGTATCTGGAAAGAGTCATGTGGCCTTGTCTGCATTTTTCAGTATGGGAATAGGGGTGTAAGATCCTCTCACAGGAAACAACACTGAGGATGAGTGGTCCCTGGTCATCACATGCTGGAATGTCGCTTCTCCCACAGGTATCTTTTTTTTTTTTTTTTAATTTATTTGACAGAGTTATAGACAGTGAGAGGGAGAGACAGGGAGAAAGGTCTTCCTTCTGTTGGTTCACTCCGCAAATGGCCACCAGAGCAGGCGCTATGCCAAACTGAAGCCAGGAGCCAGGTGCTTCTTCCTGGTCTCCCATGCGGGTGCAGGGGCCCAAGCACTTGTGCCATCCTCCACTGCCTTCCCGGGCCACAGCAGAGAGCTGGACTGGAAGAGGAGCAACCAGGACTAGAACCCGGTGCCCATATGGGATGCTGGCACTGCAGGCAGAGGATTAACCAAGTGAGCCACGGCACTGGCCATCCCACAGGTATCTTGACTTTTTCTCATAACCAGAGACCACAATGTCCCATGTTTCCATCATTTTACACTCAAATCCAGAATCTAGAATAATGCCAGACAACCAAGTTGTCTCCAGATGTAGCTACCCTTGATCCATAGACCTGTTAACAGAGGAAACAAGTTATGTGCTTTCTGTGTACCCCCTTAGAGGTTGAGAGCATGAGTAAGATAACAAGAATAACTTTTCAGTTTTTCAGATTTTCAGATTGCTTTATGATCTGAAAAAAGTAGGAGTCTGAAAGGGCAGGGGATCATCATAGCAATTTGTCTATCATGGAGGCAGAAATAGGGAGTGACCTAAGTTCACATGGCACACACTCTACTGAGGCCTTGATTATGCATCCTCACTGCACATGTCTCTGCCCTCTGCAGTATCCTTCCTCTGCAATCCACATCGCAGCCTTTGGCAAAGACTCTCAGGGCTAGATTGCTTAGGTGTTGTATTTCCTATCTATCACCCTTGGCCTCTATGGCTTAAACACTCAGTACTTTTTGTCAGTTGGATTGCTTCTGACAATGAAAAGTGGACTTAGATAGTTGTTTGAGATGATGTTTTAATCTTTCATTTTATGATTTTTTTAACCATGTTTTATGTATGCTTCATTGTCCTTTCTGTTGGCCAATTTTGAGTATTTGAAAGCATCTGAGGTCTATTTAACTGTTCACAAATTTAACAGTGTTTGCCTGGCCATAACCTTCAGGTATCAGTTACTTTGGAGATGACAGATTGCTATCATTTCCCAAAGGATTGCTTGTACTTTTTAGAAGAACTGGAGGAGGCAACGTTAAACAATAATATATAAAATAAGAATACTTTCTGATTCCCACTATTGTCCAGCAGTGGTCATGTTTCATCTTTTTTTTTCAAAATGATTTATTTATTAATGTGAAAGGAAGAGTTACAGAAAGAGGAGAGAGAGAGAGAGGTTCTGTCTGCTGATTCATTACACAAATGGCTGCATTGACTGCTGCTATGACAGTCTGAAGCCAGGATCCTGGAGCTTCTTCCATATCTCCTATGTGGGTGGAAGAGACCACACCCTTGGGTTATCTTCTGCTTTTTGTGATACCTTAGCAGGGAGTTGGGTGGGAAGTGGTACAGAGAAGTTTTGTACTGGCACCTATATGGGATTCCAGTGTTGCCAGCAGTGGATTAACCTGCTACATCACAATGTTGGCTCCAGTATTCTTTTTATATTGAACCAACCAAATAGGTGTTTTCAGGAGATTCTTTGAGTCTTGCAGGTATAAATTGTGTGCAAACAATCTTTTTTTTCAAGACTTAAAAGTTAAGCTATTGCCTGTAGTGCCAGCATCCCGTATGGGTACCAGTCTCCCTTCTTTGCATCATATTCTTGTTGATTTTTTCCCAATTTCACTTCCTGTGCCAGTGTCCACGCAGTCTTTCATGCACACATCATGGAACTGAACTCCACTTTCAACCCTCTGCATAACCAATTAGTACTGAATTGTGTTCACGCTTTCTGTCTTTTTCTTCACTATTCTGACTACTCTATGTCTAATGGTTAGTGATCATGTCATCTCCAATTCTTCCTCTCTATTTCTTCATTCTCCTTCCAGACGTTGACTCTCAAATTCAAATTTTCTGGGGGCTGGTGATGTTGCACCAGCATCCAATATGGGTACCTGTTTGTGTCCTGACTGCTCATTTTCTGATCCAGCTCTCTGCTTGTGGCCTGGGAACATAGTGTAAGATGGCCCAAGTGCTTGGGCTCTGGCACCCACATGGGAGACTTTGAAGGAGCTCCTGGCTCCTGGCTTCTGAGTGACTCAACTCTGGCCACTGAGGCCATTTGGGGAGTGAACCAGCAGATGGATGAAATATTTTCTATCCCTCCCTCTCTGTGTCTGTAGTTGTACCTCTCAAATAAATCAATAAAATCTTTTTTAAAATCTTGTCCCTTTGATCTGTTATTTTTAAATATTTATGTTTATTTATTTGAAAGATAGAGTTACAGATAGAGGTAGAGCCAGAGAGAGAGAGGTCTTCCTTCCACTGGTTCACTCCCCAAATGTCTGCAACAGCCAGGGTTGAGCTGATCCAAAGCCAGGAGCCAAGAGTTTCTTTTGGGTCTCCCACATGGGTATAGGGGCCCGTGTACTTGGGCCATCTTCCACTGTTTTCCTAGGCCATAGAAGAGAGCTGGGTTGGAAGTAGAGCAGCTGGGACTCAAACCGGTGCCCATATGGGATGCTGGCACTGCAGGCTGGGGCTTTAACCCACTGTACCACAGTGCCAGCCCCAATAAAATCTTTAAAAAAATGCTAATCTTCTAAGATTATTTTCCATGTTTCTGTGCCCTGTTTGAGGACATAGGCAATATCTTTTATGTAAGCGATAGCAATTACATTGATTTTTGGAAGGAAATATGAAAAAGATTATATATATACTTTTGTTTATAAATAATTTTCAAAAACAGTGATTCATTCAGTTAACACTTCTTTGAACATGTTTACTGTTTTTTTCTCCTCACAGTCCAGGACCATTCACCTAGATATGGTGCATTTGTGGTTCCCATCCCTTAGCCTAGTTTTTTCTTTGTCTTTTGCCAGTGTGTTTTGCAATTTTGTATTCATGAGAATACATTGCTGAAGAGATAACCATCTATATCTTTTTGTGAAGTGTAACCTGAAGACACAAAAAATTTTTATTTACTACTTATTTATTTATTTGAAAGAGAGTTACAGAGAGAGAATGAGATAGATCTCCCATATGCTGGTTGCCACAAATTGCCACAATGGCTGAGAGAGAAAGAAGCATGGAGATCACCCATCAACTGGTTTTCTTCACAACTGCTCTACTACAGCCTGAGCTCAACCAGCTTGAGGCCTAGTGCCTAGAACTCAAGCCAGGTTTGTCCCATGGATGGCAGGATTCCAGATACTTGGCCCATTCCTGGATCTCTCCTAAGAGCACATTTCCAGGAAACTGGAATGTAGTGCTGAGGCAGGATTCAGAATCAGGCACTCAAATATAGGATGTGGGCATTCACAGAGGCATCATAAGCACTAGACCAACTGCATCCCTGATTTTCCTGTGAGATACATTGTGGGCAGAAAATATCATATCATAGTTCAATTCTACAACAACTATTGAGGCTATTTGATGACCCAGCATATCATTTCTCTGGAAAATATTGCATACATACTTGCAGAGACTATGTATTCTCTTGCTGAATGAAGCGAGGTGGGATGTGTATGTGTGTAATCAATTAAATCAAAATGTTCCATGGTTTTTCAGTGTGTTTTAGTTGTCCTGTCTCTTATTCCAAGTAGTATATTGTCATGTTCAGGTACTGCTCTTGACCAGTCTACTCTTTATTTTTACTCATTTTTCATGAACTGTTCAACATGTTTCCTTAGAAACATGTGTTCGTATAATTGTCATTTTGACCAGATTCACTGATGCTCTTGCTAGAGAAAATATGTCTTATTTGTCTCCATTAATATCTTTTGTTTTCAAGTCCATTCTGTCCACTATTGGATTGTCCATATAGTATAGCCAGTTCTCTTATCATCATTCTGTTTTTTGAAAGAATAATTCATTTGAAAGGCAGAGTTGCAGAGAAGCAGAGAGAGAGAGAGTGCAATGGCATTAGAAAGCACAGCCTGTAATAGATTAGTAAGATGCCCACCAGTGCCAACACTAAACTTAAGGTTTCTTCTGAAAGAGTTCAATGTTCAGGACAACCTCAGGTAGGCAAGACAACTTTTTTTTTTTAAGATTTATCTGTTTATTTATTTGTGTGACTTAGCTGAGAGACAGAGAGAGAGAGAGGGAGTGAGAGAGAAAGGTCTTCCATCCACTGCTTCAATCCCCAGATGCCTGCAGTGGCTGGAGCTGCATTGAGCCAAAGCCAGGAGCCAGGTGCCATCTTCCACTGCTTTTCCAGGCCATAGCAGAGAGCTGGATCAGAAGTGGAGCAGCCAGGACTCAAAGCAGAGCTCATATGGGATGATTTATTTATTTGAAAGGCAGAGTCACAGAGAAAGAAAAGGTAGGGGAAAAGGTCTTCCATCCAGTAGTTTACTCCCCAAATGGCTGCAAAGGCTGGAGCTGAGTCAGTCTGAAGCCAGGAGTCAGGAGCTTCTTCCAGGTCAGCCACACATATACAGGCTTCCACACACTTGGGCCAACTTCCATTGCTTTCCCAGGCCATGTCAGAGAGCTGGATCAGAAGTGGGCAGCTGGGACTTAAACCAGCACTCAGCACTCATACGGGATGCCAACACTGCAGGCAGTGGCTTTACCCACTATGCTGCCATGCTGGCCTGTCAAGTTTTATCCTGCTATGGATTGCATGGAACATTTCTCTTTGTATTAATACAAAAAAGTTTTTAATCCTATACACATTATATTGTTTGGTTTTTTAGTGTAACCTGATAATCTTTGCCTTTTTAAAATATTCTACTGAGAAATAGTTGTACATATTTGTAGGGTACGATGTGATCATTTGATGAATGTTAATTCTGGGATTTTCAAATGAGAATTATTCACATTCTTCACCTCATATTTTATGGTGAGAACATTTAAAAGCCTCTACAAGAGGGGAGGGAGTATTGAGTAGTTGCCCCCCGAAGCCACATTATTTTTTTAGATTTATTTTGTTGGAAAGAGGTACAGAAAGAGGTAGGGAGATCAATAGCTAGAAAGATAGATGTGTCTTCTATGCACTGGCTCACTCACGAAATGACAATTGCCAGAGTTGAGCTAATCCAACACCAGGGTCTTCTCCTGGGTCTCCTACATCAGTGCAGGGACCCAAGGACTTGGCCATCACCTGCTACTTTCCAAGGTGCCTTGCCAGGGAGCTGGATTGGAAGGGAGCAGCCAGGCTCCCATATGGGATGCAGATGCTGCAGGCTGGTACACCACAGCACAAGCCAAATCACTAATTTACAACTTCAAAATATTTCTACATGTCTTCAAAAGCAGAGGTGTTGAAATTAATATAATCATGAATGGTGCTGAGTTGTCATCCTAAACAATAAACAGAGTTACAAGGTAATAGCAGAATATTATGCTATAATTGACATTATATAAGAAACTAGAAATGTTGATTAATCATACATTAATAAGCCCCATAACACATTTTTTGAAAAAAGATTTATTTATTTATTTGAAAAGCAGAGTTACATAGAGGCAAAAGCAGAGAGAAAGTCTTCCATCCACTGTTCACTCCCCAAATAATTGTAACAGCCAGAGATGGGCCAATACAAAGGCAGAAGCCTTGGAGCTTCTTCCAGTTCTCCCCTGTGGGTGCAGGGTCCTAAGGACTTGGGCCATCTTCTACTGCTTTCCCAGGCCACAGCAGAGAGCTGGATTGGAAGTGGAGCAGCTGGGACTAGAACCAGCACCCATATGGGCTGCCAGCACTTCAGGCCATGGCATTAACCCACTGTGCCACAGCGCCAGCCCCTTAGTGCTGTTTTTTTTTTTTTAAGTTTTTTTCTTTCCCTCAGAGTTCTGGAAATTTTTATCAAAATTAGTCAAAAACCTGTAATTAAGAACATTTGGGTCTGGCACTGTGGCTTAGCAGGTAAAGCTACTGCCTGCCATGCCAGCATCCCATATTGGGTGCTGGTTCGAGTCCCAGCTGCTCTGCTTCAGACCCAGCTCTCTGCTGTGGCCTGGGAAAGCAGTAGAAGATGGCCCAAATCCTTGGGCCCGTGCACTTGTGTGGCAGACTCAAAAGAAGCTCCTGGTTTCAGGTTGGTATAGCTCTGGCCATTCATCTGGAGTGAACCAGCAGATGGAAGACCTCACTCACTGCCTCTGCCTCTCTGTAACTTAGGTCATATATAAGGACTTTTGAAAGTCTTAATCTTGGCCCAGCACTGTAGCATAGCAGGTAAAGCCATTGCAAGCAGCTTGGCATCCCCATGGGCTTTGGTTTGAGTCTCAGCTGCTTCACTTGTGGTCCAGCTCCCTACTGATATGCATGGGAAGGCTGTGAAGGATGGTCTAAGTGCTTGAGACCCTGCAACCAAGTGGGAGACCCAGAAGAAACTCCTGGCTTTGGATCAGCCCAGCTCCGGTCGTTGCAGCCATTTGAGGAGTAAACCAGTGGGTTGGATCTCTCTCTCTTTCTAACTCTGCCTTTCAAATAAGATAAATTTTTTTTAATCTCTCTTCTTTTCTCATATTCCCAGGTAAGAAGTCAGATTGCTTCACTTGCTCACCTGTTTGCCTTGAAATCCCATGCCCCACTCTCCCTCTGTCAGAGCCTCATTCACATTGTAGGTCAGAGGAGCATAAAGGGAAAGACATGGGGTCAGGAGACCAGCTCACCTTCCCAGGGCTGTCCCTGTCACATCAACCCCTGAAAGTGTTGTTGCTATGGCAACTCTCCAACCTGGAAGCTAGTGCTTCAGACTTCCTCTGACTGTAGGTCCCCATGTATCCCCTGGCCTCAGCAGGCACTCCAGATGCAGATTTGGTCCATGAGTACTGAAGTGCTGGCCAGGCAGAGGCAGGGCCAGTTCAAACTCCTGCCTATCACCCATTCTTTGTGTGTCAACAGCTGGAGCCAGCACCATGAGGCCACAAATATCTTCCCGCCTTCTGTGCCCTGCCTACCCTGTTGGCAAATGTGCAGTGAGGCCAGCCTCTGAGGCTTCTGCTGTATCCTTGGATGAATGGGTTCTAGTGGGGTGGGGCTTTTTCTCTTCACATGGTTTTGAAAGTGTCAACATAGTGCTTGCCCACCTCTAGTCTTAGGGGATTTTTCATTTTCTGGGAGCTTATACTCAGGAGGTTGGCAGCTGGGCACTTCTGAGCTGCGAAAGGGATTATTTATTTATCTTTTTTGCCTTTTAAAAATTTTTATTTATTTGAAAGAATTATTTATTTGAAAGAGAGAAGTAGAGACGGAGAGATCTTCCATCCAATGGTTCACTCCCCAGATGGCTGCAACTGCTAGAGCTGCACTGATCCAAAGCCAAGAGCCAGGAGCTTCTTCCAGGTCTCCCACAAGGGAGAGAGGGTCTTAATAATTACTTCATAATGCATGACAGTTTAGATAAGATGGTCTTGATGTTTGATCTTACCTAGAGGGACATACCTTTCCTTATGAGCATAATCTTATCTTTCTTTTTTATTTTTATTTATTCTAAAGGTTTATTTTTATTTTATTTATCTGAAAGAATTACAAAGAGAAAGAAGTCCCCCATATGCTGGTTCACTCTGCAAATGGCCACATGAGCAGAACTATTCCAAAGCCAGGAGCAGAGCTTCTTCCTAGTTCTCCCACATGGATCCAAGGGCCCAAGGAATTGTGCCATCCTCTGCTGCTTTCCCAGGTGCATTAGCAGGGAGCTGGATCAAAAGTGAAGCATCTGGGACTTGAACTGGCATCCGTATGGTGAGCTAGCACTGCATGCTGGGGCTTTAACCTGCTGTGCCACAGTACCAGCCCTGGAAAACACTGTGATAACATGCCTGTGACCACAGATTTCTAGCTCTGGCCACCAAGGATTAGGGATGGGATTGAGCACCCCCTTGGCTGACCTTCCCAAAGGGTGCCTCTGTAGTCCACTTTAACAGAGACTAGGAGGAAGAAGAGTTATTCAGGCAGCAGGACCAATGTAAGGATAGATGGCAGGCCAATTAATGGCTGCCTTACATAGGAGTCTTCCACCAAGGAGACCCAACAAAGCTGGTCTACCTCAAATGGCACTGATTGGCAATATGAGCAATCTGGGCATTGGGCAAGCAGCGGTCATGCTAGAAGATGGCTCGTGAAGGGGCCTGACAACTCTACCAAGAGCGACACTAGTGGAAATGGAACTGCCCTGGAGGTTGATGGACTCCAGGGTCAGAGCTGCAGACCCTGTTGGCCCTCCCTAAACTGAAAAAGCCCTTCACTCTTCCCAACTTCCAAAGTAACCAGCATGGTTGAAGGGATGACCTAGGATCAGTAACATTGCAGGTAGAGCTCTAAATTTCTTTTAGAGATGTCACCTATTAAAACCAATCTATTCAGGCCAGCTCTCCTCCCAGGCCAGCTAGGTAATGGAAGTCAACAGGGTGTCTTCCCTAAGGAGGTTCCCACCTCATTTATGACGTCACTTCCAGTACCCCATGTGAAGAGTTAGATAGGTCTGGGCCTCACTTATACCTGGCCAGGCCTTAACATCAACCTGATAATTATCAAGCCTTTCTTGTCAGTTTCCTTTTATCCCTCAATGGGAAAACTCCCTCTTGGTTTGGACAGCACCTTTCTTAGATACTCTAATACTGACTGTCTTGGTCTCTGTGTATCTAATTTGCTTGTTAGATTCATTTTCTCCAGACTTAGGCAGAGAAATTCTAGATGGTCATGCACATGAAACCTTGAATGGAGACAGTTTCTGTGAGCTGGCACTGCAACCCCCTTGAGAGGCCAGCTTCTGCTGGAACGCTGTCTTGATCACGGTCCCTACTTCACCCCTATTCAGCTGGAAGAAAGCAGAACAGTCTTTGCCTTAACCCCTGACAGCAGCCAGGGTTCCATACACAGAGGGAGGAAATGAGGGGCCCCAGGACTAGAAGCAGGCCAGACTAACTACCCCACAGCTCCTTGACTGCACATACACACTAAACAAAACAGTAGCACTTAGGCGTACATCTATCTTCACATTAAATGGGCAGGACTCTTTGTTCTCCTCATTTTGGCCATCTTTCCCACCATGGGCAATGTTTCTAATTTCTCCTTTTATCCTCATAACCATAATGCTTCCATTATTACCATGTATAATTAACATATTTCAAAAGTCTTTACAGGAGCACATGACTACTATATCCCCAGCAATTATGCAGGAAAAACTCAAGACTGCTCTTCAATCAATCCAATCCAGAGTATAGATACCCACCCCATGTCAATGGTTCATATCAGCAAGAAGTAGCCAGAAACTGGCACCCCATGTCCTTATCTATACTCAGAGACAGGACTGATGGAACAAGGACATAAGCCTCAGTCATTTCAGGGTCTTGTTACCCCTTCAGTTTCCTTCTTTCCTTCCTTCCTTCCTTCCATCCTTCCTTCCTTCCTCCCTTCCTTCTTCCTTCCTTGTTTCCTTCCTTCCTTTCATTCATTTCAGATTCTTCTTTTTTTTAAACTTTTATTTAATGAATATAAATTTCCAAAGTACGGCTTATGGATTACCATGGCTTCCCCCCCATAACGTCCCTCCCACCCACAACCCTCCCCTCTCCCACTCCCTCTCCCCTTCCATTCACATCAAGATTCATTTTCGATTCTCTTTATATACAGAAGATCAGCTTAGCATACATTAAGTAAAGATTTCAATAGTTTGCTCCCACACAGAAACATAAAGTGAAAAATAATAGATGATTTTTTAAATGATGATGAAATCAGATCAGACCTATTGTCATGTTTAATCCCAGTGAGAGTCAAGTTGGGAATTGATAATTTCTTTTTTTTTTTAACAGAAGATCAGTTTAGTATACATTAAGTGAAGCTTTCAACAGTTTGCACCCCCATAGAAACACAAAGTGAAATATACTGTTTGAGTACTCGTTATAGCATTAAGTCTCAATGTACAGCACATTAAGGACAGAGATCCTATATGAGGAGTAAGTGCACCGTGACTCCTGTTGTTGACTTTACAAATTGACACTCTTGTTTGTGGCCTCAGTAATCTCCCCATGCTCCAGTCATGAGTTTCCAAGGTTATGGAAGCCCCTTGAGTTCTCCGACTCTTATCTTGTTTAGACAAGGTCATAGTCAAAGTGGATGTTCTCCCTTCAGAGAAAGGTACCTCCTTCTTTGAAGACCTGTTCTTTCCACTGGGATCTCACTCACAGAGATCTTTCATTTAGTTTTTTTTTTTTTTTTTTTTTTTTTTTTTTGCCAGAGTGTCTTGGCTTTCCATGCCTGAAATACTCTCATGGACTTTTCAGCCAGATCCGAATGATTTTAGGGCTGATTCTGAGGCCAGAGTGCTGTTTAGGACATCCACCATTTTATGAGTCTGCTGAGCATCTCGCTTCCCATGTTGGATCACTCTCCCCTTTATTCTATCTGTTAGTATCAGCAGGTACTAGACTTGTTTATGTGCTCACTTTGACTCTCATTCCTTTCATTATGATCAATTGTGAACTGAAATTGATCACTTGGACTAGTGAGATGGCATTGGTACATGCCACCTTAATGGGATTGAATTGGAGTCCCCTGGTATGTTTCTAACTCTACCATTTGGGGCAAGTCAGCCTGAGCATGTCCCACATTGTACATCTCTTCCCTCTCTTATTCCCACTCTTATGTTTAACAGGGATCACATTTCAGTTAATTTTCAACACTTAAGAATAACTGTGTATTAATTACAGAATTAAACCAGTCATATTAAGTAGAGCAGACAAAAAAAAAACTACTAAGAGGGATAACATATTAAGTTGTTCATTAACAGTCAGGGCTATGCTGATCAAGTCACTGTTTCTCATAGTGTCCATTTCATTTCAGGAGGTTTCCCTTTTGGTGTTCAGTCAGTTGTCACTGATCAGGGAGAACATATGGTATTTGTCCCTTTGGGACTGGCTTATTTCACTCAGCATGATGTGTTCCAGATTCCTCCATTTTGTTGCAAATGACTGGATTTCATTGTTTCTTACTGCGGTATAGTATTCTAAAGAGTACATATCCCATAATTTCTTTATCCAGTCTACCGTTGATGGGCATTTAGGTTGGTTCCAGGTCTTGGCTATTGTGAATTGTGCTGCAATAAACATTAGGGTGCAGACTGCTTTTTTGTTTGCCAATTTAAATTCCTTTGGGTAAATCCCAAGGAGTGGGATGGCTGGGTCGAACAGTAGGGTTATCTTCAGGTTTCTGAGGAATCTCCAGACTGAATTCCATAGTGGCTTGACCAGTTTGCATTCCCACCAACAGTGGGTTAGTGTCCCTTTTTCCCCACATCCTCGCCAGCATCTGTTGTTGGTAGATTTCTGTATGTGAGCCATTCTAACCGGGGTGAGGTGAAACCTCATTGTGCTTTTGATTTGCATTTCCCTGATTGCTAGTGACCTTGAACATTTTTTCATGTGCCTGTTGGCCATTTAGATTTCCTCTTTTGAAAAATGTCTATTGAGGTCCTTGGCCCATCTCTTAAGTGGGTTGTTGGTTTTGTTTTTGTGGAGTTTCTTGATCTCTTTGTAGATTCTGGTTATTAACCCTTTATCTGTTGCATAGTTTGCAAATATTTTTTCCCATTCTGTCGGTTGTCTCTTCACTCTCCTGACTGTTTCTTTTGTAGTACAGAAACTTCTCAATTTGATGCAATCCCAATAGTTGATTTTGGCTTTGACTGCCTGTGCCTCCCAGGTCTTTTCCAGAAACTCTTTGCGTGTGCCAATATCTTGCAGGGTTTCTCCAATGTTCTCTAATAACTTGATGGTATCTGGTCATAGATTTAGTTCTTTAATGCACGTTGAGTGGATTTTTGTGTAAGGTGTAAGGTAGGGGTCTTCCTTCATGCTTCTGCAGGTGGAAATCCAGTTTTCCCAGCACCATTTATTGAATAGACTGTCCTTGCTCCAGGAATTGGTTTTAGATCCTTGATCAAATATAAGTTGGCTGTAGATGTTTGGGTTGATTTCTGGTGTTTCAATTCTGTTCCATTGGTCTATCCATCTGTTTCTGTACCAGTACCATGCTGTTTTGATTACAACTGCCCTGTAGTATGTCCTGAAATCTGGTATTGTGATGCCTCCGGCTTTGTTTTTGTTGTACAAGATTGCTTTAGCTATCCGAGGTCTCTTGTGCCTCCATATGAATTTCAGCATAATTTTTCCAGATCTGAGAAGAATGTCTTTGGTATCTTGATTGGGATTGCATTGAATCTATAAATTGCTTTTGGGAGAATGGACATTTTGATGATGTTGATTCTTCCAATCCATGAGCATGGAGGATTTTTCCATTGTTTGGTATCCTCTTCTATTTCTTTCTTTAAGATTTTGTAATTCTCATCGTAGAGATCTTTAACATCCTTGCTTAAGTTTATTCCAAGGTATTTGATTGTTTTTGTAGCTATTGTGAATGGGATTGATCTTAGCAGTTCTTTCTCAGCCATGGCATTGCTTGTGTATATAAAGGCTGTTGATTTTTGTGCATTGATTTTATATCCTGCTACTTTGCCAAACTCCTCTATGAGTTCCAATAGTCTCTTAGTAGAGTTCTTTGGATCCTCTAAGTAAAGAATCATATCGTCTGCAAAGAGGGATAGTTTGACTTCTTCCTTCTCAATTTGTATTCCTTTAATTTCTTTTTCTTGTCTGATGGCTCTGGCTAAAACTTCCAGTACTATGTTAAATAGCAATGGTGAGAGTGGGCATCCCTGTCTGGTGCCAGATCTCAGTGGAAATGCTTCCAACTTTTCCCCATTCAATAGGATGCTGGCTGTGGGCTTTTCATAAATTGCTTTGATTATATTGAGGAATGTTCCTTCTATACCCAATTTGCTTAGAGTTTTCATCATGAAACGGTGTTGAATCTTATCGAATGCTTTCTCTGCATCTATTGAGATAATCATATGGTTTTTCTTCTGCAGTCTGTTAATGTGGTGAATCACATTGATTGATTTGCGAATGTTGAACCATCCCTGCATACCAGGGATAAATCCCACTTGGTCTGGGTGGATGATTTTCCTGATGTGTTGTTGTATTCTATTGGCAAGAATTTTATTGAGGATTTTTGCGTCTATGTTCTTCAGGGCTATTGGTCTATAATTTTCTTTCAGTGCTGCATCTTTCTCTGGCTTAGGGATTAAGATGATGCTGTCTTCATAGAAAGAATTTGGGAGGATTCCCTCTTTTTCGATTGTTTTTGAATAGTTTGAGAAGAAATGGGATTAGTTCTTCTTTAAATGTCTGGTAGAATTCAGCAGTGAATCCATCTGGTCCTGGGCTTTTCTTTGTTGGGAGGGCCTTTATTACAGTTTGAATTTCTGTTTCAGTTTTGGGTGTATTTAGGTTTTCTATGTCTTCATGGTTCAATTTAGTTAGATTGCATGTGTCCAGGAATCTATCCATTTCTGATAGATTTTCTTGTTTGCTGGCATACAAGTCCTTGTAGTAATTTCTGATGATTCTTTTTATTTCTGTGGTGTCTGTTGTTATGTTTCCTTTTTCATCTCTGATTTTATTGATTTGGGTCTCTTCTTTTTTTAGTTAGTTGGGCCAATGGGGTGTCGATTTTGTTTATTTTTTCAAAAAACCAGCTCTTCGCTTGGCTGATTTTTTGTAAGGTTTTTTTGGATTCAATCCTGTTAATTTCTTCTCTGATTTTAATTATTTCTCTTCTCCTACTACATTTGGGTCTGGTTTGCTGCAACTTTTCTAGGTCCTTGAGATGCGCTGAAAGCTCATTTATTTGGTGCCTTTCTAATTTCTTGATGTAGGCACCTATTGCTATAAACTTGCCTCTCAATACTGCTTTTGCCGTATCCCATAAGTTTTGATATGTTGTGTTGTTATCCTCATTTACTTCCAGAAAGCTTCTGATTTCTCTTTTGATTTCTTGAATGACCCAGTGTTCATTCAGGAGCATGTTGTTCAGTCTGCATGTGTTTGCATACTTTCTGGGGTTTCTTGAGTTGCTAATTTCCAGCTTCATTCCGCTGTGGTCTGAGAAGCTGCATGGTATGATTCTAATTCTTTTGAATTTGCTGAGCTTGCTTTATGGCCTAGTATGTGATCAATCCTAGAGAAGGTTCCATGCACTGCTGAGAAGAATGTAAAATCTTTAGATGTAGGATTGAAAGTTCTGTAGATATCTGTTAGATCCATTTGGGCTATAGTGTCGTTTAAATCTGCTGTTTCCTTGTTGATCTTCTGTCTGGATGATCTATCTATTTCTGAGAGTGGAGTATTGAAGTCCCCCAGTACAATTGTATTGGAATCTAAGTCTCCCTTTAAGTCCCTTAACATATCTTTTAAATAGACCGGCGCCCTGTAATTAGGTGCATATACATTTATAATAGTTACATCTTCCTGTTGAATTGAACCCTTAATCATTATATAGTGTCCCTCTTTGTCTCTCTTAAGAGTTTTTGTATTAAAGTTTATTTTGTCTGATATTAATATGGCTACACCTGTTTTCTTTTGTTTCTGTTGGCATGGAATATCTTTTTCCAACCTTTCACTTTCAGTCTGCATGCATCTTTGTTAGAGAGATGTGTTTCTTGTAGGCAACAAATAGTTGGGTGTTGTTCCTTAAGCCAGTCAGCCAGTCTGTGTCTTTTAACTGGACCGTTCAGGCCATTCACGTTTAATGTGACTATTGATACATAGTGACTTTGCCCTGCCATTTTCCCAAAGATATTTTCTAGTATATGCTTTGAGCTTCCCATGCTCTTTTACTGGTAGGTGTTCTTCCTTTCCCTTCTTTCATATTGATGGCCATGTTTCTGTGTTTCTGAGTGTAGCACATCTTTAACTATATTTTTCAGGGCCGGACGAGTGGCCACAAAGTCTTTCAATTTCTGTTTGCTATGAAAGGTCTTTATTTCACCTTCATTCACAAATGAGAGCTTAGCAGGATATAATATTCTGGGCTGGCAATTTTTCTCTCTTAGTACCTGGGCTATGTCTCGCCATTCCCTCCTAGCCTGTAGTGTTTCTGATGAGAAGTCTGCTGTGAGTCTGATTGGAGATCCTCTGAGAGTAATCTGACGTTTCTCTCTTGCACATTTTAGGATCTTTTCTTTATGTTTCACTGTGGTGAGTTTGATTACAACGTGTCGTGGTGAGGATCTCTTTTGGTCATGTTTACTGGGGGTTCTGTGAGCTTCCTGTACTAGGATGTCTCTGTCCTTCTCCAAACCCGGAAAGTTCTCTGCTAGTATCTCACTAAAAAGGCCTTCTAATCCTTTCTCTCTCTCCATGCCTTCAGGAACTCCTAGAACCCGAATGTTGAATTTTTTAATAGTATCCTGTAGATTCCCAACAATATTTTTTAGATTTCTAATTTCCTCTTCTTTTCTTTGGTCTGACTGTATCCTTTCCTGTTCTCTGTCTTCTAAGTCCGATATTCTCTCTTCTGCTTCACCCATTCTGTTTTTAAGGCTCTCTAATGTGTTTGTCATTTGATCTATTGAGCTCTTCATTTCATTTTGATTTCTCTTTACTATCACACTTTCCTGTTCTATTAGTTTCTGAGTTTCATTTTGATTCTTCCTTAAAATTTCATTTTCACGAGAGAAATTTTCAATCCTGTCCAATAAGGATTTCTGTAGTTCAAGGATTTGCTTTTGAAAACTTTTAAATGTTCTTATCATAAATTTTTTGAAATCTGCTTCTTGCATTTCTCCTGTCTCATCATCTTCATAATCTTGGCTTGGGGTGTTTTGTTTATTTTGAGGTGTCATGGTGTCATCGTTGATCTTGATCTTGTTCCCTCGATTTCTGTGTTTATTGCATGGTTAATTCTGTTTCCCTCACTGTGAGTTTTTTTTTTTTTACTATGTCCGTGTTAAGTGGACTGCCTGCTGTTGGAGGAGCCTTGGAGGCTTGAGAAGGGTGTGGCCTGAGAGCTCTGCTTGGTTCTTCAGGGTTACAGGTGTGCAAAGGTGACACCCTCAGGTTATGCGTAGTAAATCTCTCTTTATTTATTCATTCATTTATTTTATTTTATTTTTTATTCAGGAGGTAAGTAATACTGCAAGGCTGAGCAGAATGGATGGTATTTAGCTTCCGATCTCTTGCTTCTACCCAAAGAGTCTGTGCAGGCTGGGTTTCTCCTCTGGACTCCCACTGGGTTGCCTAGGCTACTGATTTGTAGCCTTAACTCTCCCCTTTTATTATGTATATCCCAGCTCTTTGTCTCTTGCTTGCCTTTGCAAGGTTGGCAGAGAGTGGAACTTGTCTGTAGCAGTATGCCCCCACCTTTTTTATTTATTTATTTATTTTTTTTCTTCTCTCCTGTAGTCAGTCTGTTGAACTTTCCCACTTCATAGCCCGCTTCCCTCTAAAATTCTGCCCACCGTTTCCCTGCCAATGTCTCCGGTTACTGAGTTCACCTCCGCTATCAGCGCCGATGTGTGGACTCGGAGCCCTGGGCATCCCTCCTCTCCCTGCTGGTGTCTGTGTCACATCGACTCCCCTTCCCACACTGGCGCTCAGACTCTGCGGCTCCTGCGGTTCAACTTCCGCGTGGTGGGCAACCCTGCTCTCCCAGTAGGTCCTCTGAGTCACAGCGAATAGCTCCGGAAGAGTTTCCTCTGCAATTTTTTCCTGATCCTTTTTCTGAGGCTACCGTAACTCCGCTTTTGTTAAACTAAATTTTCCCGGACTATCGGTGTGTGCCCTCACTATTCCGCCATCTTGGTTCCGCCCCCAGATTCTTCTGTTTCCTTCCTTCCTTCCTTCCTTCCTTCCTTCCTTCCTTCCTTCCTTCCTTCCTTCCTTCCAAGATTATTTTTAATTTGAAAGAAAAATCTACCCAACCTCTACCTCCATATCTGCTCAAGCTGATGTTCTAAGACTTTTAAATTGGTATAATGATTGAAAATTTTAGAAGTTCCCAAAACAGATACACCTATTTTTAATCTATTTGATTGTAAGTAAAATATGCAACTTGTTTTTTTTTATTATTTTAAAAATAAAATTAGGCCCAGCACTGTGAAAATAGTGGGTAAAGCCAGCAACTATGGTGCTGGCATCCCATGTGGCCACCAGTTCAAATCCCAGATGGTCCAAGTATTTGGGGTCCTGCACCTCTGTGGGCAACCCAGAAGGAGCACCTGGCCTCTGGATATGGATTAGCCCAGCCCGGGCCATTGTGGCCATTTGGAATGTGAACCAACAAATGGAACCAATCTCTCTCTCTCTTTCTCTATATTTCTCTATACTCTATAGCTATCTCTATAATTCTTTCAAATACATTTAAAAAATCTCCATCAAAATGGGTTTAAATATTTTCAGCTATTTCCTACAATACAGAAAAATAAAGGACCTTTGAAGAAACATGAAAGAATTCATTTTTTTTTTGACAGGCAGAGTGGATAGTGAGAGAGAGAGAGAGACAGAGAGAAAGGTGTTCCTTTGCCGTTGGTTCACCCTCCAATGGCCACCGCGGCCGGTGCACTGTGGCCGGTGCACTGTGCTGATCTGAAGCCAGGAGCCAGGTGCTTCTCCTGGTCTCCCATGTGGGTGCAGGGCCCAAGCACTTGGGCCATCGTCCACTGCCTTCCCTGGCCACAGCAGAGAGCTGGCCTGGAAGAGGGGCAACCGGGACAGAATCCAGTGCCCCGACCAGGACTAGGACCTGGTGTGCTGGTGCCACAGGTTGAGGATTAGCCTATTGAGCAATAGCGCTGGCCTAAAGAATTCATTTTAACTTTGGATAAAATCACCTATTTTTCCTCTTTTTAAGGATATATTGCACTCATTTGAAAGGCAGATTTGTAAGGAAGGAGAAACAGAGTCAGAGACTTTCCATCTGCTGCTTCAGTCCCCAGATGGCTGCAATGGCCAGAGCTGGGTAAAACCAAAGCCAGGAGAAAGAAGCTTCATCCTGGTCTTCCATGTGGATGGCAGGGACCCAATCATGTGGGTCATTTCAGCTGCTTTCCCAGGCCATTGGCTGGGAGCTGGATAGGAAGTGAAGCATCAGGACCTGAACAGGTACCCATATGAGATGCCAGCATTGCAGATAGGACATAACCTCTTCAGCCACATTGATGAGCTCCTAAAATCACCTATTTCCAAAGAGTTTATTTTTATTTATATTCTTTTTATAAAAGACTTATTTGTTTATTTGAAAGTCAAAGTTACAGAGAAGAGGGAAAGACAGAGAGATCTTCCATCATCTGGTTCATTTCCCAAATGGCTACAAAGGCAGGGGTTGGGTTAGGTCAAACCAGGAGCTTCTTCCAGGCCTCCCATGTGGATGAAGGAGCCCAAGCACTTGGCCAATTCTCTGATGTTTCCCCAGGCCATCATCAAGGAGCTGGATCAGAAGTGTAGCAGCCAGAACTGGAACTGGCACCCATATAGGACTTCATTCTCACAAATGGTGGCTTAAATGCTAGCCCCTCCTTATATTCTTTATAAAATTATTTTAAAAGTCTCCTTCTAAATAAACAAAAGATATCTCTATTATTTACCAAGGTTAGTGTTCAATTTATTAACTGTCTCTATTTACAAGTCAAGCTAACACCAGCATTTGTTCGAAGACCCAAATGGAGGGCAGTGCCGTGATGCAACAGGCTAAAGCCCTAGCCTGCAGCACTGGCATCCCTTATGGGCACCAGTTCGAGTCTTGGCTGCTCCTCTTCTGATCCAGCTTTCTGCTATGGCCTGGGAAAGCAGTGGAAGATGTCCCAGGTCCTTGGGCCCCTAACCCACATGGGACACCTGGAAGAAGCTCCTGGCTCCTGGCTCCTGGCTCCTGGCTCCTGGATTGGATCAGTTCAGCTCTGGCTGTTGCGGTCATTGGGGAGAGAACAAGTGGAATGGAAGACATCTTGCTCTCACTCTGGCTCTGGCTCTGGCTCTACCTCTCTCTGTAACTCTGTCTTTCAAGCAAATAAAATACATCTTTAAAAAAGAAACTTAAATGAGTCCTACCCCTTGGGCATAAACTCAGCTAAACCTACAGTGTCTGTAACCTGTCCATAGTAAAACTCAAGTCTGGTACATATCTCTCTTCAGCTAGACATTACTGTGTCCTTCCTTTAAGAATCAAGAACAGGGGCCAGCATTTGGTGCAGATTAAGCAGCTGCTCACAATGCTGGCATCCCAGATGAACTCAGGTTCAAGTGCCAGTTCTGATCCAGTTCACTACTAATGTGCCTAGGAAAGCAGCAGAACGTTGCTGAAGTACTTGGGCACCTCCCACCTATATGGAAGAACCAGTTGGAGTTCCATGCTCCTGGTTTTTGCCTGGCCCAGCCCCAGAAATGGTAGTTACTTGGGGAGTGAACCAGCAGGTGGACGATCTCTCTCTCCCTCTATCTCTCTTTCTCTCTCTCTCTCTTTCCCTATCTCACCCTCTCCCTCCTCTGTAAGTCTGACTTTCAGATAAGTAAATAAATAAATCCTTTAAAAAAAAGAAACCAAGAAAGTAAAATAGATTCAAGAACAAACTAAATAAATATTTTAATAGAGTCCAGAACAGACTATAAATGTGCTACTATTGCACATTTGTCACTATGATGTGCTGAATAAAAAATAATTAATGTATATTATCCTGTACTTATTTGGATGATTGATTACTGGTAATTAGTATTTAGTTTTAAAGAAAAAAATTCAAGTGACAATATTCATCAATAGGAAAAAGTTGAAACAAAGCACTCTTAATCTCACAAAGTCATGTGGATAGGAGAAGACATATCTGATTTTTTCTAATCAGCCTTCCTAAAATTTACAAATTTTTTCTGGCAACAGTTAATTTGATCATCATAGAAAGTTCTTTGAAGGCTCTTGTTAAACTTGTTCCTCTTTGAAAAAGTAAATTTTACTGCACGATACTGCAAGAGGTAAATTTTTGATTTATAGGAAATTTGAAAACCAATTATGATTAGTCTCTATTTTATGATTTACTTTATAGAACAGAAATTACACAGATAAATGTCACTTTGTCTAATTTTTTAAAATAGTTACTTATTCATTTGATAAGCAGTCACAGATAGACAAGGAGAAAGACTGAGAGAGAGGTATTCCATTTGCTAGTTCACTCCCCAAATGGACACAATGGCCAGAGCTGGACCAACTCAAAGCCAGGAGCTTCTTCACACATGGGTGCAGGGGTCCCAGCACTTGCACCATCTTCCACTGCTTTCCCAGGTCATTAGCACAGAGCTGGATTGGAAGTGGAGCAGCCAAGGTATGAACCGGCACCTGTATGAGATACCAGTGCCACAGGCAGAGGCTTAATGACTATGGCACAGCACCATCCCCCACTTTATCTAAATTTATGATAAACCCATGAGTTGCACCACATGCTATTTTCTTTTCCTTCCTTCCTTCCTTCCTTCCTTCCTTCCTTCCTTCCTTCCTTCCTTCCTCCCTCCCTTCCTTACTTCTTTCTCTCTTTATCTCTTTCTCTCTTTTTCTTCTTTCTGTTAATTTTTCTGTGTCATGAAGCTTGCACATTGCATCCAAGGACATGGACCAGGGAGAGAGGCTTATGATTACTGTGTGCAAGAACTCTCCTCTTGAGGGTCAAAGCATCTGACAAGGAAGCTGTCCTAGATTAATTCCTCAAGTGCCTCTCTCAATAACAAGCAAGAGAAGGTGTGCTAACTGGAGAGCCTCTTTGGTTGAATTAACTCTGGGAGGTCTGAGTGTTGCTGGGGTCCTCATTGGGCTATAATAATGGGTCATGAATCATTTGAATGTGACTATTCACCACTAGAGGGCTCTGTAGGGTCGATTAAATTTTTACAATCATTGACACCTGATTCCCCACTGTTGTCCCCAGCTGCTCTTCTGGGGAAGAAAATCTGCTCCACTTACAGGATACTTAAGTCCAGCAGTGGAGGAAGCATAATTGAAAGAGCCCACAGCTGAGATAAAGGCAAAAAGACACTTGCTTCCATGTGAGAATGACTGAGAAAACTGTCTTGGTTGGGTAAAACTCATCATGAAGAGGATAAGGGACCTCTGCATCTCCAAGTGTATTTCTACCTTCCAGCTGTGAGCCCAGACTAGGGCATCCATTGAATAAACAGTGATTCCATACTTCTATGTGGTGCTTCCCTGTTTAACATTGCCTGCTGAAATCTCCATGTTCCTATGTATTTTTACCCAGCATGGTTTGTCTTAATTTTCTCACTTCTGCCTGATAATACTCAACAATTTACACACTGTTCTCTACATTTACACACTTTCTCTTGATGTGCATTATAAACCTGATAAATTGCCCTAATGATTTTTATTATTCTATCATTGTAAAAATGCCAGTATCATGTTCTTTAATAAGTTTGGCATAATACTGAAAGGAGGGAGCCTTTGCCATTGAAGACACTGTATTTGTGCTCACTAGTATTACCTAGATTAGGAGTAGTGCTATCCTCTTGTTATACCTTCAATTTGAACTAAATTCTAAAACATGAATGAAATTACTGATAATGAAGATGAAGCTGAAGAGAAGGAAGCCAAGATTGGGCACTCTGGTGGTGTCAATGAGCTGTTTATGGGTGAACTGTTCTTTATACAAAACCTGCTGCTGTGGGTTTGCCAAGTTATGTACCACTCAATAACCTTCTTCAATTATCTTTAAGAATTCTGTCACAAATATCGTCCTTTATTTTCACTTTCACAGTTACAGAAAATGAAGTTTTGAACAAAGCTGCTGATTATGGATTTCCATTATTTGCAGAAAATCTGTCTTGCTAATGTGTGAGTCACTGATGCTAAAATATTCCTCTTATCTCTCGCAGCAAGAAACTTTCATTGCCCACACTTTCGCTGGTGCTATAGAAACTTAGAGTGCTGAAGGTGTAGTCCAAAATGGGGACTGTCATGATGAAATTCTGAGTGCATTATTTTAATATCATGCATTTTAAATAATCATTTATTGCATTTTTGTGTTGCTATTGACTAACTCACAGTATCATGTTATCCTTTGCCTGTTCAGCTGAGCTATACTGCAATCTTCTTTAGGGACATGATCATCACTTTTTACCCAGAGATCAGTATTCATTACACATCTCCTCTGAGTTAGGCAAGTATCAAGGAATGAGGTTGTGTTGGTAAATAATTTACTTATACTGTGTGTTCTGTGGAATTTAAAGTTTAAAAGAGATAATTTATCATAACCACCTCAAAGGTCCTTTGGTACATCTTTCTGAATCACTTATGGATGAGAACTCCTTTGAAAGAAGAAATGAAGTAGGTGACATGTGGAGCCACTGCCTGTAATGCCAGCATCTCATGTGAGCACTGGTTTGAGTCCCAGCTGCTCCATTATGATCCATCTCCCTGTTACTGCATCTATTTGGGGAATGAACCAGCAGATGGAAGATCTCTATCTCCACTGCAACCTTCTCTCTCTGTATCTCTGCCTTTCAAACAAATACTGTAAATCTTATTTTAAAAGAACTTAGGGTCCAGCACTGTGGCATAGTAGGCTTAGCCTCTGCCTGTGGCACCAGTTTGAGTTCCATCTGTTCTTCTTCTTATCCAGCTCTCTGCTTTGGCCCAGAAAAGCAGTAGAAGATGGCCCAAATGCTTGGGCTCCTGCACCCATATGGGAGAGAAGAGTGAAGCTCCAGGCTTCTGGCCCCTGGCTTCAGATCAACCCAACTCAGTCTGTTGTGTCTACTGGAAAGTAAACCAGTGGATAGAAGATTTTTCTCTCTGTCTCTCCCTTTGTCTGTAACTCTACCTCTCAAATAAAATAATAATTATTTTTATAAAAAACAGTTTAGTCTCACATTTGGAACTTTCAGTAATTTTGATGGGTTGAGAGGAAATTTGTAAAGTTTGTGATACAACTGGGAGCCTTCTGCATCCTAGCATGTAAGAAAAGAATAGCGAGCAGACAGCTGGTAGACAAGACCTAATAGCATTGTCTTTCTGAAGACCACAGTAAGTCCTATGATCCCTGTTCAAAGGTCATGGGAAACCATCCACACGGTTGAAAGAGGAGTGTGACTTGATGAGATTTTTGTTTGTAAAATGGCCTTAGTACTAAAGAACATCTCCAGAGAAAACATAGAGGAGTACAGCTGAATGGTAAATCTTCATTAATAGTAACAAGATTTGATGAAAGAAATGGCATCTTTAAGGGAAATGTAATTCAGGGAAGGGAGATAAGAACTAGTGAATCTTTTCTCCTAGGATGGCACTTACACCAACTGTAGATATTGGGGCCCTAATTTGGTGTGTTGAAGAGGATTCCACTAGGATCTGGAATAACTTGAGCATCAGAACACATAATTTCAGACTGTAATACATTTAACAAGATAAGAATCTATGAACTCCTAGTGATATAGTACATAATGACACACTAACTAGGACAGAAGAGTGAGCCCTTAGCTTTGATGCTAGATCAAAATATAAATGAAGAAACAATATTGGGAATTAAAACACCAGCATTTCATATAGTATTGATAATTAAAAATAATGAATATCAAAGGTACTGGATGAAAATTTGATAGGAAATACGATACTGGCATAATATTAGAATAATTTTTAATAAAAGTCCACACATTCCAAAAAGGAATAAAAATGTGTATATAGAACAGCATATATGAATGCTGTGGTGCAGCAAGTTTTGCCACTGCCTGCCACACCAGCATTCCACATCAGAGTGCTGTGGTGTTGCTTCAAGTCCCAGCTTCTCTGCTTTTGATCAAGCATATTGTGAATGCACCTGGGAAGGTTTCAGAACATGGCCCAAGTCCTTGGGCCCTGCCACCATGTGGAAGACCAGGAAACAGTCGTTCATCCTAGCTTCAGCTTGACGAAGAACTTACTCTTGCAACTCTTTTGGAAATGAACCAGCAGAGACAGAGAGAGAGAGAGAGAGAGAGAGAGAGAGAGAGAGAGAGAGAGAGATCCAGCTCTCTGCTATGGCTTGGGAAAGCAGTAGAAGATGGCCCAAGTGCTTGGACCTCTGCACCCGCATGGGAGACCCAGAAGAAGCTCTTGGCTTCTGACTTTGGATTCTTTGGATTGATGCAGCTCTGGCTATTGTGGCCAATTGAGGAGTTAACCAGCAGACGGAAGACCTTCTCTCTCTCTCTCTCTCTGCCTCTTTCTCTCTTCGTGTAACTCTGACTTTCAAATAAATACATAAAGCCTTTTAAAAAATATAGATGTAGACATAGATATAGATCACTCATTGTCATTCTGCATTCAAAACAGGTAAATAAATCCTTAGGAGGTTGTATTGAACCAATCTGGCAGAAATTCACTAAATACCAAGTTATAGCATCCATCATAGCACAGATGGGAGACTGAGCAGAGCCAGCATTGGACCAGGGAGCTTCTGATGAGAATACAGGGCCCACATTTTCTCAGAAAGGAACACCGGAGGGACCCAGCTTGAGTCATCTCTGCTCTTGATACCTATTGAGGGTTTTCATATTAGAAAAGTGTCAAGGAGAAGGGCCGGCGCCGCGGCTCACTAGGCTAATCCTCCACCTAGCGGCACTGACACACCGGGTTCTAGTCCCGGTTGGGGTGCCTGATTCTGTCCTGGTTGCCCCTCTTCCAGGCCAGCTCTCTGCAGTGGCCAGGGAGTGCAGTGGAGGATGGCCCAGGTGCTTGGGCCCTGCACCCCATCGGAGACCAGGAAAAGCACCTGGCTCCTGGCTCCTGCCATTGGATCAGCACAGTGCGCCAGCCGCAGCGCACCGGCTGCGCAGGCCATTGGAGGGTGAACCAATGGCAAAGGAAGACCTTTCTCTCTGTCTCTCTCACTGTCCACTCTGCCTGTCAAAAAAAATAAAAATAAATAAAAAAATTTTAAAAAAAAAGAAAAGTGTCAAGGAGAATTCCAGAAAAAGAAAGAACATTGGCTCACAGTGGGAGAAAAGATATTTTAATGCGGTTGGAAAAAGATGTGATAGTTCTGTGGATTGGGTTGTGGTGTTGGGTTAATGTTGGTTTCCTAAATTGGGGTTCATCTTCTATTTATCAGGGGACCACCCTATAGCTAGCAGAAACATCTTGGATTGGGGCAACAGTGCTAAAAGGATACTAACTGGGCGTTCTCAACGAATGGGGCTCACTCATGGTATTTCTGTAAGTTTGAAATAATTTCAAAATTAACTACTCTTAAAATGACCAAATTGTAAGATGACAATATCCACATCATGTTAATAAAACAGGGACAGCATCTTCTTTCTTCTACTCCCGGTGGTTTACACGCACCAGGCCATGGTCTTTGAAAGGATGGAGAGTGGTGCAAGGGCTCCCCTTTTTATCCCCATTTTCTGGCAGTCCTCCAGCTTGCCATCCTCTGACTTGTTGTCCAATCAATGCTGTTTCCTCCTTGCTTATGTTTGAACAGTTCAGTCTGCGTGGGTAGGAGGGTATTGCCTATAGCGCACTGTTATCTGACTGACCAGAGATGTCTGCTTGGTATGATTAGGAGTGTCTCCCTAACAGCCATTAGGTATTGCATCAGCTCCTGACTTATTATGAATAACTGCACTTTACTTTTATTTTGAGGCTAGTGGTAACTTACTTTTTACTGTGGAGTTTCCACAGTTCACTTCCTTTCCAGGTAAGTGGTGATCTGTGACTTGTTTTGAGACTCCTATGGGATTCCCCACAGACTTGGGCCATCTTCCACTGCTATCTCAGGCCATAGCAGAGAGCTAGATCAGAAGAGGAGCCGCTGGGACTAGAACCCATGCCCATATAGGATGCCGACACTTCAGGCCAGGGCTGTAACCTGCTGTGCCACAGCACCGGTCCCATGTCACACTTATTGATCTGTATATCTTGAAATGTGCTTGTGTTTTATGAATAAAAGTTGTGGTAAGTGATCCTTTTATTTTTCATATGTTTAAGATCATATTATCAGTAAGCAGAAAATTAGCCCTTTTATTTGCAAGTTTTACTTTCTTATACAGTTGCTTTGATGTGAATTTAAGTGTTAGATTCAGCAGATGTGAGAGTGCATATCTTTATCTTGTTCTTGAACTTTGAGGAATACTTTTCACCAAGTACAGTGTCATCTTTAGCCTTGTCATTTCTGGCTTCTATTATAATAAGGTATATTTTTTTCTATCCCTAATTTCTTTCCTTTCTTAATGATTTATTTAATTATTTAAAAGGCAAGGTTACAGAGAGAGAAGCAGAGAGAGACAGAGAGAAAAAGAAACCTTCCATCCACTGGTTCACTCCCCAGTGGCCACAATGGTTGGCGCTAGGCCAGGCTAAAGGCTGAAGCCAGGAGGTTCTTTGTTGTGTCCCATGAAGGTGGTAGCTGAAGTGTTGCAGTTGGGATGTGAATCAGCACCATGTGGGATTCTGGCATCACAGGCAGCAGTTTTAACTGCTTTGTACAACACTGACCCCTCTTGCAGTTTTTATAGTTTTTTTTTTTAAGTTTCTATACTTCATTTATAAGGCAGAATTACAGAGAGAGGGAGAGACAGAGATCTTCCATTCACTAGTTCAACTCCCCAAATGAATGCCCAACTGATGGCAGGGCTGGGCCAGGTCAAAGCCAGGAGCCGGGAGCTTCATCCAAGTCTCCAACATAGGTGCAAGCAGTTGGGCCATCCACTGCTGCTTTCCCTGGCACAGTAGCAGAGATCTGGATCAGAAGTGGAGCAGCTGGGACTCGAATCAGTGACCATATGGGATGCTGATGCTGTAGACAGTTGCCTAACCATCTGTACTGCAACACTGACCCTGTCTCTCTCTCTTTTTTAAAGATTTATTTATTTGATAGTCAGAGTTACACAGAGAGAAGAGAGGCAGAGAGAGAGAGAGAGAGAAAGAGAGAGAAAGAGAGAGAAAGAGAGAGAAAGAGAGAACGAGGTCTTCCATCCAATGGTTCACTCCCCAGATGGCCGCAACAGTTGGAGCTTCCACGATCTAAAGCCAGGAGCCAGGAGCTTCTTCCAGGTCCTCACTTGGGTGCAGGGGCCCAAGGACTTGGGCCATCTCCTACTGCTTTCCCAGGCCATAGCAGAGCTGGATCAGAAGTGGAGCAGCTGGGTCTAGAACCAGCACCCATATGGGATGCTGGCACTTCAGGCCAGGGCGTTAATCTGCTGCACCACAGCATCAGCCCCTGGCCCTGTCTCTTGAATTTTTTAAATAATGAATCTGGGTTGGTTTTGCCAGATGCTTTTTTCTTTGCAACTGTTATAGAATACAAAATTAAGAGAATTTATATAACCTAAGAACCAATTGTTTGAAAAACAAATTCTAGCAGAAAAAAATAAATATATAGGAGTGAATTTAATCTAGGAAGATAATTACCTGAATGCTGAAAATTTTATAATATTGATAAAAGAAATTGAATACAACAGAAATAATTGAAACATTACTCAAGTTCATAATTAGAATAGTATTAGGGTATTCTTACTATCTAAAGCAATATACAGACTCAACGCAATTGCAAAGTTTCAGTGTTATTCTTTAACAAAACTTTTTTAAAGATTTATTTATTTGAAAGAATTGCAGAGGCCAGCGCTGCAGCTCACTAGGCTAATCCTCCGCCTTGTGGCACTGGCACACCGGGTTCTAGTCCCGGTTGGGGCACCGGATTCTGTCCCAGTTGCCCCTCTTCCAGGCCAGCTCTCTGCTGTGGCCAGGGAGTGCAGTGGAGGATGGTCCAAGTGCTTGGGCCCTGCACCCCATGGGAGACCAGGATAAGCACCTGGCTCCTGCCATTGGATCAGCGTGGTGTGCCAGCTGCAGCGCGCCGGCCACGGCGACCATTGGAGGGTGAACCAACGGCAAAAGGAAGATCTTTCTCTCTGTCTCTCTGTCTCTCTCTCTCACTGTCCACTCTGCCTGTCCAAAAAGAAAAGAAAAGAAAAGGAAAGGAAAGGAAAGGAAAGGAAAGAAAAGAGTTGCATAGACAGAGACAGAGAATGAAGTGTTCCATCCATTGGTTCACTCCACAGAGGGTCACAAAGGCTGTGGCAGGGTGCTGATCCAAAGCCAAGAAACAGGATTCCTTCCAGGTCTCCAAGGACTTGGGCCATCTTCCACTGCTGTCCTAGACCATAGCAGAGGACTGAATCATAAGTGGAGTAGTCGGTACTTGAACTGGCACGCTTATGGGATGCTGGTATGGTACTGCAGGTGATGGTTTTACCCACTAAACCACAGTGCCAACCAGCCCCTCTTTAACAAAATATTTTAAAGTCCCCAGAATTGTACAGAACTGTGAAGGATAATGAATAGTCAAGTCAATATTGAAGTAAAAGAAGAATACTTAATATATTTTACAAAGCTATAGTAATCAAAATAGCATATCACTGGCATTAAAGCAGATACATTAAGCAATGGGGCAGAATAGAGAACAAGTCATTAACCTATAGTCAACTGATTTTTAAGGTGTCTATTGGTCTAGAAATGTTAAACTTAATTTTTTTTCCATTTGTACAGGGGTAACGCACTGTATTAAATATGTAAGGTCTTATCTACATGTGTTTGATTACAGAACTAATAAAGTATTCTCTAAATAAAAAAAAAAGAAAAATGAGTAGTCTCTTCAATACAAGGTGCTTGGAAAAGTCAACCAATTCTTTTTGCATTTGAAGAGAAATTATCCAGATAACACCGAGAGCCTAGAGTGCTTCATGAAATTTATGGGGTAATGTGAGGGTATTTTAAAGATGAAAGGAGAGGAGGTTGTAGGCATTTCTTTAATTTATTTATTTGCTTACTTATTAATTAACAGAGAGAGAGAGCGGGAGGGATCTTCCACCTGCTGTTTCACTTCCCCAGATGGTGGCATCAGCCAGGGCTTGATCATGCCAAATCCAGGAGCCAGGAGCTTCTTCATGGTCTCCTGCCTGGATGGCTGGGGCACAAGTACTTGGGTCATCTTCCACTGCTTTTGCAAGGCCATTAGCAAAGTGCTGGATTGGAAGTGCAGCAGCCAAGACTAAAACCAGTACTCATATGGGATGCTGGAGTCATAGTTGGCAGTTTTACCTGTTACACCACAACAGCAGCTGCTGTAGGTGTTTCTTTAAGAAACAACTCCCTAGTTCTGGGTTTAGCTCTAGTGATCTTCTACATAAATAGAAGGTTTACACAGCCAGTTTCTGCATAGCTTTATCTTGCAGGTGCATCACCATTCTACAGCAGTAATAAAAGCAACATGCTAGTATTTCTGTACCTCAAATGAAACCAGAGAAATTAGTGATTTTTCTGCCTGAAAACTTTCAGTTTAAAACCAGGAAGAGTCACTGATTAAGACTTTGTGTGCATGGGGCTTCCACTTTAGTGCAGAGGATAAAGCCACCGCCTGCCTTGGCAGCACCATATGGACGTGGGTTTGAGTCCCAGATACTCCACTTCTGATCCATCTTTGATAATGCACCTGGGAAATGAGCAGAGGATGGCCCAAGTCCAGGGCTCCTGCAACCACTTGGGAGACCTGGAAGAAGCTCTTGGCTCTTGACTTTGGTGGGCCCATCTCTGGCTGTTGCAGCAATTTGGGGAGTGAACCAGCAGATGGAAGATCTCTCTGTCTCTCCCTCTCTCTCTTTGTAAGGCTATCTTTCAAATAAATAAATAAATAAATATTTAGCAAAAATAAACAAGACTTAGAATGAGGCCAGACATTGCATTTTAAGACATGTTGAGTTTGGAAGCAGTCCACACAGCAGACTCATAGAATGACAATCATTTTAAATAGCATATAGATGTAGCATTAGGTGTGAGAATATAAAGTATCATATCTAGTTCTCATCTCTTTTTCAAAATGGGAGGGCACTCTAAAGATTGTAGTTCTAGCAGAGTCTTTTTGTGCCAGTTACTATCCATCATTCATTAAAAATCTTTATAACTTCTTTGCTTTATCTAATTTGCTTTAGAGTTCACACCAGTGACTCACTACATCTTGACTTTTGTTTCTTCCATGTGATCAAGATCTATTTCTGAAATCACAGCTGATCAATCATGTTCCATCTGTCTCTTGTTGCAAAGTTGTATTTGACCTGGTTTTTCATGCATACCTATGTCAACATAGAAACATTTGATGAGAAGATGTCAGTGTAAATATGTTTTTAGTCACATTTGATTAACAATGAAGATTTAGGAGTGGTCTTCAGACTAACTTTATCTGTAGTCCATTGCTAAACTTAGATATATCTGTTCTGTATACAGAGGTCGTCGCCCCGAAGTACCTAGCCAGGATTATTTTGCTGGGAATTGTACTTCTGTAGAAGTATGCCATTCAATAGGCCCAAAGTTCAAAATAAAAGTGTTTAACAAAACCAACAAGATGATAGCAAATTGAGTTACATCTATGCATATAAGCTATGCAGAAGTTATATGTTAAAACAACGAACAAGGTTACAAGCGAATAGCAGAATACCATAATTAACATCGTATAAGTACACAGGAAATGCTTATTAACCTCAGTGAAAGTTTTCAGGCCCATGAACATGGGCTGGTATTGTGGCCCAGTGGTTCAGCTGCCATCTTTGATGCCTACATCCCATATGAGTGCCAATTTGAGTCACTTCTGATATGACTCCATGCTAATGGACCTGGGAAAGCAGTAGAAGATGACATAAGTGCTTGGACCCCTGTCACCCATGGGGAAGACTCAGATGAAGTTCCTGATTCCTGGCTTCAGCCTTGCCCCATTCCATATATTGCAGCCATTTGTGGAGTATACCATGGATGGAAGACCTCTCTTTCTCTGTCTCTCCCTCTTTGTCTGTAATTCTGCCTTTCAAATAAATGAAAAACTAAATCTTTGAAATAAAACAAAAACAATGAACAGAGTTGTGATCTGAAAGAAGGAGTATTACAGTGTGCTAACTGCTTACATTAAATATGTATAATATCTGATCAAAAAATTCTGAAAGTTAAAAACTGAATCCAAGACAGGATTATGTTTTCTTTTTTAACTGCAATATCTGGTATTTTCAAGTTTTGGGGTTCACTAAGAAGTGACAACTCTATTCACTAATTGCAAGGCTAGGAGTTCATGATGCCAGATATTCTGTGCATAATTTTTGTGTCTGCTAATGTTTTCAAGGATATTGTGGTACGATGATAATAGATTCTTCTTTTTTTAAATTTATTCATTTTTGCTTGAAAGCCAGAATTACAAAGAGGCAGAGGTAAGAGAGAGATAAAGATGTCTTCCATCTGCTTGTTCTCTCTTCCAAATGGCCGCAAAGGTCAGAGCTGGGCTGATCTGAAGCCAGGAGCTTCTTCTGGTTCTCCCACACTGGTGCAGGGGCCCAAGGGCTTTTGAGCCACCTTCCATTGCTTTCCCAGGCCATAGCAGATAGCCAGATCAGAAGTGGAGCAATCGGGACCTGAATCATTGCCCATATGGGATGCCAGCACTGCAGGTAGTGACTTTGCTTGCTATGCCACAGTGCCGGCCCTGATAACGGATTCTTACTGAGCTCATACAATAACGTTGCCACAAGAAATCAAAAAAGTTTTTCATTTTCGAGGAATTAAGTAGGTGGAAAGGTAAACATTTTCATCTATTTACAAAACTATACTAAAGTATAGTAACCGATAGAAATTGTAGAGATCTTCCTGAATCTAGATGAAACACTGAAATGCAGGACCAAAATATTTAAATAAAAGCATAGAAATCCATAAATATGATTAATTCAATCTCATGTAACTAATTCTATGTATTTGAAAGACAGTTACAGAGAGAGACAGAGACACACAGAGAGAGAGAGAGCACTTCCATTTGCTGGTTCACTCCCCAAGTGGCTGAAACAGTTGGAGCTGAGCTGATCTGAAGCTAGGATCCAGGAGCTTCTTCTGGGTCTCCCATGTGGATGTAGAGGCCCAAGGACCTGAGCCATCCTCTGTTGCTTTCTCAGGAACATTAATGGGGAGCTGGATCAACAGTGGAGCTCCCAGGACTCAAACTGGTGCCCATATGAAATGCTGGAGCATCAAGCCAGGGCTTTAACCCACTGTGCCACAGCACTGGCCCCCTACTAGCAGTTTAATGGATTTTTAGTTTTTTTCTTTCCCTCAGCATTCTGGAAATTAGTGTCTAAAGTAGCCTAAGATCTGTATTTAAGAATATTTTCTGTTAAACTGATTTCAAGTGTTTTTAGAAAATACAAAATTATGGATGGCACAAGTCTTTAAATATACATGGTTAAAATGAAATTGATTAATTGACATGAGCCATTTACATTCATCCCATAGAGCATGTTACAAAGCAACTAAAGAGGGGGTCAGCATTGTGGCATAGCATGTTAAGCTGCCACCTATGATGCTGGCATCCCATATGGGTTATACTTCGAGTCCTGGTTGCTCCACTCTGATCCAGCTCCCTGCTAATGCACCTGGGAAAGCAGCAGAGGATGGCCAAGTGTTTGGGCTCCTACACCCTTTTGGGAGATATGGGTGATCCTGTCAGACTGCCTGCCTTGCCCATGCAGGAGGTTGAAAGGGCATGGTGCACCAGGCCTCCCGGGAGGGACCCCACGGCCTCCCTCCTGGCAGGCAATGGGATCTCTGGGTGCATTTCCCCCAACCACCACCAATCAGCTAAACTGCTCCTGGGTGTGGCCCAGGCCCACCTGGAAATCTACTCTTCAAGCTGAATGGAGAAGCATAGCAGTGCCAATGTCAGCTTCATCCTATAGAATTAGTATTGCCCTGAATTAGTTATGCTCCTGCTGCTTGCCCTTTCAAAAGTATACATGGTTGTTAATAAAGCAGACATGATCACCGAAGCCTGGCCCATCCTTGGCTATTGTGTCTCTTTGGGGTGTGAACCAACAGAAGATCTCTCTCCCTCTGTCTTTCCTTCTCTGGAATTCTGCCTCTCAAATAAATAGATAAATCTTTTTAAAAGGAAAGAAAGAAATGGAGTGATTTGACAAACCTGTTGTCTCCCTTAGTCCTCTGGGTCTCCTTTTTATCAAGATAACCATCATGACTGATAACAACAAAACAGAACTATCAGATTTTAAGACTTTATAACTTTTAGGAAATTTATATATCAATGGTATATCTATATTGATATAATTTAAAATTGAGCATAATTTCATGACAGTACTTTACATACAATCTAAATTGCATAATCAGCTATTACCTCTACAAGATAGGATATATCCTATGACACATCAAGGGTTCCTGTTGGAAATCTCAAAGTGAAAAAATTTAGAACCTTGATTCTGAGAAATCTGTTAAGGATGCCAAAGGGGCTTAAAATATTTGGTCAAAATAAACTCCCTATTAATTTTGAAATAACATCCATCCACTTAGAGTGATCCAACCAGTTATAAACCAGATTTATTCTATCTGAGGATTTTATAAATTTGTATAAATTGTAAATCTGATGATTTTTATTTTATAAATTTGATACATCTTCATTAGGTGATCAGTCAGATATTCTGAAATAAGTATACATACAACTCTTTTTTTTAAGATATATTTATTTGAAAGAGTTACACAGAGAGAGAAGAAAAGGCAGAGAGAAGTCTTCCACCTGCTGGTTCACTCCCCAGTTGGCCACAATGACCAGAGCTGTGCTGATCTGAATCTAGGAGCCAAAAGCTTCCTCCCACTTGGATGCAGAGGCCTAAAAACTTGGGCCATCTTCCATTGCTTTCCAAGGCCATTAGCAGGGAGCTGGATCAGAAGTGGAACAGTTGTGACTCAAATCAGCACCATAGGGGATGCTGAGTCACAGATGGCAGTTGTACCTCGTACACCACAACACCATCCCTGTAGGCATTTCTTTAGATAAAGTTCCTAGTCTTGGGTTTAGCTGTTGAGATCCTCTGCATTTTTTTTTCAGCTGGTACTAAACAATTCAGCTTTTATTAATTTATATCTTGCATCTTTAAAAGGAAACAAACAAAAAATAGATGAGTTAACAGAGCCAGGAGAGCTCCCTGCACAAATGCAGACAGAGGCAGACAGGATTCAGGAAGCTGGATGAGCACAAGGAGGCAGCACCCTCCAGGAGTGGGCCTGGGCCCAGGGGTGCCTCAGGATCTGGGCCAGGGGCAGCCACTCTGACGGCTGGTATCTCAGAAGCCTGGATATGAAGTCTCGGGCTCCCAAAGACATTGTTACAGGAAACTTCACATCCAGCTTAAGGATGCGTCTGTATGTCTCAGTGTGAGAGACGCTCTCGAAGGGTGGATTTCCCACCAGCAGCTCATAGCAGAGCACCCCAAAGAGTTGCACTGCCAGTTTCTGCACAGATTTGTTTTAAAGATTCATTTATTTATGTGAAAGGCAGAGTTATAGAGAGGCAGAAGCAGTGAGAGGTCTTCCATCTGCTGGTTCACGCCCCAGATGGCTACAATGGCCAAAGCTGAGCTGATTCAAAGCCAAGAGCCTTGGAGCTTCTTCCAGGTCTCCCATACAGGTGCAGGGGCCCATGTACATGGGCCATCTTCCTCTGCTCTCCCAGGCCATAGCAGAGACCTGGATTGGAAGTGGAGCAGCTGAGACTCAAACCAGTGCCCATATGGGATGCTGGCACTGCAGGTGGCAGCTTTACCCACTATGCCACAGTGCCAGCCCCTCTGCACAGCTTTATCTTGCAGTTGCATCACCATTCTATATCAATGAAACCAAGAACACACTACTATTTCTATACCTATAATGAAAGCCAGAGACATTAATAATCTTTCTGCCAGAAAACTTCCAGTCCAAACCAGGAGTGGAGTTATGAATTCAGGCTTAGTGTGGATGGGGCTGGCACTATCGTGTGGAGGGTAAAGCCACCACCTGCTTCACCAGCCTGTGTCCTAGATGGGCACAGGTTCAAGTTTCAGCTGCTCCACATCTGATCCATCTCCATGCTGAGATACCTGGGAAAACAGCAGAGGTTGGCCTAAGTGCTTGGGCCCCTGCACCCACTTGGGAGACTCGGAAGAAACTCCAGGCTCCTGACTTCAGGTCAGCCCAGCTCTGGCTGTTGCAGTCATTTGGGGAATAAACCAGCAGGTGGAAGATATTTTTGCCTCTCTCTCTCTCTCTCTCTCTGTAACTCAGTTTTGCATGTAAATGAATAAATCTTTATATTAAAAAAAAACCTTAGAGTTGGTCTAGACATAGCATTTTAAGACATGTTGAAAACACTTGGCCAGTGTTTAATGTGCAAAATCACACTCTCCATTCTTATCTATAGAACAAAGATGAATAGCTAGTTTTCATATGAATGGAACAGAGATATGGACTAGCTGCAAAGAAAGTTTGGGTAACACAGATTTCTGTATACCTTTTCCACCTTTCTTGAACCCAGGGAAGGCCCAAAATATGTCTTTAATCAATATTCAGACGATCAACATCCCTCTTTCCTAACTCAAGTCAGTGTGAATTGTGACTCTTAACTTTCTCTTAGACATAGGCATGGGTGAGGCCTTTGAGTTTAGCATTCTGTGCTAAGATACACTGTAGCAATGCTACTCCTTCCAAAGTTTCCTGGGGAGTTACTGCTGCATATTCAGCATGTGATTCTTGTCTGTGAAACTGTTTCCACCCATGATTGTTTGTGGTCTGTAGTTTCTAAAGCAAAGGACATTTCTTCCAAGGGCCATCTGTATATCTATACCATTATTCACAGGCCATACCAAATTATCAATGTAAGATTTAGCCTGGGGGCCAACACTGTGGTGTAGTGGGTAAAGCCACTGCCTGAAGTGCTAACATCCCATATGGTCACTGGTTCAAGTGTTGGCTGCTCCACTTCTGACTCAGCTCTCTGCTATGGTCTGGGAAAGCAGTTAAAAGATGATCCAAATCCCTGGGCCCCTACACCTGCTCAGGAGACCCAAAAGAAGCTCCTGGCTTCTGACATTGGATTGGCCCAGCTCCTACCATTGTGGCCATGTGGGGAGTAAAACAGTGGATGGAAGACCTCTCTCTCTCTCTCTATCTCTCTCTCTCTCTTGCTTTCTCTCCCTCCCTCTGCCTTTCAAATAAATAAATAAATCTTTAAAAAAATTTAGCCTGCTATAGGTTTATTGAATTTCAAATCCCATTTGCAGTTGCCTTAGCACTGTCAGACCAAGTAATTTCATGGGCTTTTTATGGCCTACGCTATGGATGTTCCCTACTCCTGCTAAAGGGACATTTGTTAGATCTAGCCTGCTAGTACACACTTGTTGAATGTCATGATAATTCACATATATGTGTCCCAGAGAGGTCTCATGGCAAGATGAGTGGACCATCTTCTACTGCTTTCCCAGGCAATAGCAGAGAGCTGGATCAGAAGTGGAGCAGCTGGGACTCAAACCTGTGCCCATATGGGATGCTGGCATTGCAGGCAGTGGCTTCACCTGCTATGCCACATTGCCAGCCCACTTTTACATAATTTCTATGACATTTAAATCAATAACATATCCATGTTAATATAACAACATTTAGCATGATTTTGTATAACAGAACTTTATATAAACTCCAAAGAGACTAAGTAGCTATTACCTCTATAAGATGAGATGCATATCCTTTGACATATCCAAGGGTCCAGCTAGAAATCTCAAGGTCAAAATGCTCAGAACCTTGATCCTGAGAAATCCTATCAAGAATGCAAAAAGGGCTTTCAAATGTTTGGTCAAAACTTCTCTTGTCATGAACTGTATGGAATCCTCTCTGGATTTGGGGGACCAAAAATTGGGAATTTCTTACACCCAGGGGGCTGAAGCTCATGGCTCTAAGGCAATCACCATGCTGAAAAATGACTATATTGACTCCTCAGGTACCCTAGTCTCTACTGTGGATAGCATATTGATTGGCAGAGTGCTTTGCTTGCACACTAGAGTTTCTCACCTGATTTCACTCAGATTTAAAAGCTGTAGGAAATCACGGGAGTAGCCATTAGGAGCTTAGGTCTCCAGACATCACCAGTCACTGGGTTCCACATTCCCCTTCCTTCCCACAACTAAGTTCAGCAAAGTCAAAGAAAAAGGGTAGCTTTTTGTATTTCCTTTCTGAAAACATCAATGCTAAAAACATTTAAGTGAAGTCTTCTTTAGAAATTTCAAGTTGGATGGGCCAGCGCTGTGGCTCACTTGGTTAATCCTCTGTCTGCAGTGCTGGCATCCCCTATGGGCACCAGGTTCCAGTCCAGCTCTGCTGTGACCCAGGAGGGCAGTGGAGGATGGCCCAAGTGCTTGGGCCCCTGAACCCGCATGGGAGGCTAGGAAGAAGCACCTGGCTCCTGGCTTCAGATTGCTGCAGCTCCGGCCATTGGGGCCATTTGTGGAGTGAACCAACAGAAGGAAGACCTTTCTCTCTGTCTATCTCTCTCTCACTATCTATAACTCTACCTGTCAAATAAAAAAAAGAAAAGAAATTTCAAGTTGGAAAGAACATTTATCCAAGGTCCATGATCTAGATAGCTGATTATTTTTAGCATCTTTAAGCAAGAATTGTTAATGAGGTTTTTTTTTTTTTTTTTTTTTTTTGACAGGCAGAGTGGATAGTGAGAGAGAGACAGAGAGAAAGGTCTTCCTTTTGCCATTGGTTCACACTCCAATGGCCACCACGGCTGGCGCACTGCGGCCGATGCACCGCACTGATCCAAAGGCAGGAGCCAGGTGCTTCTCCTGGTCTCCCATGGGGTGCAGGGCCCAAGCACTTGGGCCATCCTCCACTGCCGTCCCAGGCCACAGCAGAGAGCTGGCCTGGAAGAGGGGCAACTGGGAAAGAATCCTGCACCCCGGCCAGGACTAGAACCCAGTGTGCCGGCGCCACTAGGTGGAGGATTAGCCTAGTGAGCCGCAGCACTGGCCGTTAATGAGCTTTTAATCTTAGAGCACCAAAGTGTTCCAAGTTTCAGTGAAGCACCACAGAATTCAAAGGAAATCTCATCAATCTCTTCCTAGCAGTTTATTCCCTGACAGTCACCTCCCAATAAAAGCAGCCAAAAGAACTTCTAAGATCACAGACACACATTAATGGAGCCACATTCCAAGTCCATGTTTATAAATTAGCTTTTAAATGGTCGGGGATTGGGGTAGTAATCTTAACTCTCCATGCACAAGTCCACAAAACAAGACAAGCTGTGTGCCAAGAAAGAGGAGACAGAGCATGGAGCCACAGGCGGGCCAGGTTTATTCAGAAGGTTGATTCACTCCAAGGTGAATGCATGGCAGAGAGTTCCCAGCAAACACAGCAAAGAGAGAACCCCCTGTCTTACAGACTGGTGCTTTATATAGCACAAAGTGGTGGGAAGGAGCTTGGAGGTCTGAGCTAAAGCAGGGCTGCTGAGATAGAGAAGAGCTTGGGCTAGACTTAAAGGTCCTTTGAGGTCACAGTGTGAGCTGGGAGGGGTTTGGGCTGAGGCTGGACTCTGAGGCTGAGCGCTGAGATAGCGGGAGACAGCTTGGGAGGAGTGGGGGAGATCTCAGGCTGATAGCAGAGTTTTCACATGGTCTTGTGTCCAAAAGTTGAGGCAGGGCCAGGCTGGTCAAGGTGGGGGTGGGGGGGGAGAGGCTGCATTAGCAAGACAGAGAAACAGGGGACTGCTTGTTGTGTAGGTGAGAGGTCAACATGGACATAAGGATTTTTGTCCTTTCTCCATCACTGTGTATGACAAAGTCAGAATAAAGCAGACTTTGGTGGGAAATTTCTGATATAAATTCTATAATAAAATTTAGCCAATTACAATCTTTTAAAAGCAGTTTGGATAGATTTCTGTGGGTGATCCCATGGGACTGCCTGCTCTGCCCATGCAGGAGGTTGAGAGGGCATGGTGCGCTATGCCTCCCAGGAGGGACCCCACAGCCTGGCTGCTGGCAGGTGGCAGGAGCTCCAGGCCCATTTCCTCCATCCCCTCTTCATGTTGGAAGCCTTGTGGCTGTGCTTTTGTGGTTCATAGAGAGCTGATAAGCAACTCCAAGACGTGGGCTGGTTGCACAAAGGAGCCCAGGGGCCTATGTGTGCTACGTGACCTATAAGTCAATTAGTTAGAGGCCTTTTGGCATGCTGCCCTTCTGCTCTATAGACTCGCTGTTGCCACCCAAGGTTTTTTCTTCCCCTCTTCCCCTTTAAATTCTGAGCCTGATTGCTAAAAACAGACAGGCTCATCAGGCCTGTCTCCAGTGTTTCTTGTGGAGAGATGCTGTTGCTCTTCCAGCCCAACAGCTGAGGGTCTCACACAAAGAGACCACAGATGTCAGCCTTTAGATAATGGGATTCATGTTTGGCTGCCTTTCAGCTGGGAACCTGAGGAAATGTCTAGCAAGGGTAAATGCCATAGGAGTTGTCAGAGACCTAGTAGAGAAAATGATGTGCACCACCAAAGGCAAAATCCAGCTCTAATGACAGAACTCCCAATCCCCAATGTGGGGCCACACATTTAGCATCTTTCAAGTCAGCAAGGAGTACTTACATTTTGCAAGAACTCTCAGTCAAGTCTCAAGCTATGTGCATGCCTATATTTGTTTTAAGCAAATATCATTTGTTGGCCGTTTGTAGGAAAGACAAGGAGAATATTAGCCACATTAGGCCCTTTATTCACAGGTTCCAACATCATTACTACCACCAATTCAGATTTAAGAAGAGGTCAATTGCTAACCTTGGGTGTGCATCTTGGGGAAGGGGCAAAGGAGATGCTGTGTTTCCTGTCTCTTTGCTCATTTTCTAGCCTGCAAACCTTTCTTCTTCTCTAGTAGCCCCAGGTAAGAAATCAGCCTGCTTCACTTGCTCATAGGTCATTCTTGAAAATCCCATGGCCCACTCTCCCTCTGTCAGACCCTCGTTCATATCAGACATGTGAGTGAACACATGGGACAGCACCCAACATTGCACATATGGTTGTCATTATGACCCACAACCTGCATACATTAGCCAGAATCTCATCTGGTGGTCTCTCAGCATCACCCACCCAGGCTGTTGCACTCAACTCGGGCTCATCTATGTTCAGAGGAGCATAACAGGAAGGACATGTAGTCAGGAGGCCACCCTGCCTTGCAGGACTACCCCTGCCACATCACCTTCTGAAAATATTGTTGCTATGGCAACTTTCCAACCTTGAGGCCAGTGCTTCATACTTCCTCTGACTGTAGGTCTATACACATCCCTTGGCCTCATCAGGCACTCCAGGAGCAGACGCGCTCTATGCACACTGCAATGCTGGCCAGGCAGAGGCAGGATTAGCTCAAACCACTGCCACCAGTCATCTCTGATGTGTCAACAGCTGCAGCCAGTACCACGAGGCCACAGCTCACAGCACATCTGTGACCATCCTTCTCTGTGGGCAGCTGTGTGATGCGGCAAGTCTCTGAGTCTTCTGATGGATCCTTTAACCAATGGGCTCTAGAGGGGCTGGGCTTTCCCTCCCCAAATGTTTTCTACACTGTCAAGACAGTGCCTGCCCAACTCTGGTCTTAGAGGATTTGTCATTGTTAGAGCATGCACTCAAGAGGTGGGTGGCTGGGCACTTCTGAAGTGTGAACAGGATTTTTTTTCTTTTTTTTTTCTCTTTTTTTCTGCTTTGTAAGGAGGACTCTATGGTTGAGCATGACCAAAGTCCCTGCCTCAGTTTTCTCACCTTCAAGTACACCCATGACGCGAGAACAGATTCATGAGTCTTCCATTTACATGATACCTCAAGATTCTGTTCATTCAGCCATTCACATTCACATGTGCCCTGTGATGTGGGGCTATGGGAGGTCTGGTGGCTTGAGAGGTTTATGCTAAGAAGACAAGGCCAGAAAAGAGCCTTCCTATGAAAGAGGGAATCTCAGGGTTAAAAATATTCTGGCTTCAAATGTGGGGAGCTCCCACAGTCCCCTCAGCCAAAGCCAGAGATGATTTTCTCTTCCTTGGTTATGCCTCTCTGCAAAGACATGGGCACTAGGATAGAAGTTGGGAGATCCCAGCCTAGTCCAGGTTAATTGACAGCCTGCCAGTCAAGATCCATGTGCTGATCCCAGCTTTAGTTACCAAGCTTCTACCTACCATCTGCCTATTTTCATTTCATACAATGTTGTCATTTCTGGGCTCTGCTACCTCTGAGATCTGACTCTTTTTTTAAAAAAAGATTTATTTATTTATTTGAAAGTCAGAGTTACACAGAGATAGAAGGAGAGGCAGAGAGAGAAGAGGTCTTCCATACACTGGTTCACTTCACAGTTGGTGGCTGCAATAGGCAGAGCTGCACCGCTTAGAACCCAGGAGCCAGGAGATCCCTCCAGGTCTTCCCATGAGGGTGCAGGGGCCCAAGGGCTTGTGCCATCTGCTTTCCCAGTCCACAGCAGAGAGCTGGATCAGAAGTGGAGCAGCTGGGAATTGAACCAGTGCCCATATGGGATGCTGGCACTGCTGGGGGTGGCTTTACCCTCTACACCACAATGCCAGCCCTGAGATCTGACCTTAACCTGGTGGTTCCTGCCTTATGGGCATGGCATCCACAAATGATGTAGGTGATTGTATTGTGCACCTACAACTTTTGTCACATTGTTTTTAATTATCTATGTCCTTGTCATCCATCTACCAGGACTGAAATTGCCTTTAGGGTAATCATGATATTCACATTATTCATGTTGCATCAATTATACCCCAGGAGAGTACCAGGCATAATGCAGACAAGTCACCCCTGTCTCCATTCATCCTCGGCTCCTCATTCCCACAGTGCTAGGGGCTCTTGCTCTTCTCCTCCTCCTCCACCCTTTCCTCTGCACAGCTACCACCACCATGAGTCCCTCACACACCTTGCTCCTATACTTCCTCTGACCCCATACGCTCTCCAGTTCCAGTGGATCCAAACAGGATGACATATCAAGTGTGGAGGATTAGTTGTACTCATGAAGCAAAGCTACAGTGCTCCCCTATCACTAAGTGAATTGTGGATGTTGGACTTGAAAGCTCTGATTCTTGTGCTCAGTTCTATGGTCCTAGAACAACTGAGAGTATGGCAGAAATTAAGGAGATGCCTGCCTGCATATCACATTCAGTTAGGAGCCACAGAGCTCTCTGCAGCATTGTTGTTGGAGCCCTTTCCATTTATCCACTGCTCAAACCTATTGTTTTCTGCTTTGTGTCCATCCACTCATATCAGAGTAGCCAGAACAGAGTGAGTTTTTATGAGTCAGGATGGTGAGCCAGTGGCTAGACACCTTACTTGGACTTTATAATGTGCATTTTGGCTATTCCAGGAAATTGTTTTTGAAAAGATTTATTTATTGATTTGAAAGAGTTACACAGAGAGAGAAGGAGAGGAAGAAAGAGAGGGAAAGTCCTCCATCCGTTGGTTCATTCCCAATTGGCTGCAATGGCCAGAGCTGTGTCAATCTGAAGCCAGGAGTCAGGAGCCACTTCCAGGTCTCCCACATGGGTGCGGGAGCCCAAGGCCTTGGGCCATCTTCTACTGCTTTCCCAGGCCATAGCAGAGAGCTGGATCAGAAGTGGAGCAGCCAGGACTTGAACCGATGCCCACATGGGATGCCACACTGCAGGTGGCAGCTTTACCCACTATGCCATAGTGCCGGCCCCTCTCTAGGGAAATTTTTTTTACTTCTTTCCTGCTTAATTGTGCTTTAGTTACCTAAGGTTGGTGAATATATAAATTGTGAATTAGCGAGGTATTCCAAATTTAGCTTTGAATTATATGATTTTGTGGGTTTTTTAACTTAACTTTTTTATAAATATTGACCATTACTACTCTTTTTAAAAAATATTTATTCATTTATTTATTTATTTATTTGAAAATCAGAGTTACACAGAGAGAGGGGAGGCAGAGAGAGAGAGAGCTCTTCTATCTGATGGTTCACTCTCCAATTGGCCACAATGGCCAGAGGTGTTCTGATTCGAAACCAGCAGCCAGGAGCCTCCTCCAGGTCTCCCATGTGGGTGCAGGGGAGCAAGTATCCTCTACTGCTTTCCCAGGCCACAGCAGAGAGCTGCATTGAAAGTGGAGCAGCCAGGTTTCGAATAGGGGCCCATATGGGATGTTAACTTGCTGCGCCAAACTTGCTGTGCCACAGCGCAAGCCCCTGAATTTTACTTTTTTCTTTAGACCTTTCTTATAGACACGGATTATGTCTTCTAGTCTCTAAGTAACTGCATCATAATGAGGACCATTGTAGATTGTAGCAGTTAAAAATATTTGGCTTGATGATCAACATAAGGCTTATAGATAGTAGCTACCCATGAGATTGTGTGCTGGATTTAGGGGAAGTTTATAAGTCAGTTGTAGGTAGCCTTTTATTACTGATGAACATGAATGTACTGAGAACTCCTTGTCCATTAAATAATAAAATCCAAATGAAGATTTACACATGAGTTCCCTCCTGCCTTCATCTACCACTGAAATCCTGTTGTTTCTGCCGTTTGGATCTCCCTGTAATCTGTTGCCTCTTCTTCATTCCCACTACCACCATACCTTGGTTCAGGTCCTACTAAATTACCATTGATATACTTTTTAATTGACCTCTCTGCTTTTTGTTTTTCTTACCTTTGTGTCAAAAACCTCTTAGTTCATCCCAACTTTTTCTGATTGCTCAGGTTCTCTTGCTCCAATATCTAGGAAAATCATGTTGCTGGTAGTTCTTTCAACACACCACACAAAAGAATGCTCAGTAAATGCTTACTAAATAGTGAATGGAATGCCTTACAAAGCTAGGGTGAACATTTAACCTGCTTGGCCCTGGATGGTTTCTGCTTATACATTTCAGCCCTGTGTCATTATTAATATGTCTCTTTTATTATCAAAGTTGTCTCTGAGCAACAAATTATACATTCATCTAATTGTGTCTGTTATCAAATAGATATCTATTTCACTGTCTCTTCAACTAGGTAGTTATTGGGGATCAAAAATTGTATTTGTTTAATTTTTATAGCCTCATTTATTCATTCAACTAACAGAATGACTATCAAGATGCTGAGTTTTAATGTCAAAGCAAACATGTTTCTTGCCCTCCTGAATTTTCAATCTGGCAAGAAAAAGCAGTCTACACAAAGAATATTGCCTGACATAATAAACATTAGTGTGAAATGAATGGATCCATTTAAGCATTCCTAATGCAGCAATTCTAATCCCATGAATTATAATTTTCAGAAGTAATCACAAATAGAACTCCATGTCATCCTGCTTCCATTTACATTTCTACTTAAAATCTTAAAAATCAAACACCACATATATACCTAAGAATGCATAATATTTACACTATCTTGATATTAAACTTGAGAAAAATAACCATACAGCAATTAACAACTTTGAACCTCCTTTCTTTTTTAGATAAGTTATAATCCTATGTGTTTCTCTACAGTGAAGATTAGGATTGTAGATACTCCTCCTCTCCCTCACTTTTTATTTTAGAGATGAGAAATCTTGGGTTTTAGAAACTGAGCCCCAAGATAAAAGAAATATTTCTTTTTTTAAAGAAGATTTTTTTTATTTGAAAGGCTGAGTTACAGAGAGGCAGAGGCAGAGAGAGAGAGAAGTCTTCCATCCACTTGTTCACTCCCCAAATGGCTGCAATAGCCATAGTTAAGCTGATCCAAAGCCAGGAGCCAGGAAATTCTGGGTCTCTGATGTGGATGCAGGGTCCCAGGCATTCAGGCCATCTTCTACTGCTTTCCCAGGCTAGAGCAGAAAGCTGGATTGGAAGTGGAGCAGCAGGGACTTGAACCAGCCCCTATAAAGAATGTCGGTGCTGAAGGTAGAGGCTTAGCCCACTATGCCACAGTGCTGGTCCCGAAAGATTTCTTAAACCAATATTTCACTTTGGCCTTTAACCTAGACTTTTTTACCATACTTCCATGGGCAAATTTAATTCTTATCTCTTTCCACCTCAGCTTTCTCTTTGTAAATTGAGAATACGGTCTCCAGAATTAACCTGAGGTATAATTGATACAAAGTAAGGCATTTACTCTGTTAATCTGGCCCCTAGAAGATACTTGGCAATGTTAGTCCTGTATCCAGTTCTCTTTTTTTCTTTTTTTTTTTTTTTTTTTTTTGTACTTGGTGAATTAGAGGGTGGTGTAAAATACTTTGAAAAGAACCACAAATAAAAGACACAAGTAAAAATTGTATTCTCAAATCTAGATGTTAAACTGTGCCGTGTACACCTGTGCTGAGAGTTACATTGAAATCCTTGTCATGGGTTACTTGAGAGAAGCTGTGCAGGAATAAAGCAGCAGGGGATTTTCCTGAGAAACAGCGTGTGTGAGGGAACCGGGATTTGGGACTCAGCAGCAGTGGCTGTCACTTCTTAAGATTTTGTTCAAGAAAGGAAGAACAGCAGCTGACCCTCGAGATCTGGGGTGGGAAGGAAGGGAAGGAGGGATGGAAACAAAAGCAAACGCCCTCTGGTTCCCAGCCTGTCTCCACCCACCCCGTACTGAAGTCCTAGGAGAGGGCCAGTAAGTCTATCTAGGAATGCCCTGGCCTGGACTCCATTTCCCAGAGTCACCTGGTGCTCTAACGTTTTCCGTGCTCTGAGCGCCTGTGCGTGTGCATGTGGGAGAACGTACGCATGCGCGTGCCTTTCCCTGTGGCCCGGGGGTTGAGAACAGAGGAAGTTCATTTACTGATCAGAGTGTGCCCTGAGAGGCCGCACCGCTCCTTCTCCCACATTCCCTGGGGAGTCTTGCTCTGCAAGTGCAATTGCAGGCGGTTCGGGAGCACACACCCCAGACCTGCCGCCCGCTGCTTCTGTGCCTCTGCATCTGCCACCGTGGGCCCCAAGTTCCAGCGACTTCTCCTGTCCCACACTTTCCGCTTTGCTCTCCAGGTGTCCTGAAGAAAGGGGACGTGCTCCCGAGAGTTTCCACGGCAAGTATGGAGAACAGGAAGGGGCATCTATGCGTGTGTGGGAGAGGGTGGGTGCGATGGCGGGTAGCGGCTCCCAGACATTGATCACTTGGTTCTCAGTGATCCTGGGAGCGCCTCTGGCAGAGTCAAGGCTGGAACCCAGGTGTTGTGTCTCCCACCGCCGCTTCCCAGTCTCCCGATGCACGGCCAGTCCCACGGGCTGCCTCACTCAAATTCTCCTTACAGTACACTGGACGAGGAACGGCACCAGCAGGGCAGTTGAGAGCATGGCAAAGGAAGGAGTCCCATTCCCTAGATTTAAATTAGCCCAGTTCTCATTTAGGGTGGGTCAGAGAATGCCTTCTGGCTGGGCTTCCAGCAATACCCCATGATTGTTCCAGCTGGGTGGGGCCCAGTAGCCCCCAGGCTGGACCCTGTGGACACATCTGACAGCCAGGGCGCTATGAGTTTGGCTGTATTTCCCAGCGGCAATGTGAAGCTTGTGCAGTAGCTTAGTAGATTGATCTCTCCTCCGTGTTTAATTAACAGACTCTTTTTCAATCTGGAGCTTGAGGCCATGGAAATGTAGCTGATTTATTTTCCTGCTTTTCGATTTCTGTCTTCAACCCTTTTTTCTTATGTTATTAGGGATGTCAACTATTATTACCTGCTGCTAATCCCTTTGCAAAGTGAGAAGTGAACTGAAATTAATGCAAGTCTACCGTGTGAGTTAATAATGAGCTACTTTAATATGGATTTTCATAAAATGGAGAGCTATGAAGACATAAATACAGAAAAGTAGCAATTTTTCTCTTCTAGTTCTTTAAAGTGACTCAATGCTCCACCAAGCTGATTATCTTACAGTCCATATGGTTTTAATTAAGAGGGTCAGTTACTTTTTAATTTTTTTATTTATTTATTTGAAAGGCAGAGTTACAGAGAGGCAAAGGCACAGAGAGATAGAGAGGTCTCCCATCTGCTGGTTCACTCCCCAGATGGTCACAATGGCCAGAACTGCATGGAAGTCAGGAGCCAGGAAATTCTTCCAAGTCTCCCACACAGATGCAGGGGACCAAGCATTTGGGCCATCTTCCACTGTTTTCCCAGGCCATAGCAGAGAGTGGAGCAGCCAGGTCTCGAACCAGCACCCTTATGGTTTTACCTGCTCAGCCACACACCAGCTTCAAATTACTTTTCTTATTCTGAGTTCTGTGTTTAACCCCATGCCATTTTCAACATGGGAGGATATTAATGACAGATTTTCATAATGACTGTGGTCTATGGAAGCCTTTATACAAGGTGTTAATGTGAGGAGGGGTAAGGAAGAAAAGAGAAAATATGCTCCCCTCCCCCCACAGAGATAGTATACTATACTTTTACTATACACAGTATAGTAAAAGATGTGGCTTTGGGCTGGCACTGTGACTCAGTATGTTAATCCTCTGCCTGTGGTGCCAGCATCCCATATGGGCACCCGTTTGAGTCCCAGCTGCTCCTCCTCTGATCCATCTCTCTGCTATGTCCTGGGAAGGCATGTGGGGGGTCTCCATGTGGGAGACCCAGAAGAAGCTCCTGGCTCCTGGCTTTAGATTAATGCAGTTCTTCTGGCCATTTTGGCCAACTGGGGAGTGAACCAGCAGAAGGAAGACCTTTCTGTCTGTCTCAATATTTGTATTTCTACCTCTCAAATAAATAAATAAAACATCTTTAAAAAAAAAGAGACATGTGGCCCTAAAAACTATTGCTATAGACTAATTTTCAGTATAATGAAGTTATCACTTGATTAACTGAGTGGCTCATAGATTCTGTTAGAGTCCTGTTGTCACCAGATTATTAATCTGTGAAACTCATTTAGCATAGTAAGGTTGCCTAGGAAGTAAAAATAGAAAGTGAATCCTGGATAGAGGTTGTTAGGGTAACAACATCTTCCTCTGAAACCCAGTGTGTTTTTGAACTTTTCTCCCATGTACTCCCTATCACAGTGCTTGCGAGTGGACAAGCAGTTACGTGTTTCTGCTGAAAAGAGCTGCTTCACACCCAGGAAACAACTGTAAGACACTTTCTCAGCAACTATGTTGTGTGTACATTAATATGAACTTGAAAGGGCCGGCGCCGCGGCTCACTAGGCTAATCTTCCACCTAGCGGCGCTGGCACACCGGGTTCTAGTCCCGGTCGGGGTGCCCTATTCTGTCCCGGTTGCCCCTCTTCCAGGCCAGCCCTGTGCTGTGGCCAGGGAGTGCAGTGGAGGATGGCCCAAGTGCTTGGGCCCTGTACCCCATGGGAGACCAGGAAAAGCACCTGGCTCCTGGCTCCTGCCATCGGATCAGCGCGGTGCGTTGGCCACAGTGCGCCGGCCACAGCAGCCATTGGAGGGTGAACCAATGGCAAAAGGAAGACCTTTCTCTCTGTCTCTCTCTCTCACTGTCCATTCTGCCTGTCAAAAAAAAAAAAAAAATATGAACTTGAAAACAGCCAAGAACAGGATTCCTGGACTACTCAGGCTAACTCACTGTCCTTGGCACATCATTCCCTGCTCTGCTATAAGTTTCTGGCAAGTTAGGAGAGATATGTTTCACACAAGAGACATAATCTGGTAATGTAGCAGTGATGTCTTTAAGGAAAGGTGGCATATGAGGAAGCAGTCTGATGGTGTCCATTCATTTTCCCATTTTTTTTTTCTGACAGGCAGAGTTAGACAGTGAGTGAGAGACAAACAGAAAGGTCTTCCTTCCATTGGTTCACCCCCCAAATGGTTGCTACGGCTGGCACGCTGCACTGATCCAAAGCCAGGAGCCAGGTGCTTCTCCTGGTTTCCCATGCGGGTGCAGGGCCCAAGCACTTGGGCATCCTCCACTGCCTTCCTGGGCCACAGCAGAAAGCTGGACTGGAAGAGGAGCAACTGGGACAGGACTGGCACCCCAACTGGGACTAGAACCTGGAGTACTGGCACCACAGGCAGAGGATTAGCCTAGTGAGCCATGGCTCCAGCCCATTCATCTCCCCATTAATAACTTTCATTGATGTCTACCACAGGGTGGCAGAAGGCAATCATCCTTCTGAATTGCATCAAGCCAGGAGGATTCATCTACAGTTTATCTGAGCTTTCTTTGTATGAGGAAATAACCAAAATACTACATTGTATACAGGGTATTTTCTTTTAGATCAATTTTATTTACTTGAAAGGCAGATTTACAGAGAGATTGAAAGAGAGGTCTTCCATCTGTTGGTTCACTCCTCAAATGGCCACAATGACTTGGGCTGGGCCAGGTGAACCCAGGAGCTTGGAGCTTCTTCTGGTTCTCACACTTGATTTCAGGGGCCCAAACACTTGGGCCATCATCCTCTGCTTTCCCAGGTGAATTAGTAGGGAGCTATATTGGAAATGGAGCAGCCACGTCTTGAACCAGTGCCCATGTGGGGTGCTGGCACTGCCAGGGTCTGCTTAACTTACTATACCAGTCCCATGTGCATTTTTTCAATGGGGGAGGGGTTAATTTTTTTTCTAATATCACTCTCAAAATGAAGATTATAATGTGTAGTAGATGATGATTTTGGTTATATTTTGAGTTTCCTTAAATTTCTATATTTTTGAAGTTAATGAGTACTAGTAGTTATTTTTTTAAAAAGATTTATTTATTTTACTTGAAAGTCAGAGTTACAGAGAGGAGAGGCAGAGAGAGAGAAGTCTTCATCTGCTGGTTCACTCCCCAGTTGGCTTCAGTGGTCGGAGCTGTGCCGATCCAAAGCCAGGAGCCAGGAGCTTCTTCTGTGTAGTAGTTATGTTATGTTATCCTTGCTTTGGATAAACAAGCTCTCTCCCATCCCTCAGTTAAAATGCTTTTTAAAATAGGTTTATTTTGAGGGCTGGCATTGTGGCATGGCAGGTGAGGCTGCCACCTACAGTGCTGCCATCTCATATGGGTGCTTGTTTGAGATCCAGCTTTCTGCCGTGGCCTGGGAAAGCAGTGAAAGATGGCCCAAGTTCTTGGGTTCTGCACCCGCATGGGAGACCTGACAGAAGCTTCTGGCTCCTGGCTTCAAGTAAATCCAGCTCTGGCCATTGCAGCCATTTTCAGAGTGAATCAGTGCATGGAAGACTTTTCTCTGTGCCCTGACTCTCTGTAACTCTGCCTTTTAAATAAATAAATAAATTTTTACATGCTTCACCATGGAGCTGGCCCTAAGACCTAACAGGTTTTCTGGGTGCTTATCCTGGGGTTGGTTCACTTTGAGCACTAAGCACAGTTATTCTGTGTGACTGAATATTTCATGTTCCTTCTTATGGAAAAGTTTTTCTCATGTTCTGAGTGATTGGGCTACATATGCCCATAGTGGAAACTAAAACTTAATTTGGCATTTGAACATCCAGAGTGCCGAGTCCTGTAATCTTCTGAATTTAATCAGAAAATATGTTTTGAAACATTTGGTTTATGGGTAGGCAGGGCAGTTTTCCTGGATCCCTGTGAGAATTGATGAACTGATGGTGTGTTTCTACCCCATGTTATATTCTGAAATTTGCTTCCTTTTATTTTCTTAAAATAACTGTATTTGAAATTTGCTCCTGCCTTCTGAAATGTTTGTGCTTCTGTCCTCTTTGTAACCATGGACATGAGTAGACCTTTTCCTTCCCTTTATGATGCTACAAGAGCAATGGGACATTGTAGCTCTCTCCCCTGGCAGCACATCTCCCTCAGTACATCTCTTTGAGTTAGACCCTGGGTTAACTTGGCTGCACAAAAGGCATATACCTAAACCCAGTGTACCTAATGAATGAAAGTCATCATAAAGTCAATATGCCTTGTAAACCTCTCATCTCTTGTTTTGAAATGTGTTTTGAATGTGTCTTTTATGTCAGTGTCTGTAAGCCAGAGATTTCCCACTTAAGGCAGAAGGCTGCTGAGGGACAGCACAACTGTAGCTTTGCTCTGTTACTTTACTGTGGACACTCTCTCACCCTTTCTCTTTATTTTATTAAGATTTAAAATTTTTATTTTAAAGGCAGAGTTACAGAGAAAGAGGCAGAGACAGAAAGATGGGGATCTTGCATCTGCTGGTTCACTCAAGAGACTGCAATGAATAATGATGGCCCAGCCTGGAGATCCAACCCAGTGTCCCATGTTGGTGCAAGGACCCAAGTACTTGTGCCATCTTTTTCTGCTTCCCCAGTTGTGTTAGCAGGGAGCTGGATCAGAAGTGGAACAGCTGTGACTCAAACTGGCACTCATGGGGCTGGCATTGTGGCACAATGGGGAAAGCCACCACCTGCAATGCCAGCTTCCCAGATGAGCAGTAGTTCATGTCTCAGTTGCTCCACTTCTAAACTAGCTCCCTGCTGATGGCCTGAGAAAAGCAGCAGAGGATGACTCAAGTGTTTGGGCCATTGTAACCCATGTGTGAGACCCAGATGAAGTGCCTGGCTCCTGGTTTCTGTGTGGTTCAGCCCTGGCCATTGCAGCCATGTCAGATGGCAGATCTCTCTCTTTTTTAGCATTTATTTATTTGCAAGGCAGAGATAGAGAAAGGGAGAGAATGAGAAAGAGATTTTCCATCTGCTCGTCTACTCCCTAGATGGCTACAATGACCAGAACTGGGCCAGGCCCAAGCCAGGCACCAAGAGCTTCATTCAGGTCTCCCACTTGGGTGGCAAGGACCCAGGTATTGGGCCATCTTCTACTTTTCCAGGGCCATTGGAAGAGAGCTGGATCAGAAGTGGAGCAACCAGGACATGAACTGGTGCCTATACCAGATGCCAGTACTGTAGGCAGCAGCTTTACCTGCTAATCCACAATGCCATCCCATCTGACTCTCCCTCCTCTCTATAACTCTGAGTTTTTTTAAGATTTATTTTATTTATTTGACAGAGTTACTGATAGAGATAGAGACAGATAGAGAGGTCTTCAGTCTGCTGGATCACTCCCCAAATGGCCGCAGTGGCCAGATCTGAGCTGATCTGAAGCCAGGAGCCAGTAGCTCCTTCCAGATCTCCATGTGGATATATGGCCAAGGACTTGGGCCATACTGTGCCACTTTCCCAAGCACATTAGCAGGCAACTGGATTGGAAGTGGAGCAGCCAAGACCTGAACCAGGGACCATATGGAATGCAGCCCAGGGCCTCAATCAGCTGTGCCACAGCACTGGTCCCCAAAACTCTGAGTTTCAAATAAATCAATCTTTTTTAAAGGGTGGACACACATATTGGATCCCAGCATTTTATTTTGTGGTGGCTTAATCCACTGTGCCACAAAGCCAGCCCCACCCTTTATCCTTCTGATGACTGTGTGTCAAGATCTTGGTGATATCTGCTGAACAACTGTTGGTATTATGTTAAACTCTTCTGTTTTATTTTGGTTCTCATTTGTTGAGTTTATTTTGGCTGCCACTTTTGGGTAGCAAGCTGTGAAGTCATCAGTGGCTAAAGCTGCCATGTGTTAGGCTGGCATGGATTCTACTATTCCATTTCTTCAAATAGAAGTGGAAAATGAAATCCAGTGTCCCTCTCTCCCATCCCTCATTTAAAATGCTTTTTAAAATAGGCTTATTTTGAGGACTGGCATTGTGGCATGGCAGGTGAGGCTGCCACCTACAGTGCTGCCATCAAGCTTCCTTTCTTCTCACGTAACAGACCCAGCTGGTCTCTGTGTTTCTCATTTTAGCCCTAAACTATACCAGATTCCTAGAGCAGAAGGAAGCTTATTTTTCAAGGCAGAATTCATAGATGTGGTTGTCCATTCACCTCTGAGAATTAAAGCCGTCACTCTGCTTTTTGACTGGTTTTCAGTCTGTGGTGGTGCCCTCTCTCACAGGAAGACAGATTCCTCACATAAGAATACACCTAGGTGGAGAAAACTTTATGGAGTGGGTTTTCCAAAGTGAAACGGAATTCTGGCCTGGACATCCTTGAGATCATGATCAGCAGAGTGGGGAAATTCTTAGCTATGTCCATTCACATCCTTTCCTTTTTGTTCAATGTATTCCTCCCTTACATAGTGCTCTGTGCTCTCCTTCTGTTGCACACACATAAGGTGTGTCTGTGAGGCTGTTTGTGTACTGCTGCAGTATCTGGAGTTGCCTTTGTCTCCCTCTCTAATCAGAAACTCAGATGCAGAGTGAGGAGGGGACTGCCAGCCGGCCACACAGGGTTTGGGCCCCTTGCTCCTTTACTTTTCTTCAGTGCAGGAGCAGCCTTGAACAGAGTTGCACTGGGTAGTATTATTTCTTTTAGATTTGAGTGCTTGGACAGCAAAAGAAATAAATGTATTTTGCTTATAGAAAAGATTGAGGAGGCACTACATAAAGTCAGCAGCAACTTTCTTGTCTCCTGTTACATGTCAAGATGAGTCAGAATATTTAGGGCCATTTGTTAAATTTAAAAAAAAATAAAAATATTTATTTTTTGACAGGCAGAGTGGACAGTGAGAAAGAGAGACAGAGAAAAAGGTCTTCCTTTTTCCATTGGTTCACACCACAATGGCTCCTGTAGCCAGAGCACCGTGCTAATCCAAAGCCAGGAGCCAGGTGCTTCTCCTGGTCTCCCATACGAGTGCAGGGCCCAAGCACTTGGGCCATCCTCCACTGCACTCCTGGGCCACAGCAGAGAGCTGGACTGGAAGAGGAGCAACCAGGACAGAATCTGGTGCCCCGACCAGGGCTAGAACCTGGGGTGCCAGCACCGCAGGCAGAGGATTAGCCTGTTGAGCCACGGCGCCAGCCAATATTTATTTGAAAGGCAGAGTTACAAAGAGAGAGAGAGAGAGATATAAATCATTTATCCACTGTTTCACACCCCTAATGGCCACAGCAGCTGGGGTTGGAACTGGATTAAAGTCAGGAGCCAGTATCTTCTTCTTTTTTTTTTTTTTAACTTTTATTTAATGAATATAAATTTCCAAAGTACAGCTTATGGATTACAATGGCTTCCCCCCCATAACATCCCTCCCACCCAGGAGCCAGTATCTTCTTCCACATTTCCCATGTGGGAGTAGGAGCACAAGCACCATTCTTTGCAGCTTTCCTAGGCAGATGAAGGAGCTGGATCAGAAGTAGAGCTGCTGTGGCCCGGGAATACAGTGGAGGATGGCCCAAGTCCTTAGGCCCTGCACCCGCATGGGAGACCAGGAGAAGCACTTGGCTCCTGGCTTCAGATCAGCATGGTGCACTGGCTGCAGTGACTATTGGGGGGTGAACCAACTGAAAAGGAAGACCTTTCTCTCTGTCTCTCTCTGTCTACTCTGCCTGTTTAAAAAAAAAAAAAAAGAAAAAGAAGAAGTAGAGCAGGTGGGACATGAATTCATGCACAATATAGAATACCAGCATCACAGGCAACAGCTTTCCCACTATGCTATACCACCTTTTTTAAAATTTTTATTTATTTTATTTTATTTGAGTTACAGAGATGCAGAAGCAGAGAGAGAGGAAGAAAGGTCTTCCATCTTCTGGTTTACTCCCCAGATGGCTGCAATGGCTGGAGCTACCCTGAACTGAAGCCAAGAGCTGGGAGCCTCTTCCAGTTATCCCACATGTGTGCACGGGCCCAAGGACTTGGTTCATCTTCTACTGCTTCCCCAGTAGAAGAGAGCTGGATCAGAAATGGAGCAGCAGAGACTCAAAGCAGCACCCATAAGGGATGTCAGCAATGCAGGCAGCAGCTTTTCCTGCTAGGGCACAGTACCAGCGCCTCTATTGTCTGTTTTATGGAAATATATATTTATGGGATATTAGAAGGCCATTCAGGCACTCCCTACAAAACATTTTGAAATAATGATTGATAGCCTGCAAGACTGTTTCCAAAGGGAGAGAGCTGCAGGGACAGACAGGCAGTGATATTGAAAGGGTATGAGGAACAAAAGAAGATGGGAAGGTCAGAAGAAATCTTGAAAAGTATTCCAAAGGATAAAATAATAGGATACAGGTCATTTTTGCAGATTGCCAAAATTAACCACTTCTATTTTAAGGTTTTCCTTTTTTATTTAAATTAGAGATAATTTCTAACATAGTTTGTGATATACTTGACTAACTTTTCAGTTTTTTTCTTACAGATAAGATGTGCTTATAAGATGTAGAGGGGCTGGTACCTATATGGGCCGCAGTTCTAGCCTCAGCTGCTCCTCTTCTGATCTGGCTCTCAGCTATGGCCTGGGAAAACAGTAGAAGATGGCTCAAGTGCTTAGGCCCTTGTACCCAAGGGGGGACAGAAAAGAAGCTCTTGGCTTCAGATCAGTGCAGCTCCATCTGTTATAGCCATTTGCGGAGTGAACCAGCAGATAGAAGACCTTTATCTCTGTCTCTTCCTCTCACTGTCTATAATTTGACCTCTCAAATAAATAAATAAAATCTTAAAAAATAAAATATAGAGAAGCACTGTAATTAAATGCAATAGTATACTCCTAAATATGCAGTTAACATTAATTTTCTTTTTACATTTATTTAATGAATATAAATTTCCAAAGTACAGCTTCTGGATTGCATGGCTTCTCCCCCATAACTTCCCTCCCAACTGCAACCCTCCCCTCTCCCACTCCCTCTCCCCTTCCATTCACATCAAGATTCATTGTCAATTATCTTTATATACAGAAGATCAATTTAGTATATTTGAAGTAAAGATTTCAACAGTTTGCACCCACACAGAAACACAAAGTAAAAAATACTGTTTGAGTACTAGTTATAGCATTAAATCACAATGTACAGCACATTAAAGACAGAGATCCTACATGAGGAGTAAGTGCACAGTGACTCCTGTTATTGCCTTAACAAATTGACACTCTTGTTTATGGCATCAGTAATCACCCTAGGATCTATTCATGAGTTGTCAAGGCTATGGAAGCATTTTGAGTTCGCCAACTCTGATCATATTTAGACAAGGTAGTAGTCAAAGTGGAAGTTCTCTCCTCCCTTCACAGAAAGGTAGCTACTTCTTTGATGACCTGTTCTTTCCATTGGGATCTCACTCTCAGAGATCTTTTGTTTAGGTCCTCTTTTTTATTTATTTATTTTTTTTGCCAGAGTGTCTTGGCTTTCCATGCCTGAAATACTCTCATGGGCTTTTTAGCCAGATCCAAATGCCTTAAGGGCTGATTCTGAGGCCAGAGTGCTGTTTAGGACATCTGCCATTCTATGAGTCAGCTGTGTATCCTGCTTCTCATGTTGAATCATTCTTTCCCTTTTTTTTTATTCTATTGGTTAGTATTTTCAGACACTAGTCTTGTTTATGCTATCCCTTTGACTCGTAGTCCTATCAGTGTGATCAATTTTGAACAGCAATTGATCACTTGGACTAGTGATATGGCATTGGTATAGGCCACCTTGATTGGATTGAATTAGAATTCCCTGGCACATTTCTAACTCTACCATTTGGGGCAAGTCCAATTGAGCATGTCCCAAATTGTACATCTCTTCCCTCTCTTATTCCCACTCTTATATTTAACAGGGATCACTTTTCAGTTAAGTTTCAACACTTAAGAATAACTGTGTATTAATTACAGAATTCAACCAAAGTATTAAGTAGAACAACCAAAAATACTAAAAGGGATAAAGTATTAAATTGTACATCAACAGTCAGGGCAAAGGCTGATCAAGTCCCAGTTTCTCATAGTGTCCATTTCACTTCAACAGGTTTCCTTTTTGGTGCTTGGTTAGTTGTCACCGATCAGGGAGAACCTATGGTATTTGTCCCTTTGGGACTGGCTTATTTCACTCAGCATGATGTGTTCCAGATTCCTCCATTTTGTTGCAAATGATCAGATTTCATTGTTTTTGACTGCTGTATAGTATTCTATAGAGCACATGTCCCATAATTTCTTTATCCAGTCTACTGTTGATGGGCATTTAGGTTGACTCCAGGTCTTAGTTATTGTGAATTGAGCTGCAATAAACATTATGGTGTAGACATCTTTATTATTTGCCAATTTAATTTCCTTTGGGTAAATTCCAAGGAGTGGGATGGCTGGGTTGAATGGTAGGGTTATCTTCAGGTTTCTGAGGAATCTCCAGACTGACTTCCATAGTGGCTTGACCAGTTTGCATTCCCACCAACAGTGGGTTAGTGTCCCTTTTTCCCCACATCCTGGCCAGCATCTATTTTTGGTAGATTTCTGAATGTGAGCCATTCTAACTGGGGTGAGGTGAAACCTCATTGTGGTTTTGATGTGCATTTCCCTGATTGCTAGTGATCTTGAACATTTTTTCATGTGCCTGTTGGCCATTTGGATTTCCTCTTTTGAAAAATGTCTATTGAGGTCCTTGGCCCATCTCCTAAGTGTGTTGTTTGTTTTGTTGTTGTGGAGTTTCTTGATTTCTTTGTAGATTCTGGTTATTAACCCTTTATCTGTTGCATAATTTACAAATATCTTTTCCCATTCTGTCGGTTGCCTCTTCACTTTCCTGACTGTTAATTTTGCAGTACAGAAACTTCTCAATTCGATGTAATCCCAATTGTTAATTTTGGCTTCGACTGCCTGTGTCTCCAGGGCATTTTCCAAGAAGTCTTTGCCAGTGTCAGTATCTTACAGGGTTTCTCCAATGTTCTCTAATAATTTGATGGTGTCAGGTCATAGATTTAGGTCTTTAATCCATGTTGAGTGGATTTTTGTGTAAGGTGAAAGGTAGGGGTCTTGCTTCATGATTCTGCACGTGGAAATCCAGTTTTCCCAGCACCATTTATTGAATAGACTGTCCTTGCTCCAGGAATTGGTTTTAGATCCTTGACCAAATATAAGTTCGCTGTAGATGTTTGGGTTGATTTCAGATGTTTCAATTCTGTTCCAATGGTCTATCCATCTGTTTCTGTACCAGTACCATGCTGTTTTGATTACAACTGCCCTGTAGTATGTCCTGAAATCTGATATTGTGATGCCTATGGCTTTGTTTTTGTTGTACAAGATTGCTTTAGCTATTCGAGGTCTCCTGTGTCTCCATATGAATTTCAGCGTCATTTTTTCTAGATCTGAGAAGAATGTCTTTGGTATTTTGATTGGTATTGCATTGAATCTATAAATTGCTTTTGGGAGAATGGACATTTTGATGATGTTGATTCTTCCAATCCATGAGCATGGAAGATTTTTCCATTTCTTAGTATCCTCTTTTATTTCTTTCTTTAAGATTTTGTAATTCTCATCGCTTTAAATTTTTGTTGAGAAAGGGATGAGCTTGGCTTTATGTGTGTCTTGCTTAGAGCAGAATTTTTATGACTGTATTTGAGATAATTAAAAATAAGTTTCATAGTTGAAACATTGACCATTTTTACTGCTGCAGCCTCCCCCTCACTCTGTATCTGCAGATAGTCCACATGAAGGTACACAGAAAGAGAGGCCTGCATATCTGGAGTAATGCAAATATGCCCTTTGCTGAAACCAGTGGATCAATCCACTGGAGTTCTTTGTGATTCAGTTTGCATTTTTCTGTAGAGTGAAATATAGTGACTTGGGTAAAGTATCTTGTCTTACAGTAGATGATTCCAGTTGGCTTTCTTATCCATCTACCTGGATCACAGGTGATTCCCAAGACAGGTGTTGGGTTCTATGGAAAAAAAAAAAAGTAGCCTCTTCAGAGTTGATGTATTTCTCCTGGAAAATTGGAGAAATGTTTTGTAAGAAGCAGTTCATGGAGGATGTATATTTCCCTAGAAATGAGATTGAAGTAATTCCCTTTACTTGCCCCTCCCTGAGCTAGCTCCTGAGGCTGATTGATAGGGCAAGAATGCTAATATTTATAGGCCAACTATGAATGATCCATGTTTGTCTTACACATGAGATGTCTACAGATCTGTTTCTCAAGGCCTTTAAGATAAAATAAGAAAATTTTGCAACAAAAGAGAAGGTTTTCATTGCCTGTTGCCTTGGTCTAGGATCTGTGCATTTATTACCCACTTAGTTCTCTGACTCCTATTGTGAGCACCTCCTAATGGTACTTTTTTGGCCATTCCTGTGTCCAGATTCCTTAATGGGTGGCAGTCTTTGACCAGACTTCCAGTCTGATAACTCAGCCCAAATTGGAGTTGACTAGTTTGTGTAGCCACTTCAGGATTAAGGTGGTCCAAAACTGCCAGTGCCCAATGACTGGGCTGCCTTTAGGCTCACTCAAGAGATAAGACTCTGGGCACAGGTCCCAAATGGCTTTGCTTGGTCCTCTTCCCTTGATCTCCCTGGTGACCAGGCTGATTCTCAGGTAGGCAGGGAACTTGTTGGCTCACAGAAGTCTCCAGATTTCTGTTTTGCATTCACCTGCAAAATATTTGAAAGTTTTCTCTTGGATCTCTAAAGTCCTGAGTAGAGAGTTTTATTTTGTATTGAGATGTGTCTTTATAAAGACAGGTGTCACTGAAGACTGTGTATCCTCAGAATTAACTGAACTCTCCCAGGCCTGCATGGAGTTCCAGGTTCCTGGCTTCAGGCTGAACATTGCCTGCTGTTGTGAGCATTTGGGGATGTACCAGAAAGTGGAAATCTCTCTCCCTCTCCCTCTCCCTCTCCCCCTGCCTTTCAAATAAAATGAAAAACAGATAAAAATTGGGAAAAAAATGTGTTTTGCCTTGTGTCCTAAAGAAAAAGTAATTACTGTTGTTATAGGTAGAACTCACTTGTACACTTCACAAATACTCATCAATCTCAGGTTAATGGCTTGGTGATCACTGCTGGCTGTGCTGCCTACTCAGCTCCCATTCTGTAATGCATCCCCTTCTTCATCTGCAGTTCACTTTGGGTGCTCATAAAACACCAAACTGCCTCCTGACTTTGCATCCCTATGTTCTTTATACATAGCTTGGCCATAATCTCATTTTCTTTAGCAGCATGCTAATTTATATGAGTGCTTCACAGGCAAAGAATAATGGGGACATTGATTTTTCCCTGAGCTTTTGCCCTAAGTGGTTTATTTTATGCAATTGATTCTGGGTGATGTGTAGAACTTTGCTGGATTAGAAGTTGTGGTGTAGAATTTGATATTAGAGAAGTAAGTCTGTCACTGCCACTTGCACTGTGCCCCACCCTGCAACCTATGCCTGCCTTTGGATTCTGTTTTTATAGAGTGTTGGAATGAGGCAGTAGTGATTCAATAAAGGAATAAATTTTCAATTGTTAAACATTTCTATTTTTATTAATACAAAGAGATCAGATTGCATAAGAATGTAATTCCATAAGAACATAACCATACTTCTCTATTTCCTCCTCCTTTCTTCCTTTCTCTTTTTAAGAAGTTAATAAGCTGGCTTTTTTTCCCTAACCTAGTCTTTACCCCTTCATCTCCAGCCTTCCTATTTGTTCCTACTTTACAATCTAGTACTTTAAGCTTTTTCCCCCTTCTTTCATGCATGTTTTTGCCTACTCCTACCCCAATTCCAAAGAAGGAAAAATGAATAAAAGTCATGACATATTGATTCGAAGACAGGAATCCTATCCAGAAATACAGAAAAAAAGTTACCTCCTTTTCTTTTTATTAATAATTTATTTACTGATTTACCTTTCTGGAAGAGGCAGCTAGAAGTTCTCTGAGATCTGTCCTCAGAATGTGAGGAGAGCCAGAGACATTGGATAGACTCTTTACAGTCTGTTTGTTTTACTGTGAGAGATATTGTTCCACTTGCCTGTGGCAGAAAAAAATGAAATTTCAATGATTTTTTTCTGTGTTACTAATTTTTATGATGAGTCTCTTCATTATCAATGGATAGAGACCTGTCAAATTTGCAATGAGCAAAAAATTTCACAGACACAACTGCTTCCAGAGGAGGTGCATGCCCCTCCATTCCCACGTGGCCTTCTCTGAGATCTCCAGGTGGCTTCTGTTGGTCTTCTGAAAGCAAAGAGAAGATTCAACCACAGAAAATGTTCACTACGACTGTGGTGTTGTTTCTTGGAAGTTCCTGTCCAAAAAGTAATCATTTAAGAACACCAGGGGCATTTTATTAGTTTCACAGGATTCTTGTCTTCCTGGATTCAGTGAAGAGGAAAAAACCAAAGTTGAAGCATGATTCTAGGCAAAGCACAATTATTTATCTGCATAACAAAAATCCTCATATTTTTTTCTGCACATTGTTAGTCTTACATGGATTAGAAAGAAAAAGTACTATTTAATGTCTTAGAACTCTCTAATGTTAAAAAGTACAAGAATTAAAAATTGATATTTTGGGCTCTTATAAAGCTCCAAAAGCATTAACATTGTGCATTTCTGGGTGATTTGAAAATTCTAAATTTGAAATCAATTGCATTGACTGGCTTTGCAGAGTAGGAAGAAAACAATTGGCTTATTAATTATTTATATAGAGAGACTGTAAAAGAAGCTATTCATTGGTACCAATTGTCTATGATAAGCTTTAATGTTTATGAAACCATGATTCATTTTATTTTATGAGCTATGTCCACTTGAAGTTGTGAAAGAAAACATGCAATAGTGGTTGCAATTCACTTTAAAAGATTTTTTGAAAGACTTTATTTATTGATTTGAGAGGTAGAGTTATAGACAGTGAGAGGTAGGACAGAGAGAAAGGTTTTCCGTCCATTGGTTCACTCCCCAAATGGCTGCAACAGCCAGAGCTGCTCAATCCAAAGCCAGGAGCCAGGTGCTTTTTTCCAGTCTCCCATGGGTGCAGGGGCCCAAGCACTTGGGCCATCTTATACTGCTTTTCCAGGCCATAGCAGAGAGCTGGATTGAAAGAGGTGTGGCTGGGACTGGAACTGGGGCCTATATGGGATGCCGGTGCTGCAGGTGGAGGATTAACCTACTGCACCATGGCACCAGCCCCACAATTCTCTTGAAAACAGAAACATTTATTCCTGAGTCTTTTGATGAGTCAGACCAATGAAGTCCTGACAGGGCACATATGTCTCTAGCATTAGAGGAGTGCTCATCATTCTCATACTGTGTTCTGTTGCTGTTCAGCCTGTGACAATGAGACACGTAAAGGAAAAACCAGAAATTCAGCATGTGGTTACCCCACAAGGAATCTTGTGAAGAAATTTTCTAGCCAGGTGTTTTTAAGTTGCTAAATATTCTCCTAATTTACTTAAAGACTATTAACTTAGTACCACAATTTTTGTTACAATATGGTGATTGCAGATAAGGAATTATCTTCTAGATAAAACTAGAAGTTTTACTTTGTAACAATCACAGACTAGCAGAAGTCATAAACCATTAACCCTCATTTTTCTAAAATAGGAGGTTGTAATTAATATGAGTATATAAAGAATATATTTTTTAAGATTTTATTTAGTTGAGAGGTAGAATTAGACAGAGAGAAAGGTCTTCCTTCTGTTGATTAACTCCCCAGATGGCTGCAATGGCCAGAGCTGCACGGATCTAAAGCCAGGAGCCAGCTGCTTCTTCCTGGTCTCCCATGCGGGAGCAGGGGCCCAAGCACTTGGGCCATCTTCCACTGCTTTCCCAGGCCATAGCAGAGAGCTGGACTGGAAGAGGGGCAGCCAGGACTAGAACTGGTACTCATACTGGATGCTGGCACCACAGGCAGAGGATTTACCTGCTGCGCAGCAGCACCAGCCCCAACTACATGAAGAATTTAGAACAGAAAATCTACCAACCTCATGGAGTTTATCTCCCTTTCAAAACTTTTAATAACCTTTGGGATGGAAAATGCTAATTTAAAGTACTGTACTTAAATTCACACAAACAAAAGATGTTTTAGGATGTTTTTACTTCATTATTAAGTTAGATACTATTATTAAGTTAGATACTATTAGGAAATTCTAGATTATTTTGTGGGTAAATTGTAATTTCTTTTCACAAGTGTATTTGATTAGAAACACAAGCTTTTATAATCAATTATTTGTTTAAAACATTTGCTTATGTATGTTTTGTATTAAAATAACAGCATGTTATGAAGTTTAGAAACATCTTGTTCCATACAAGCCTATACTTTTTTTAAGTTTTATTTAAAAAGAATCTTTGTATTTATTGTTTTAACACAGCAAATTCAGGTGACACCGTAAGTCCATAATTTCCCACAAAATTCATAAATTTAACAACTGAGTATCTTAAGTCTTATAAATCTTCTGAATCATTCAAAGTTATGCACTCGATGGAACATACTCCTCAGCAGCTGAGAAGAATCTTAACTTAAAAGCACCAACTCTTCAGGCATCTCTACAGACCTCTATTTTTCATTCTCTAAGACATGCAGTCAGACTGCTGATGCAGCAAATACCAATTCACCTTAAGCTTGATGGATAAGAGAAAGCATTTGGGAAACCAACATTATTAATATTAAGTCTGAAAGCACTTCTACCTCTTTACTGAATGACTTTTCCTTCTGTCAACTATAAACTCTAATGAATAAAAATTGCGTTTTGAACATAATTTTTTCAGGTTAATCTAACACTTTAGGACATTTGTATTTGTTTTATAAATCTTAAGGAAAACAAAAAGGTAATCTCTAATCTAGACAATTCTGAAATCTTTTATTAGATTTACAATTTTACTGCAAAGTAATATGATCTGTTTGTCCAAATATTATGGCTTTTAAAAAATTCTCTTCATGTATTTAAATTAATAAAGCTTATTTCCAATATATATTTTCTGTGTTTTCACTTGCTGAAACAGGGTTCAAAGGGTGTTTTTAGGATCTTGCCAACATCAGCCCTATGTGCCCATAAATTATTGGAGCCATTAAATGGACAATAAAAACTGGTTGAGGCTACTGATGAATGCTTCAAAAGGAATCTGATATTCACAGATTTTATCATCATATTCAATTCAACTGAAGTCTTTCTTAAAACTGTCCTCTTGATAGGCTGAAGATAGGGTAATGGAGTTAGTTCTTTATGCCAAAGATTCGTGGATCTGTTGTACAAAGTCTTCATTCTCTGTCAGTCATCAGTAACTTGAGGTCTTTCTGTAGATTCTGAATGGCAGTGCTTACATCTTCATATTGCAAAGCACTGCCAGCATATTTGCAGTATCTCTGAGCTCTCACAAACTCCTCAGGGGTGAGGTGGGTATCACCTTGGGAAACCGTACTGGAAAGTGCAGGATCAATGGCTGGCATAGTCTATAGAGTAGGTTGGATGGTATTCCTTGTTACACCCATGCTATGAGGCACTTTCGCTGGTGTGTTGGCTGGGGCATGTGCACCCAGAGGAATCTGTATTCAACTATAGCTGTCTGATGGCATGCTGCCTGGGTCAACTGCTGAAGATGATGATGGCTGAGGTGTGTTGAATGGGCAGAGATGCTACTACAGCATCTTCATTTTCTTCACCATCAGTATCTTCCTCAATTGCAATAGGGCCTGCTTGAGGAGTCTCCTCATTCTTTAAGCAATTATGGATATATGTTGCCTTCCATCTTGCATACTTTCTGTGTTTCACATTTTCATCAGTGTTATGTCAAACACGGTTATGACATCTGTTAAAAGACTTGCAGTATATGTTCCTTGTCTGCATATATAAACATTTTCCAAGAATAAATCCCCAAATGGGCAGAACCAACTGCTCCTTAGGTAATAGCTTCATTATCACTCAACTGTTTCTTTTTGTTGTTGTGAAGAACCTGAGCCTGGATCAATGTGCAGCTATTTTAGACTAGGCCTCCATCTTGTAACTCGGGCATGACCGGGCCCTGAACCCTAAGCCAAAAGCTCTGGAAGAAGAAAAATAAACTCCCCTTGTGATAAACTCTCCTAGCAACAGCCAATCAGCAGATAGCAGGGAAATATCTAAAGTTCCAGGTATCTTTTCAGGCAGTTAAGGTGATTGATAACATCCCCAAACCCTGCAGTTTGGAACATACACCCTAGCAGCTCATACCCTATACTTTAGCCAATCATTTTAAAAAGCATCAACCCAGAGCCATCCAACCACCTTTACTAGTCTATTCCCACCACTGGATTTACTAAGCAATTTTAAGAGATGTTCTTTAAATTTCCCGCAGAACGAGATGATTTGCTGAATGGTGCTATAATGTATAGAATGTCTCTGAAAACCCTATATAAACCCCACAAAAGAAATGGGATGGATTCTCATCAGAAGACTGCTGTGATGATTGGAGGAGTGGACCCTAGCTCGAGCTAGAACAATAAACCTCTTTGCTTTTGTATTATTGAAGTCTCTCATTGGGATAATTGAGTCCCATCTGAGTCCAGTCTAACAGTTCTTAAGATTTATTTATTTACTTGAAAGGCAGAGTCACAGAAAGGCAGAAAGACAGAGAGAGAGTCAGCCTCTGCCATCTGCTAGTTCACTCCTCAAATGGCTGCAATGGCTGGAGCTGTGCTGATCTGAAGCCAGGAGCCAGGAGATTCTTCCAGGTCTCCCACATGGGTGCAGGGGCCCAAGGACTTGGGCCATCTTCATTATTATTTTTTTCTTTTTTGACAGGCAGAGTAGACAGTGAGAGAGAGAGAGAGAGAAAGGTCTTCCTTTTCCATTGGTTCACCCCGCAATGGCCACTGTGGCCGGCACACTACAGCCGGCACACTGTGCTGATCCAAAGCCAGGTGCTTCTCCTGGTCTCCCATGTGGGTGCAGGGCCCAAGCACTTGGGCTGTCCCCCACTGCACTCCTGGGCCACAGCAGAGAGCTGGACTGGAAGAGGAGCAACCAAGACAGAATCCAGTGCCCCAACTGGGACTAGAATGCTGGGTGCTGGCACTGCAGGCAAAGGATTAGCCTAGTGAGCTGCAGCACCAGCTGGGCCATCTTTCTACTGCTTTTCTAGGGCAGAGCAGAGAGCTGGGTCAGAAGTGGAGCAGCTGGGACTTGAACTGGAGCACATATGGGATGCCAGCACTGCAGGCCAGGGCTTTAATGTGCTGCACCACAGTACCAGCCCCCCAATTGTTTCTTAAGAGCTTCTAACTGACCCATTAATTTTGATAAAAATTTACAACACTCAGTTTTATTATGAATCTTCATTCTAGTTTGCATGGCATATAAAATGACCCCCTTGGTGAGATACATAATGATCGAACAATGGCTGCCAACCACCTCTCAGATCAGTTCTTGAGCAACTATTCAGTAACTGGCCACCACAGAGTCCTGTTTGTCATGCTCCTGACCATCAGGTGGTGCTGAATGTTCTTAATGTGTGGGGAGAGTGGGGGCAGTGGAGCAAGCTCGGCCATCTCCACTCTAGCACTCGAGCATATCACCACTTCCTCAAGCCTATACTTTTTTCAAGTACATATTCTTACATTCACAGAAAAGCAGTTTAAACCAGACTGACTATTGTAAAAATAATTCAATGGTTGTAGATGTCTGCTCATACAACATTTAAAATTGTTCAGTAAAATACTTGGTGATTTTTAAAAAATGATTTATTTATTTATTTGAATTGCAGATTTGCAGAGAAAGAGAGAGAGAGATCTCTGCTGGTTCACTCCCCAAATGACCACAATGGCCAAGGCAGGGCTAGATTGAAGCCAGGAGCCAGGAACTTCATCCAGGTCTGCCACATGGGTACAGGGATCCAAGCACATGAGCCATCATCCACTGCTTTCTCAGGCTCATTAGCAGAAAGCTGGATCAAAAGTGGAGCAGCCAGGACTCAAACCAGCACTCATATGGGATGCCAGTATTGCAGGCAGTGGCTTAACCCACTAAGCCACAGTGCCTGTCCCAAAATGATTTTTGGTTTCTGTATGATAGCCATACTAACTGGGGTGAGGAGAAATCTCACTGTGGTTTCTATTAGCATTTCCCTGATGGCTAGTGATCCTGAACATTTTTTCATGTGTCTGTTGGCCATTTGAATTTCTTCCTTGGAAAAATGCTTGTTAAAACTGCCTGTTAATATAACAGGAAAAATGCCTGTTGCCCATTTCTTGAATTGAATTCTTTGTTTTGTTGTTGAGCTCATAGAGATTTTGGAGATTTTTACTAATAGTTTGTGAAGATTTTCTTGCATTCTGTCAGTTGCTTCCTTAGTTGCAGTTCAGAAGCTTCTTACCTTGATATAATCTCCTTTGGCTATTTTTCCTTTTATTGTCTGTGCTTCATGGGGTCTTTTTCCAAAAGTCTTTGACTATGACAATGTCTTGCAGAGTTTCCCTGATATTTTCCCCTAGATTTAGATGATTGATCCAATTACAGTTAATTTTTGTACAAGTTGCAATGTGGGGATCTTGTTTCCTACTACAGTGTGAAGAACAAATTTTCCCAGCACTATTTTTGAAGATTGTCCTTTCTCCAGAGATTGCTTTAAATTTGTTTGTCACAAACTAACTGGTTTTAGATGTGCAGATTAATTTTCAGAGGTTCTATTCTGTTTCATAGGTCTACATGTCTTTTGGCATGCCAATAACAAGCTATTTTTATTATAACTGCCCTGTAGTAGATCTTGAATTCTGGAAGTGTGATGCCTCCCTCTTTGCTTTTTTTAAGATTGCCTTGGTATTTCATCCCAATTTTAACATCATTTTTTTCCTAACTCTGAGAAGAATGTTGTTGATATTTTGATTGAGATCACATTGAATCTGTAAATTGCTTTTGGGGGACTGGCACTGTGGAATAGTGAGTTGAGCCTCTGTGGCATTGGCATCTCATGGATGCCAGTTTGGGTCCCAGCTGCTCCTCTGATCCAGCTCTCTGCTCAAGGCAGAGGAAGATGGCCCAAGTGCTTGGGCTCCTGTATCCACATAGAAGATGAGGAGGAAGCTTCTAGCTCCTGGGTTCAGATTAGCCCAGCACCAGCCATTACAGCCATTTGGAGAATTACCAGCAGTTAGAAGACATCGCTTTCTGTCTCTCCCTCTCTTTGTCTATAACTGCCACTCAAATAAATAAATGATTGTAAAAATAAAACTAAAAACAATTTATTTTGGTAGTATGGGAATTTTGATATTAGTTCTTCCAATTTATGAACATGTATTTCTTTAATGTTTTGTGATTTTTCTTGTAAAGATCTTTCACACCCTTGGCTAAATTTATTCCAAGGTAATAAAAAATGTTTATGGTTATTGTGAATGGCACTGATCTGATAAGTTATTTTTCAGCAATGGCATATTTGTGTATGTAATGGTTATTGATTTTTGTGTGTTGATTTTATATCTTACAACTTTACCAAACTCTCTTATGAGTTTCAATAATCACTTGGTGGAGTCTTTTGGTTTCCCAATATATAGGATCATGTCATCTGCAAACAGATTACTGGACTTTCTCCTTTCTAATTTTTTTTTTAATTTCTTTTACTTGAATTATTGCCATGACTAAAACTGTTAGTAGTGATGGAGAGCAACTGTGGTTTCAGATCTTAATGGAAATGCTTCCAAGATTTCCCATTCAATATGATGTTGTTGAAGATTTGTCATATATTGCCTTGAATGTGTTAAGGAATGTTCCTTCTATACCCAACTTGCTTAAGGTTTTTATAATGAAAGCTTGTTTTTTACTAATACTTTCTCTTCATCTATTGAGATCATCATGTGGTTTTTATTCTTTAGTTTTCTAGTGTCACATATCACATTTATTGATTTGCATATGTTGAATGATCCCTGCATACCAGGGGTACATTCCACTTGGTCCAGGTAAATTATCTTTATGATCTGTTGTTGGATTTTTATTAGCTAGTATTTTGTTAAGAATTTTTTGCATCTGTGCTTCAGAGATATTGTTCTTTAATTCTCTTTCTCTATTGTATCATTTTCTGGTTTAGAAAATAAGGTGACACTGGCCAAATAGAAGGAGTTTGGGAATACTCTTCTCTTTCAATTGTTTTGAATAGCTTAAGAAGAATTGGAATTGGTTCTGTTTTGAAAGGCTGGTAGAATTTAGCACTGAAGCTATCTGGTCTTGGGCTTTTCTTTGGAGAGTTTTTGTTACTGATTCAGTATCTGTCTTGGTTTTTGTTTGTTTAGGTTTTCCATATGTCTTCACGACTCAATTTTGTTATGTAGCATGTGTTTTGATTTCTTCTAGGTTTTCTAATTTGTTGCCCATTGCATGTGATGCCCACATTCTATATTGCAGTGCTAATCTAAGTTTTCAGTGTTCCACTTCCAAACCAGTTTCCTGCTTAATATCTCTGGGAATCATGGGGTAGTGGTTCAAATTCTTCAGTTCCTCTCACCTAAGTGCAAGATCTACTACTTATTAGGGGACTTGAGAGCCTGGTTCAGCCACAGCTTTTGCAGACATTTAGAAAGTGAACTAACATATGGAAGACCTCTCTGCCTCTCTCTCCTCAACCACTTTGTGTGTGTTTCTCTGTCCTTTTTAAAATAATTTTAAGTTATTTAATTCTTTATTTGAAAGTCACAGAGAGAGAGAGAGAGAGAGACATAGAGAGATCTTCCATCATCTCGTTCACTCCCCTGGTGGCTCCAATGGCCAGTGTTGGGCCTTGTTGAAACCAGGAGCTTCTTCTGAGTCACCCATGGGGGTGGCAGGAGCCCAAGTGCTTGGGCCATCTTCCACTCTTTATCAGACCATTAGCATGAAGCTAAATCAGAAGTGGAACAAGTGGGACTTGAACTGGTGACTATATGGGATGCCAGTATAACAGATGGCAGCTTGGCATACTGCAGCACAACACCAGCCCCCTCTCTACCTTTCAAATAAACAGATCTTTAAAAAATAAATGAAAATGTTCTTAAGGAGGCAAAAGTCATCATGATTGAGCACTGAGGAATCTATTGAAATGATTACATTTTAAAAGATTTATTTATATATTTGAAAGGCAGTGTTAGAGTGAGAAAGGGAGAGACTGATCTTCCTTCTGGTTTGTTCTCCTCCAAAATGGCTGCAATGACTGGGGCTAGACCAGGCTGATCTCGTAAGATAGGAGCTTCTTCCAGATATCACATGGGTTCAGGGGCCCAAGCATTTGGGCAAGCCTTTGCTGCGTTCCCAGACACATTAGCAGGGAGCTGGATAAGTTTGGAGCATCAATATCTGTGACATCCTCCTTGCAGTACAAGGATATAGAGCCCATCTGGGACAATTAACGTCCTATTTATGGGTGGGCCAAGTATAATAGCTTCCAACTCTCAAGGTTTGGACTAGATGGGTTCTGAGGAATTGTGATATAATGGATACTAATTCTTCACTCTTGGTTTAAGCTTTTGTTAGCAGATAATGGCTGTGACTACTTTGGGTCTCTGGATTGTCATCAGTGAAGGCATCTGGATTAACAGTAACGAGATCAACAGTCAGCAAAATGGTGTCCAGCTGAACTTAAATGGTTTTTTTTTATCATTAGAATAGTGACCTCCTGCTGTACCCTGGCATCTGGACATAGACAGCAGACATTGGAAGCCATCCCCTTTGCCAAATGGAGTATGCCAAGTTTGGGTCCATCATCTATTAAGGAGGTCTTAGTAGCCATTCTCATGTTTTACTGTTCTATATCCATGGCCAAAGTCCTACTAGATAACAAGGTTTGGAGAATCACAGGCTCAAGGTATGTAGGTGACTATTTTTCCAATATAGCACAATTAATAGAAATCTAATTTAATTTTACTGGCACATAGCAAGGTTCCAAGCGAGGTTATTCCTTGCATCACAGCCCTTGAGAAGTAATGGATATCACAAATGATCCAGAGAATTTAGAAGGCATATGAGCTCCACGAGTGAAGAAGTCACTGAGAGCACTAAGGATAGTGCCTACAGAATTCAATTTGACTTTTCATTGGAAGGAGGGGCCATATAAGCTGGGCTGATTTGTAGCATCCATGACAATTAATTTTTTAAATGAGGCATGCATTGCACCAAAACCCAGGAAGGACTAAAAGGTATTAGCATTGTATGTTCTTCACAAGTGTGTCAAATAGTCTCATAAAGGGAAGAAGTCATCAATGTGATATATTCTTGTGCTCCTGATAAAAGCTGGGTACAGTTAAATTCTTTGCAAAAATTATGTTTGATGGCCAAGTCAATGAAATGCTCATGTATACCCTAGAAAAAGAGTCTTTTCAAAGTGAAGGCAAACTAGACTGAGGAGCTGTTGGAAAAGCTTTCAGCAAAAACACATTTGCCACTTTTTTTTTTCTTTTTTTGGACAGGCAGAGTGGAGAGTGAGAGAGACAGAGAGAAAGGTCTTTCTTTTGCTGTTGGTTCACCCCCCAATGGCCGCTGCGGGCAGCGCATTGCACTGATCTGAAGCCAGGAGCCAGGTGCTTCTCCTGGTTTCCCATGCGGGTGCAGGGCCCAAGGACCTGGGCCATCCTCCACTGCACTCCTGGGCCACAGCAGGGAGCTGGCCTGGAAGAGGAGCAACTGGGACACCAGCACCCCGACTGGGACTAGAACCCAGGGTGCTGGTGCCGCAGGTGGGGGATTAGCTGTGTGAGCCGTGGTGCCAGCCAACTTATAGTATTTTTCTTTCAAATGTATTTGCCAAGCCAGGAATTAATGAGGAATTGGAATATTATGTGAGCACTTCATGTGGTTAGACAAGTTTTATGTATCCTCGCTGTATCCTAAGAGGTTGATTTTCCAGCAAATTTCTTCCTAACGGAGGTGTGCACTGTTTTACAGGGAAAGTAGCTTCATCAGCCCGTGATGTCAACAGGGAAAGATGATGGAAAGTCTCCTTTGTTTTCCTTCTCAGCATATGCCATTGCGACCACTCCCACCATCTTTAGAGAATTTCTGGTCCTGAAGCTGTCCTCATATTGCTCAAGGACTGTGTGATTGGTTTCTATGTCTGTGAATGTTAGTGTGGGGGTAAAAGGAACTTTGGAGAGCAGGGCAGGTTCCTGTCTCTTGATGGCATAGGTGCAGTTGTAGATTGGAGGCATTATAATCTCTTTCAGGTACACCCTATAGACCTTGGCTGGTTCAGGAAGGGATACCAGTGGTAGATCCTTAGTTCCAAAGCCATGGAAGGAATAAATAATGTTGGATTTTCAAGGATTTTTTTTTTTTTTTTGGTCAGAAGATGAGGGGCTAGCGCTGTGGCTCAGTGGGTTAGCGCCCTGGGCTGAAGTGCCAGCATCCCATATGGGTGCTGGTTCTAATCCCGGCTGCTCCTCTTCTGATCCAGCTCTCTGCTGTGGCCTGGGAAAGCAGTAGAAGATAGCCCAAGTCCTTGGACTCCTGCACCCATGTGGGAGACCCAGAAAAAGCTCCTGGCTCCTGGCTCCTGGCTTTGGATTGGCACAGCTCAGTTGTGGCCATCTGGGGAGTGAACCAGCATATCGAAGACCTCTCTCTCTGTCTCTACCCCTTTCTGTAACTCTGCCTGTCAAATAAATAAAAATAAATCTTTTTTTTTTTTTTAAAAGAAGAGGATGTGTCTGACAGAAGACCAGTGGGTCTCCAGCAATACAGAAAGGGGTTCTAAAATTTCTGTAGACAACTAGTCTCATACAAGATGGCCATGGCATGGAGATGGGTATTCAGACCACTGGAGCCGAATTGTATATGAGCTGAATGTAGGTTGCACCTCTGTCACTGTTTACTCATCTTTAAGATGAGTATAGCAACAATACTAGTGAAATGTCTTTACTGTGAGATGTGTGCATGCTGACTTACACTGTGTTGCAATTGCATTTATGGGATTTCTGGTGTATCTTCTTTAAATGAAGTTTCTCAATTCCTGCACTGTATAGCCTGCCCAGTGCTACTCATTCAAGGTTACAGAACTTATAGAATACATAGTTTCTGGGAACATGGAAGTTTGGGTACTGGGGGACAGTCCCATATCCTTTGGAAGTGAGAAGTTTTTATGGCATTTGAAGAAGGGAGCTCAATAAATAGGAATCTTTTCTAACAGAATACAACTTAATGCTCTCTGAGATAACACCTTCAGGCTCAGAGCAGAGACAAGAGTCATTAAAAAGTAAAGAACCTAGTTGCATGGTCCAAGCAGTTATGGATCATACTGACCAGAGTGAACAAGATATACTTGATATTACCTTACCTCATCCATTAGTTTTCAAAACTTGGTGGTAACAGAAGTTCTGGACCAGCATTCAAAAGAGAGTTGTGAGTGGATTAGAAAGACAGTGGTCTTAAGGGTGCAGCCTGGGGTGGAGGGATGACCTCTCCAATCTGAGAGTCACTATTTGCATTGCTTCCTACCACATGCCCATTACCTCATTCCACTATCAGCATCTCTAGAAATGGAGGTCTGTAAAATCTAGTCGGTTATATACTTGGTACCTGGGCTATGCTTCTGCCCCCTGTATTTTTTTTTCTCTTTAACTTTTATTTAATAAATATAAATTTCCAAAGTACAGCTTCTGGATTACAATGGCTTTTTCCCTCCCACCTGCAACCCTCCCACCTCCGGCTCCCTCTCCCATTCCATTCACATCAAGATTCATTTTCAATTATCTTTATATACAGAAGATCAGTTTAGCATATATTAAGTAAAGAGTTCAACAGTTTGCACCCACACAGAAACACAAAGTGTAAAGTACTGTTTGAGTACTAGTTATAGCATTAATTCACATTGAATAACATATTAAGTACAGAAATCCTACATGGGGAGTAAGTGCACAGTGACTCCTGTTGTTGATTTAACTATTGACAGTCTTGTTTATGGTGTCAGTAATCACCCTAGGCTCTTGTCATGTGTTGCCAAGGCTGTGGAAGCCTTTTGAGTTCACTGACTCTGATCTTATTTAGACAAGGTCATAGTCAAAGTAGAAGTTCTCTCCTGCCTTCAGAGAAAGGTACCTCCTTCTTTGAAGGCCTGTTCTATCCATTGAGATATCACTCGCAGGGATCTTTCATTTAGGTTTTTATTTTTTTAATTTTTTTATTTTTTTATCCAGTGTGTCTTAGCTTTCTATGCCTAAAATACTCTCATGGATTCTTCAGCCAGATCCGAATGCCTTAAGGGCTGATTATGAGGCCAGAGTGCTGTTTAGGGCATCTGCCATTCTATGAGCCTGCTATGTATCTGGCTTCCCATGTTGGATCATTCTCTCCTTTTTAATTCTATCAGTTAATGTTAGCAGATACTAGTCTTGCTTATGTGATCCCTTTGACTCTTAATCCTATCACTATGATCAATTCTGAACTGAAGCTGATTAGTTTGACTAGTGAGATGGCATTGGTACATGCCACCTTGATGGGATTGAATTGGAATCCCCTGGCACATTTCTAACTCTACCATTTGGGGCAAGTCCGATTGAGCATGTTCCAAATTGTACATCTCCTCCCTCTCTTATTCCCACTCATATTTAACAAGGACCACTTTTCAGTTAAAGTTCAACACTTAAGAATAACTGTGTGTTAATTACAGAATTCAACCAAAGTATTAAGTAGAACAACCAAAAAAAAAAAAAAAAACTAAAAGGGATAAAGTACTAAGTTGTACATCAATAGTCAAGAAACGGGGTGATCAAGTCACTGTTTCTCAAAGTGTCCATTTCACTTCAACTGGCTTCCTTTTAGGTGCTTGGTTAGTTGTCACCGATCAGGGAGAACCTATGGTATTTGTCCCTTTGGGACTGGCTTATTTCACTCAGCATGATGTGTTCCAGATTCCTTCATTTTGTTGCAAATGACCAGATTTCATTGGTATTGACTGCTGTATAGTATTCTATAGAGTACATGTCCCATAATTTCTTTATCCAGTCTACTGTTGATGGGCATTTGTGTTGGTTCCAGGTCTTAGCTATTATGAAGTGATCTGCAATAAACATTATGGTGTGGACATCTTTATTATTTGCCAATTTACTTTCCTTTGGGTAAATTCCAAGGAGTGGGATGGCTGGGTTGTATGGTAGGGTTATCTTCAGGTTTCTGAGGAATCACCAGACTGACTTCCATAGTGGCTTTACCTGTTTGCATTCCCACCAACAGTGGGTTAGTGTCCCTTTTTCCCCACATCCTGGCCAGCATCTGTTGTTGGTAGATTTCTGAATATGAGCCATTCTAACCGGGGTGAGGTGAAACCTCATTGTGGTTTTGATGTGCATTTCCCTGATTGCTAGTGATCTTGAACATTTTTTCATGTGCCTGTTGGCCATTTGGATTTCCTCTTTTGAAAAATGTGTATTGAGGTCCTTGGCCCATCTCTTAAGTGGGATATTTGTTTTGATGTTGTGGAGTTTCTTGATTTCTTTGTAGATTCTGGTTATTAACCCATTATCTGTTGCATAGTTTGCTAATATTTTTTCCCATTCTGTCCGTTGCCTCTTCACTTTCCTGACTGTTTCTTTTGCAGTACAGAAACTTCTTAATTTGATGCAATCCCAATTGTTAATTTTGGCTTTGACTGTCTGTGCCTCCGGGGTATGTTCCAAGAAGTCCTTGCCTGTGCTATATCTTGCAGGGTTTCGTCTGCTCGGCCCTCCCCGGGTTTGCTGCTGGTTCTTCCCGGGTTGGCTACCGTACCTTCCACCTCCGTGGAAGGGCGGCTCCCCCTGCCACTTTCCCCACTTCCGCAGGGGAGTGGCACACCGTCGGCCGGCTCTCTCGGGGTCTGCACAGGTGTTCCATCAGATAGATGTTCCTGGTGCATGTTGTCTCTCTCCTCCTTTATAGTCCTCTTCCACCAATCCCAACTCTGCTACCCACATGCCGAATACGCTGCTCTCCTCCAATCAGGAGCAGCTCCTGCAGCTTGTCAAGTTGGTGAGAGGCAGCTGGGTAGAAGCTGTTTGCTCCTCTCCCAGTGCCATATTGTGGGAGAGCAGATGTATAGAATAAGTCTTAATTCCAGTAACAGTATAGTCCGAGTTGCTCCCCACACTTTGGTTGCTTCTTTTTTTTTTTTTTTTTTTTTTTTTTTTTTTTTTTTTGCTGTTGTGGTTTTTCTTGTTATACTATGACTCGATTAAGTGGACTGTCTGCTTTTGACGGATCCTTAGAGGCTTGTGATGGGTGTGGCCAGAGAGCTCTGTTTGATTCTTCAGGGTTAAGGGTGACATACCCAGGTTAGGTGTATTAAATTTTTTCTCTTTCTCTCTCTCTCTCTCTCTCTCTCTTTTTTTTTTTATTAAGAAGGGAAGTAATTCCACACAGCTGAGTGGAACTGAACGCAGTCAATGTCTGAGCTCTGGCCCCTGTGGGTGTAATATTCATCTGCTCTGTCCCAAGGACCACACAAAGGATCTGTTCAGTCCTCAGTGTAAGCTCAGATTCCCCTGCAGTCTTCCACCGGGTTGCCAAGGTTACCAAGTTTTCGGCGTCTCCCAAGAGTACTCACATCTCAGAAACTCCATGAGTTCTCTCACACACCCTCAGTTTTTTTTTTTTTTACAGTCACAGTTCATAAGCTCCCACACATTCACTAGGTCCTAACCTCCTTTTATTTCTCCCCACCAGAGTCAGCACAGCTTTTACATATGTCCAAAATGGTGCCTGCTCTTTGTCTTGCTCACCTATGTAAGGTGAGTGGAGACAGAGAATCATGTCCATACTGGTCCCTTTTATTTTATTCTATTTTATTTTATTTATTTTATTTCTCTCTTTTAGTTAGCCTGGTAGACTTTCCCCCACAGGGTTTCAAGCCTCATTCCCTCTAGGCTCTTCCTGTGACTTCCCTGCAAATGTCTTGGGCTACTGAGATTTTGCCTCACCTCCCTTTCCAGTGCTGGTGTGTAGACTCGGCAGCTGGGGTCCCGAGCCATGGGCACCCATGCCCTCCACATAGGTCCACCATGTCCCACTAGTTCTGGAAGAGTTTCTTCTGCAGTTTTTCCCCCTAACTTCCCTGAAACTATAGTATCTCCACTTTTATTAAACTATTTTTTCCTGGACTATCAGTGTGCTCCCTCCCTATTCCACCATCTTGGAGGACTCCTGCCCCCTGTATTCTAATAGTCCTTCCTGGTAGCTCAAGGAAGTTTTGCCAGGATCTCTGTAAAAAAGATGAAACAAATTGTATTTCAGGAGAAAAGTGCTTTGTGTAGTTTCACATGATTTGTAAATACCCAGCACCTTAACTTCTGTCTAATGTTCTCTATCTTGCCACACTTAATTAAAAACATTTATTTTTAGATCCATTTCAGAAATTGTCACCAGTTCAAATAATACTGCTTTAGAAAACTTTCATGAGCATGTCTTCCCTTTTGCTACTAATGCTGTGTTTTGAGTGTATGACTTCAAAAAACATATCATGAGGCTGGTGCTGTGGCACAGTGGGTTAATGCCCTGGCCTGAAGTGCCCACATCTCATATTGGCATGGGTTCAAGACTTGGCTGCTCCACTTCTGATCCAGCTCTCTGCTATGGCCTGGGAAAGCAGTAGAAGATGGCTCAAGTCCTTGGGTCCCTGCACCCCTGTGGGAGATCTGGAAGAAGCTCCTGCGTCCTGGCTTTGGTTGGTGCTGCTCCGGCCATTGCAGCCATTTGCAGAGTGAGCCATCAGATGGAAGATCGATCTCTCTCTCTCTCTCTCTCTCTCTCTGCATAAATTTGACTTTCACATAAATAAATACATCTTTAAAAAAACAAAAAGCATATCATAAAAATTTTCCCATTTCAGTAATTTCTTCTTGAACAATATGCAGTATACATGCAGCTACAGAAAATTACTGTGAACCTTTATCCTGCCTTCTGAGATAGTAAAATTATATTAAATTAGATTTCATATGATAATAAGCTTCTTAAAATATAAACCAAAAGAACACAATGAGCATATATATAAGCCAAAATGTGAAGAACAACCTTATGGTCTCCAGATAATTTATTTTTATGAATCCCAGGACTCTTTTTTTTTTATTTTTTATTTTTTTTTAGTATCAGCAGCTTTTCTAAGGTCTAATTGATAGGCAAAGATTTTGTTTATAGGAGCTTTTTTCTAAGTTTTTTAAAAAAATTATTTGAAAATATTGTATATAGAGGAGAGACCCAGAGAGATCTTCCTTCTGCTTGTTCACATCACAGATGGCTGCCTTGAGCAGGGCCAGGAAAGAATGAGGCCAGGAACCAAGATCTTCATCTGGGTCTCCCACATTGGTAGCATTTGCCCAAGTATTTGGATCATCTTCCATTGCTTTTCTCAGGCCATCAGCAGGAAGCTGGGTCAAAAGCAGAACAGCCAGAACATGAACCAGTGCTCATATGGGATGCTTGTATTGCAGACAGCAGGTTTACTTGTTTACAATGCTGGCCCTGCTTTATAGGAACTGCTAAATGAAATTTTGAAGTTGTATGCATTATAGTTTGCATGTAATTCAACTTTCTTCCATACTTACTGATATATATCAGCATTTGATGTAGGACAAATCAGAAAACACAATGGCTTAACAAATAGCCATTTGATTTGCAGTTCTGACTCTGTGTTATGGGCTGTAGTCAGCTGGGCAGTTCCTATGATCAGTCCAGGAGCAGAAATGAGAGTTTAGCCATTTGGGGAACTGATTGAGGCTTCACTTAAGTGTCTGGGGTTTGTGGTGAATCTTGGCTACATATTATCTCTTTTTTTCTTTTTTTGACAGGCAGAGTTAGTGAGAGAGAGAGACAGAGACAAATGTTTTCCTTCCATTGGTTCACCCCCCAAATGGCCACTATGGCCAGCATGTTGTGCTGATCCAAAGCTAGGAGACAGGCACTTCCTCCTGATCTCCCATGTGGGTGCAGGGCCCCAGAACTTGGGCAATCCTCCACTGCCTTCCCAGGCCACAGCCGAGAGATAGACTGGAATAGGAGCAACTGGGTCAGAACCGGCACCCAAACTGGGACTAGCACCTGGAGTACCAGTGCTGTGGGCAGAGGATTAGCCTAGTGAGCCACAGCGCCAGCCTACATACTATCTCTTCAACAGGCAGGCCCCAGGGTTTTTCAGAAGATAACTGTCAGAAAAAGAAATCTGAGAAGGCAAATACTTTACAAATTGTCTATTTCTGGGGCTGGTTCTGTGACACCACCTGTCGTGCCAGCATCCCATATGGGTGTCAGTTTGTGACTCGGCTGCTCCACCTCTGATCCAGCTCTTTGCTACAGCCTGGGAAAACAGTAGAAGATGGCCCAAGTCCTTTGGCCCCTGCTCCCTTGTGGGAGACCTGAAAGAAGCTCCTGGTTCATATCTTTGGATCTACACAGCTCCAGCCATTGCAGCCATCTGGAGAGTGAACCTGCAGTTCAAAGACCTCTCTTTCTCCTCCTTCTCTCCCTCCTTCCCTCCCTCCCTCCCTCCCTCTCTCTCTCTTCTCTGCCTCTCCTCTCTTTATGTAACTCTTTCATACAAATAGATATTTTAACAAATTGTCTATTTCTATCACATTTACTGGTATCTCATTGGGTAAATCAAGTGAAATGGTGAAATTCAGGGTCTTTTTTTAAAAAAGATTTATTTATTTATTTGAAAGAGTTACACACAGAGAGAGGGAGAGGCAGAGAGAGAGAGAGAGCTCTTCCATCTGCTGGTTCACTCCCCAGTTGGCTGCAATGGCCAGAGCTGTGCCAGTCCAAAGCCAGGATGCAGGAGCTTCTTCTGGGTTTCCCACATGGGTACAGGGGCCCAAGGACTTAGGCCATCTTCTACTGCTTTCCCAGGCCATAGCAGACAGCTGGATCAGAGTGGAGCAGCTGGGAATCAAACCAGTGCCTATATGGGATGCCAGTCTGCAGGTGGCAGTTTTACCCGCTAGGCCACAGTGCCAGCCCCAATCCAGGGTTTTGTGAAGGGATGAATACAGGGAAAGGTGCTACTTGGAATCATTACTGGTAAAGTGCACTGCATTAAATATACATTATGTGCATTTGTTAACTTTCTTTAGTATAAACTTTAATAACAACATAATGTTTTCCTCTGATAACCTCATTCATTTGAACACTCAACATTTCTTTTTACTTTTACATTATTATTTTACAAAATTCGTAGATAATGCTTTCGTTAAACCAATGATAACTTCTGTTTAATCTCTGCCACTTAATATAGGTGGGTGCATTTTCCTATGTATTTCTATTTTTACAGGTTTATTCCTCCACAGTGAAGCTGATGTTTTCTTGGTTAATGTATTTATTATTCTTTATTCATTCTATTATATCCTTTTTTTCCCACTGTTCAGTGCAGAAGGAAACCAGAGGGTTTTTTTTTTTTTTAAGATTTCATTTATTTATTGAAAGAGTTGCAGAGAGAGAAAGTCTTCTATCTGCTGGCTCATCCTCCAAATTACTGCAAAGGCTGGAGCTCAGCCGATCCAAAGCCAAGACCCAAGAGCTTCAGGGTCTCCCATGCAGGTGCAGTGGCCCAAGGACTTGGACCATGTTTCACTGCTTTCTCAGGACATAGCAGAAAGCTAGATTGTAAGTTGAGCAGGCAGGACTCGAACCAGAACCCATATGGAATGTTGGCACTGCAGGCAGCAGCTTTACCCATTATGCCACAGCGTTGGCCTCCAGAGTTTTCTTTGAACTCCTGCCATTCACCTTCTCTCCCAGGTATGATTCTGGGTCCTCCACATGTTTCTAAGAGGAAAGAAAATTAATATATCACCTGTAAGTGTTTTTTTTTTTTTTTAAATTATTCCCCAGCTTGTCAGTACTCATTTTAGGTGTTTAATGCTAGTTTATTTATTTATTTTTTTAGATTTTTTTTTATTTACTTGAAAGTCAGAGTTTCAGAGAGGCAGAGGGAGAGAGAGAGTCTTCCATCTGCTGGTTCACTCCCCAGTTGGCCACAATGGCCGGAGTTACACTGATCCAAAGCTAGAAGTGAAGAGCTTCTTCTGGGTCTCCCACATGGGTTCAGGGGCCCAAGGACTTAGGCCCTCTTCTACTGAATTCCCAGGCCATAGCAGAGAGCTGGATTGGAAGTGAAGCCACTGGGACTTGAACTGGCACCAATATGGGATGCCAGCACTGAAGGCAGTGGCTTTACCTGCTATACCACAGTGCCGGTCCCAGTATACTAGTTAATTAAAATGGAAAATATGGGGTCAGCTCTGTGGCTCAGTGTGTTAATGCCCTGGTCTAAAGCATTGACATTCCATATGGGCACCAGTTTGAGACCCAGCTGCTCCACTTCTGCTCCAGCTCTCTACTATGGCCTGGGAAAGCAGTGGAAGATGGCCCAGGTCCTTGGGCCCCTGAACCCATGTGGGAGACCCAGAAGAAGCTCCTGGTTCCTGGCTTCAGATTGGTGCAGTTCCAGCCATTGCAGCCAATTTGGGACTGAACCAGCAGATGGAAGACCTCTCTCTCTCTGCCTCTCCTCTCTCTGTGTAACTCTGACTTTCAAATAAATAAATAAATCTTTATTTATTTGAAAGGTGGACTTGCAGAGATTGGGAGAGACAGGGAGACAAAAGGAGATATCTTCTATCTACTGTTTCATTCCCCAAATGCCCACAATGGCTGGGACTGGGCCAGGCCAAAGCCAGGAGCCTGGGACTCCATGGGTCTCCCACACTGGTGGAAGGATCCAAATACTCAAGCCATTTTCACTGCTCTTTCAATCAGATTAGCAGGGAACTAGATTGGAAGTGGAGCAGCAAGGACTCAAGTCCTCTGTTTACATGGGATGCCAGCATTGATGGTGGAGGCTTAGCCTGCTGGATCACAATTCTGGTGACTATTGCAGGTTCTGAAATAAATCTCTAAGCATTTTTCTCAGTGAGTCACAAATGCAGATTGTACTGCAGACATTCCCAGGTTCTCTTTTTGGGCAAATAATTCTATTGCTTTCACTTTAATTATGTATAATGTTATTTCAAATGTTTATCATTTGAATGTTTTGGGCAAGTATTTCCATTGCTTTCACTTTAATTAGATATAATGTTATTTCTTTATTTCTTTATTTTTTTTTTTTTACAGGCAGAGTGGACAGTGAGAGAGACAGAGAGAAAGGTTTTCCTTTTTTTTTTTTTTTTTTTGCCATTGGTTCACCCTCCAATGGCTGCCACGGCTGGCGCGCTGCGACTGGTGCACTGTGCTGATCTGAAGCCAGGAGCCAGGTGCTTCTCTTGGTCTCCCAGGGGGTGCAGGGCCCAAGCACTTGGGCCATCCTCCACTGCACTCCCGGGCCATAGCAGAGAGCTGGACTGGAAGAGGGGCAACCAGGACAGAATCCGGTGCCCCAACCGGGACTAGAACCCAGTGTGCCACACCACTAGGTGGAGGATTAGCCTATTGAGCTGCAGTGCCAGCCGGTATAATGTTATTTCAATTGTTTATCAGTAGAATAATCATAGACAAGGGCAAAAGCTAATTTGTATTCTTTGTCTTACCTGTATTTTCTTACTTAAAATTATTTATTAGCTTGATAGAGAAAAAAGTTGATGGACTGAGAGAGAGCTTTGACACATTAATTCACTTCCTAGATAACCATACCAAATAGGTGGGGTAGGACTGAAGCCAGGATTGAGGAATGGAATCTATGCCTCCTTCATTGGTGACATCACCATTGCTTCCCCAGGTTTGCATTATCTGGGAGCTAGAAACTAGAGCTGGCATTGGAAATCATAGACACTCTGAGGTGGCATCATAAACAACACTAAGCTAAATGTCTGCCCTGTCTTTTAATATATTTTTTCTCTGACATATTGGAAATGATATGCATGATGTTTTCCTGGAAATTGTTTTCTGTTCATTCCCATCGTAATTTCACTGATGGTTTCTTGTCTTTTTTTCTCGATGCTTCTACATACTTCTCCTTAACATTGCCCATTCAAGAGTCAGTATTGCCCCTCTTCTAGCCTGCTGTGCAATTCCCCTTGACAGATGTGGCCTTTGTGATTTGAACCTCCTGTTTCCCTCTAGCTTGGGCATTTCTCACAGCCAGTAGATCATGGGTTTGACTCTGTTGAATGTTCTGTGTGGCTTGCTAAACACTCAACAAGTCTAATGTGACACCATATCCTTCCTTTTTTCCTTCATAACCATACACAACTGTCAGTGTTTATTTTGTGATGGAGTTAATATGTTGACTGGAAGTGTATTATTATAGGTGATGACAGCATTTGAAGATGTGGCTGTGTACTTTACGTGGGAGGAATGGCAGAAAATGAACAATGCTCAGAAAATTCTGTACAGAGATGTGATGCTGGAGACCTACAGCAGCCTGTTCTCCTTGGGTGAGTGACACCCTTCACATGCCCAGTGATAACATTTTCTTGCTATTTGATAAATAAGGGAACAGTTTATAATGTTTAATATTGGGCAGGATTAGAATTTGAGTCCATGAATAATCTGAACATCTACCACCTAACAAAAGATTCAAATTGGAACATTTGTTGCATAGCTCCTGAACCAAGCTGTAGTCCTTTAAATAACCCAAGATAGTGATTTCACAAAGTCTTACTTTGTTTCCATTAATAGGGCACTGCATTACCAAACCTGACTTAATCTTCAAGTTGGAGCAAGGAGCAGAGCCATGGATGGTGGATGAATGCTTGAATGAGAGCCTTCCAGGTCAGTCTGCACATAAGAGACAGGGAGGCCAAGGCAGAAAGTGTGCAGATGTTGACTGGTGTTCTTTCCATGAATTTTTCTCAAGCCTTACTCCTGATGACAGCTGGTTTTGTGCATCAGACACAGGCATTTAGAGATACCAATATCTTTCTAACTTTTGTTCTTAGTGAAGATGTTCTTTGATTAAAAATAAAAATCCAGTCATTTTCTGATGTTACTAAGGCTTTTATTTAGGTTTGATACATTCCCCAAATTCTAACTTGTCCTTCTCTATACTTTCATACCTTTTCCTTCATGCACTTATTAGTTCCTTCTATGCATGTTAATTAGGCAACATAAAGAAACTTATTTTTTTAAGATTAATTTTTCTGGTTTTTTTTTTTTTTTTTTTTGACAGGCAGAGTGGACAGTGAGAGAGAGAGACAGAGAGAAAGGTCTTCCTTTTGCCATTTGTTCACCCTTCAATGGCCACCATGGCCGGTGTGCTGTGGCTGGCACACCACGCTGATCCAAAGCCAGGAGCCAGGTGCTTCTCCTGGTCTGCCATGCAGGTGTAGGGCCCAAGGACCTGGGCCATCCTCCACTGCACTCCTGGGCCACAGCAGAGAGCTGGCCTGGAAGAGGGGCAACCTGGACAAAATCCGGCACCACGACCAGGACTAGAACCTGGTGTGCTGGTGCCACAGACAGAGGATTAGCCTATTGAGCTGCCACGCTGGCCTGTTTCTGTTATTTTTTTTTTTTTTAAGATTTATTTATTTGAAAGTCAGAGCGTGAGAAGGAGGAGAGGCAGAGAGAGAAAGAGAGAGAGGTCTTCCCATCTTCCATCCACTGGTTCACTTCCCAATTGGCTGCCATGGCTGGAGCTGTACTGATCTGAAGCTAGGAGCCAGGAGCTTCTTCCAGGTCTCCCACATGGATACAGGGGTCCAAGGACTTGGGCCATCTTCTACTGCTTTCTCAGGCCATAGCAGAGTGCTGGATCAGAAGTGGAGCAGCTAGGACTTAAACTGGTGCCCATAAGTGGTGTTGGCACTGCAGGTGGTGGCTTTACCTGCTATACCACAATGCCAGCCCCTGGAAACTTATTTGTAACTCATTGCTCAGATTGAGTTCCCACTCATGATTTTGCCCAGGCATAGAACTTGCTCAGGACTGCATCAATAAATGTGAGCTCTCTCTTAGTCTTTTTCTTTTTTTAACTCTGTGCCTCTCAAATAAATAAGAAAATTATAGTCTGTTGGAAACATTTGAGAAGTGAGCCTACAGTTGGCAAACCTCTGTTTCAGTCTGTCTTTATCTCTCATTCTGTCTCTCTGACTCTCAAGTAAGTAAATAAGTAAATGCTAAAAGATGATCATGTTTCTGGTGCTGTGGCATAGTGAATTAACACCCTAGCCTGAAGCACCAGCATCCCATATGGGCACCAGTTGTTCCACTTCTGATCCAGCTCTCAGCTATGGCCTGGGAAAGCAGTAGAAGATGTTCCAAGTCCTTGGACCCCTGCACCCGAGGGAGACCCAGAAGAAGTTCTTGGCTCCTGGCTTCAGATCAGCACAGTTCTGGCCGTTGTGGCCAATTGGGGAGTGAACCATTGGATCAAGACCTTACTCTCTCTTTGCCTCTCCTCTCTGTGTAACTCTGAATTTCAAATAAATCTTTAAAAATAAAAGATGGTCATGAGTAAGCCTCTGTGCTGTGACATCAGAAATTATGAAGCTAGGAATGATACTATGATGCAGTGTGTTAAAGCTCCAGCCTGCAACACTAGCATTGCATATGGGTGCCAGTTCAAGTCCCAGCTAGTCCTCTTCTAATCCAGCTCTCTGCTAATGCACCTGAGAAAAGAGCAGAGGTTGGCCCAAGTCTTTGGCCCCCTGTACCCATGTGGGAGACAAGAAAGACACTCCTGTCTCCTAACTTCATCTTGGCCCAGCACTGGTTGTGCCCATATGGGGAGTGAACCAGCAGATGGAAGACTTCTCTCTGTTTCTATCTCTCTATATAATTTTAGCTTTCAAATAAATAAAATAATTCTTTGAAAAAAAGAAATCCTAAACTAAGCATGAACTTATAAAAACCATGAAAATAAGTGATCCTAGACTCACCAAGAAAGTAATGAGATTTTGAGACCCAAGGTCAAGTAGCCTTGTGGGTTTATGTTGGGTGGCTCAGATTTCTTTAAGGGTGGAGTTTGAAGTATGATTTCTCTCTTATTTTTCAGTATCATTGAAAAATAAGCAAATAAAAAGATAAGAAAAGCATAGGAAATGGAGCTTTCAGTGAAAATAGGAGGCAACTGATCAAAAGCCTCCAGAAATTCAAATTATCACACAGGAATGCTTCTAGAAAGAATTGAGAGGAGGTAACCAGCACTGATGATTTCAGAATGAGCTAGAAAACACTTTTCAAAGAAGATGAGCACATCCCAGTTTGCAGAAACAAATTCTTCAAACTGATTGGGAGTGTTTAACTAAAGTGGTATATTGGGAATTTTCTGTACCTGTTGTACTTCTGAGAAGCTGAAGGTGTTGGGTGTCCTTAGGAATTTAGGGAAGCTGTCATAGAGTAGAGACAAAGTAGTTTTTCATTTGAAAAATCCCACAAATGATGTTTACCTAGGAAGACTGAGCATGAGACACTCATAGATTCAAATCCTACTCCTTAAATGTTGTCCTGCTTAAAGTACAGGCACATTTCACTCTTCTCCACCTGCAAGTAAATGATCAGTAAAACTTTTTCATGTTTATGGTGGAGATATCAGAGAAGCAAAAAGCACACAATTTTTATAAAAATAAACTGGAGAAAAAGGACAGGGAAAAAAATGGTTGCTAGGCAGTGGGTGAATATTTTTATTAAATACTTTTCCATTCTTTAAAATATTTTATAGATATTTCATCTTTGTGAAAGGCAGAGTGATAGTGAGAGAAGAGAGAGAAAGAGGTCCTCTATTAGCTCACTTCCCAGATGCCTGCAACACTTAGGTCTAACTAGTCTGAAGCCAAAACTCTAGAATCCCTCTAGTCTTCCCTGGTTTCTCACAGGTTCCCAGGCACATGAACCATTATCTGGTTCCTTCCAGTTTACATAGGCAGAGAGCTGTACTGAAAGCAGAGTAGCCAGGGCTCAAACTGACACTGTTTTGAGATGCAGGCATCCCACACATCATAGCACAAATGTCATTCTACCATCCTTGACAAATTCCCATAGTAAAAAGGATCATGTTTGAACATTGGGAAACCTCATGGTATATTAATGTATTAAGGAGAAAAACCATATAATGGTCACAAATAAGTACTTCATACTGATTTTGTGAAAATCTTATGCCACTTGGATAACAAGTAACTTCATTGCCTTTACATGAGTATGCCAGGAGAAACAGTTACATGTGATTCAGTGACATGATTGCTTTTTTCTCATTTCAGTGGGCATGAAAAGGGATGACCTGATTAGGATCAACCAGGAAAGTCAGGACAACAATCTGAATCAGGATTTTATGAAAAATAAGAAGACATCAGCTCTCAAGAGAGTTGAATTAAGAAAAACACTTAGTTTAAATTCAAGCCATATTCCAACACTGATTATTGAAAAGGGAATCTATTCAGGATTGAAGCCTGAGGAATGGAATAAATGTCACACTGTGTATCCCCCCAGTGGGCCTGATCAACTACAGGGTGAAGAGAAATTTGATAACACTAAGATACCTGGAAAACCTCTCCAGTTCTGTGAGCCTCTTGGTCAGCATGACAAGATTCACATCACGAAGCAGCCATTTGGACCCACTGGACAAGCAAAAGTCTTCACAAGAAAGATGTTCTGTAAATCTGAGAGGGTTCATATGGCAGAAAACTGTAATAAATCAACTGTCACTTTTGGAAAAGCAACTCAAATAGAAAAGGCTATCTATGGAAATTCTAGCCTCAATATGCATCAACAAACTCACACAAGAAAGAAATTTTATAAGTACATTATGTATGTTGAACCTGTCATTCACCAGTCACATCTTACAATAAACCAGAGACTAAATACAAGGGAAAAACTTTACACATGTAAACCTTGTGGAAAATCACTCAGTTTTAATTCACCTTCTGAATGTAATGACTGTGAAAAAGCCTTTGGACAAAAGTCAGTCCTCAGGAAATGCCAACAAATTCACACCGGGGAGAAACCTCATGAATGTAGTGACTGTGGAAAAGCCTTTGGACGAAAGTCACACCTCATAAACCATCAGCGAATTCACACAGGAGAGAAACTTTATAAATGCCTTCATTGTGGAAAAGGCTTTCTATGGAAGTCAGACCTCATCAAACACCAGAGAATTCACACAGGGGAGAAACCTCATGAATGTAATGACTGTGGAAAAGCCTTTGGACGAAAGTCACACCTCATTGTGCACCAACAGATTCACACAGGGGAGAAACCTCATAAATGTAATGACTGTGGAAAAGCCTTTGGACGAAAGTCATGCCTCAAAATACACCAGCGAATTCACACAGGGGAGAAACCTCATGAATGTAATGACTGTGGAAAAGCCTTTGGACGAAAGGCAGACCTCATCATACACCAGCGAATTCACACAGGGGAGAAACCTTATAAATGTAATGACTGTGGAAAAGCCTTTGGACAAAAGTCAGTCCTCATCCTACACCAGCGAATTCACACAGGGGAGAAACCTTATAAATGTAATGACTGTGGAAAAGCCTTTGGACAAAAGTCAGACCTCATCGTGCACCAGCAAAATCACACAGGGGAGAAACCTCATAAATGTAATGACTGTGGAAAAGCCTTTGGACGAAAGTTATGCCTCAAAATACACCAGCGAATTCACACAGGGCAGAAACCTCATGAATGTAATGACTGTGGAAAAGCCTTTGGACAAAAGTCACACCTCATCGTGCACCAACGGATTCACACAGGGGAGAAACCTCATAAATGTAATGACTGTGGAAAAGCCTTTGGACAAAAGTCAGACCTCAAAATACACCAGCGAATTCACACAGGGGAGAAACCTCATGAATGTAATTACTGTGGAAAAGCCTTTGGACAAAAGTCAAGCCTCATAATGCACCAGAGAATTCACACAGGGGAGAAGCCTCATAAATGTAATGACTGTGGAAAAGCCTTTGGACGAAAGTCAGATCTCAGGAAACATCAGCAAATTCACACAGGGGAGAAACCTCATGAATGTAATGACCAAGGGAAAGCCTCTGGATAAAAGTCAATCCTTTGGAAACATCAGAGAATTCCCACAGGGAAGAAGCCTCATGAATGTAATGATTTTGGAAAAGCCTTTGGCCAAAAGGCAAACCTCATATCACAGCAGAGAATTCACACAGGGTAGAAAACTCATGATCGTAATAACTGTGAAAAGCATTTAGCCATAAGTCAACCTTCATCATGCATCAGAGAATTCACATAGGGCAGAAACCTTATGAATGTAATGACTGGAAAAGCCTTTGGACAAAAGTCAAACCTCATAATGCACCAGAGAATACACACAGTGTTGAAACTTCATGAGTGTAATGACTGCGGAAAAACTTGATTTTAAGTTCCAACTCCAAATGCATCAGAGGATTCACACAGGGAAATAACCTTATAAATGTAATGACTGTGGAAAAGCCTTTTTCTATAAGTTATACCTCATATCAAAACAATTCACACAGGGCAGAAACCTTATGAATCTAATGAGTGTGGAAAAGCCTTTATAAATCATATGTTATATGGAAATCATATGTTATACAGGAAAGTATACAGTCAAACCAAACACAAGACCAGGAGATTAGAAATCTAAAAAAGACTGTTGGGAATCTACAGGATACTATAAAAAAAAAAATAAGACCAACATTCTGGTTCTAGGAGTTCCTGCAGGCATGGTGAGAGAGAAAGGATTAGAAGGCATTTTTAGTGAAATACTAGCAGAAAACTTCCTGGGTTTGGAAAAAGAAAGAGACATCCAAGTACAGGAAGCACACAGAACTTTGAATAGACATGGTCAGAAAACATCCTTGCCATGACACATTGTAATCAAACTGCCACAGTGAAACAAAAAGACAAGATTCTAAAACGCGTAAGAGAGAAACATCAGATTACTCTCAGAGGATCTCCAATTAGACTCACAGCAGACTTCTCATCAGAAACCCTGCAGGCTAAGAGAAAATGGCAAAATCTAGTCCAAGTCTGAAGAGAATAAAGCTGTCATCCCAGATTATTATACCCTGCAAAGCTCTCATTTGTGAATGAAGGTGAAATAAAGACCTTTCATAACAAACAGAAATTGAAAGAATTTGCCACCACTTGTCCAGACCAGCAAGATTTTTTCTTTTTTATTTTTTTTTCCACTGTGGCAGATTTTATCTTTGTACTATGACTGTAGATAAGTGGACTTTCTGCTTTCTCTGAATCTCTGGAGGCTAGTAGTGGATGTGGCCAGAGAGCTCTGTTCAGTATCCAGGGTTAAGGGTGTGCCTCAGTTGACACACCCAATTTTGGCATGTCTTATTTCTCCTTTTTTTGATCAGAAGGGAAGCATCTTCTGCTCAGTTGGGCTCTTCTCCTCAATGGAGACCAGCGCCTGAGTACTAGCCCCAGTGGGTATAATATTTGTCTGCTCTGTCCAAAGAACCACACAAAGGATCTGTGTAGTCCTCAGTATAAGTTCAGATTCTCCAGAAATGTCTCTCATCCCCTTGGGCTAGATGGTGAAAGTGACATCTTAAGTTTTAACATATATATATATATATATGATTAAGGTTAAAAGTGACTGTATTTGATTGCATTAAGTTTTAAGTTGGTCATATAGAAGGCACCAATTGTTAAAGTGATCATATCGATAGAATTACCAGAATTAAAGAGAAGTAAATGCTTCAACATGGGAAGCAGTCCATACAGCAGACTCATAGAATGGCAATTGCTCTAAGTAACACTCAATGACCTCAGAGTCATCCCTAAAGGCATTCTGGTCTGGCTAAAAAGCCCACAAGAGCATTTCAGGCATGGAAAGTTAGGACACTTATGCAAAAAGGTGTGCCTACATGGAGAGTGTCCCTGGGTGAGAGTCCTGTGGAAAGAAGTGGTCATCAAAGAAGGATGTACTCTCTTCAAAGGGAGAACTTTCACTTTGCTTACAGCCTTCTCTAAATATTGATGGAGCTTGTGGATTCAGAAGGCTTCCATAGCCTAGACAGCTCATGTCAAGAGCCTTGGGTGATCACTGATAGCACACAAAAAAGTGTGAATTCTTAAATTAACCATCAGAGTTACTTTGCACTAACTTCCCATGCAGGACCTTAAGACTATGCTTAAAAAAAGAGGGGAGAGTACGGTACCCCCACTATGAGTGTATTAACTTTGCTCCTTTCACTGTAAAATTCTTACAGGTCTCACCCCATGGAGAGCCACCAGCAGTGAGACACTGGAGGCCTCTCACAGGTGCAACCCAATTGCCTCTGGTTTGATGGAGGGACCCAACCACCCAACAATGGAAGGGGTCTGATCCCCTCATAATGATGGGCAAAGGTTTTTCTTGTGTTTTCCAGGCAGTTAGACAGTGAGAGAGACAGAAAAGACTTCCTTCCATTGGTTCATCCCCCAAATGACCATTACAGCCAGTGCACTGCTCCAATCCAAAGCAAGGAGCCAGGTGCTTCCTCCTGGTCTCCCATGCGGGTGCAGGGCCCAAGAACTTGGGCCATCCTCCACTGCCTTCCCAGGCCACAGCAGAGAGCTGGACTGGAAGAGGAGCAACCGGGACAGAACTGGCACCCCAACTGGGACTAGAACCCAGTGTGCTGGTGCCACAGGCAGAGGATCAGCCCAGTGAGCCATGGCGCCAGCTTGAGTAGTAGTTTTACCATTAATTCACATAGTACAACACATTGAGGACAGAGATCCTACATGGAAAGCAGGTGCACAGTGATTCCCATTGTTGATTTAACAATTGACAGTCTTATTTATGATGTCAGTAATCACCCAAGGCTCTTATCTCAAGCTGCCGAGGCTATGGAAGCCTCTTGAGTTCACAAATTCCAACTTTATTTGGATAAGGCCATAATCAAAGTGGAAGTTCTCTCCTCCCTTCAGAGAAAGGTATCTCCTTTGATGGCCCGTTCTTTCCACTTGGATCTCACTCACAGAGATCTTTCATTTAGCAACCTGGTTAATTTTAAAGTAACAAGCTGATATAAGTGCATATGAAAATGCAAAGAATCTAGGATAGCCAAAATAACTCTGAAAAAATAATAAAATCAAAGGGATTATTTTTAAGTGTTATAAATTTATACTAATCTAAAGTGTGCTGTTGTCATACAGAAAGCCAGACAGATGAATGGAACACAAAAGAGGTTCCATAGAAGATCCAAACACAAACGGTGAGCAGGTTTTCTACAGAGGCACTATCGCATGCAGGGGAGAAAGTGTAGCCTTTTCAACACATGGTATTAGCACAATGAGATACTAATTTCCAATAAAATAGCTTCTATTTACAAAATTGAAAAGAAAATATGCCACAGATCTAACTGTAGTACTGAAAACTACAATACTTCCAGAAAAAAAAATCATAGAAGAATTTTTTTTTTTACTTTAAGTTAGGCAAAGATTTCCTAGATACAAGAAAAAATTAAAATCTATAATTGAGTACAGGGATAATTTACACTTAATCAAAGTCTAAAACTTCTTTTCTTCAAGACTTATTTATTTATTTGAAAGGCAGAATTACAGAGTGGCAGATGCAGAGAGAGAGAGAGATTGTCCATCTGCTGGTTCACTCCCCAGATGGCCACAATGACCAGAGTTGGGCTGATCTGAAGTCAGGAGCCAACAGATTCTTCTGGATTTCCCATGTGGGTGCAGGAACCCAAGCACTTGGGCCATCTTCTACTGCTTTCCCTGGCTATAACAGTGAGCTTGATCAGAAGTGGAGCAGCCAGGACTCAAAGTCATACCCATATGGAATGCTGGCACTGCAGGCAACAGCTTTACCCACTATGCCATAGCATGGCCCCAAAAACTTCTTTTCAAAATGCTGTTTAAAGAATGAAAGTCAAAGCAAAAAAAAAAAAAAATCCTTGAAAAATATACTATGAGACCAGCTCTGTGGCATAGTGGGTAAAGCTACTGCTTAGAGTACCAGCATCCCATATGTGCACCCGTTTGAGTACCAGTTACTCAACTTCTGATTCAGCTCTCTGCTATAGCCTGGGAAAACAGTAATAGATGGCCCAAACCCTTGGGCCCCTGCACCCTCATGGGAGATCTGGAGGAAATGCTTGGCTCCTGGCTTTGGATAGGCACAGTTCTGGCCATTGCAGCCAACTGGGGAGTGAATTAGCAGTTGGAAGACCTATCTTTCTCTGCCTCTCCTCGCTCTGTGTAACTCTGACTTTCAAGTAAATAAATAAATCTTTTTTAAAAAAAGAAAAAGGGGCCGGCACCACGGCTCACTAGGCTAATCCTCCGCCTAGCGGCGCCGGCACACCAGGTTCTAGTCCCGGTCGGGGCGCCGGATTCTGTCCCGGTTGCCCCTCTTCCAGGCCAGCCCTCTGCTGTGGCCAGGGAGTGCAGTGGAGGATGGCCCAGGTGCTTGGGCCCTGCACCCCATGGGAGACCAGGAAAAGCACCTGGCTCCTGGCTCTTGGCTCCTGCCATTGGATCAGCGCGGTGCGCCTGCCGCAGCGCGCCGGCCGCGGCGGCCATTGGAGGGTGAACCAACGGCAAAGGAAGACCTTTCTCTCTGTCTCTCTCTCTCACTGTCCACTCTGCCTGTCAAAAACAAAAACAAAAAAAAAAAAAAAAGAAAAAGGAAAAATATACCTGATAAATTAAATTTTATAATGCAATACATAAGATGCCACCAAAACAACCCTTAACTCTAAAATAGTGAGCATGTTAGAAATAGTTCACCACAGAAGACAGGAGAGGGAGCTGTTGTTTAATAATGGGTTGAGCCATCTCCTATAATACTGGGATTCTATATGAGTGCTGATTTGAATTCTGGCTGCTCTACTTCCAAACCAGTTATGCTAATGTTCCTGGGAAAGCAGCAGTGGATTCCACACATATTCTAACCCCTGGCACTTATGTAGGAGACCGATATGCAGTGATCCTCACCAGGTAATCAGCGAGCCCTGAGTACATGTAACTTCCCACAGTGACTGCCCAAAGTCCCAGCCATACCCTGAGCCCTCCATGCAGCATCAGTGTTCTCACAGTCCCAGCACACAAGCCTCCCACAGTGATGAGCACCCAGCCCCCCATTAGTTCTTCCCACCAAATTCAAGTTTCTCTGCTCTGCTGTTTGCTGGGTGTACAGACACTGGTGCGTCTATTACATATGTCCAAAATGATGCCTGCTCTCTATCAGCTTGTTACAAAATGCCAGTTTCAGGGTGGTCAGGGAGAGAGAAACACAGCAGGTACACTGTCCTACCTAGGGCTCCTAGCTGGATTCCCACCAGGATCTTTCTGCAACTTTATCACCAGTGGCTTGGGTTGCTCCAGTCTGGTCTCACTTCCTGAGCTGCTGCTGAGGTTCTTGGCTGCTGGGTTTCTGAGTTGTGCATGTCCACATTCTGCACATGGTCCACAGTGTCCCTCATTTGTGTGGAGTTTCCTCTGCCATTTTTTCCTTAACTCTTCCTTGAGACTGTACTCTCTCCACTTTTTTCATACTATCTTCTACAACAGTAAGCTCCCTCTATTCCTCCATCTTAATCTAATCCTTGGTTTATTCTTTCTCAAGAAATTCATCAATAGGCTTTTACTCATCTGTCCAATTGTTTATTATTGAGTTCAATAAATACTTATTGAACAACCAATGCATGTCCATAATAGTCACAGTGGACAGAAACCTGGCTTTTAAATTTTAAAATTCTATAATAAAAATGATCATCTGTAATAGATTGCCAATATTTTATTTTCTAAAGTACATATACCAAGTCTTCTCATTTTCCCTAGAGTATAAACAACTATTATACAGCACCCTGAAAAATCATAGCCATTTATGATAACAGGGTTAATGACACTGTCATACATATAATGCTAAGGAATGGCTAAATTTCATCTTTCAAATTGCTTTTATTGGATGCATGCTTGTGAGAACACTATTAGAAAGGCTTCACCCTTAGTTCATTTTTTTGTCCACACCTCCCTCCCTACAAACAGCCCTCTCTAACTTGGATTCTGTATCATCTTCACTTTCTGAAAAAGAATGCACCTGCCAACTAATGTGAAGAGCAAATCACTTCATCTCCTGTTTAGATGCTGCTTCTTGGACACTTGTGTGCTTCTACCTCCAAAAACCGCCACTCTGTCATTCAAAGGTTACTGTTACCTCCTTCAACAAACAGGCATTAAAAAAAAAAAAAAAAAAAAAGACAAGAGCAATCCCACACTTCATGGGTTTTGTGTCTTCCCAGAGCCTGTAGATTAAAATTCTCATGGTCACCAAGGAGTTAAATCAAGACAGACAGCATAGAGTTCCCTATTTAAAAAAAAAAAAAAGGTCTTCCTCTAAAACATTTGTGTTAGCCAATTAAAATTGATTAGATTATTAGATCAGCTACTTACTACATTAGGACAAAGAGATAACATAGCATCATGGAACGAATAAGAAAATGAACCTAGGGTGCTGCTATTTTTTCCTTTTTTCATGGAGGCAGCTGGCAGTTTGAGGAAGAAAAGAGTTTGGACAAGAGTGCAAGCTCTGAACCAGCAAAAGCCAATCCTACCTGAAGAGTGATGGCCCACACCAAAAGTTCTTGCTTTCCAAATTTCAGAAACAAGCTTCCCAGAAACTGAGATGCCCAGGAAGAAAAGACAGCTAGAGAATCCAGTTAGGCTGACTCCAATGAGACAAGAAGAGAAACATGTTTTTCAGCATGATGCTTGAAGTATGTTCTGCACCTCATGAAGCATCTGTCCAGGGTCTGGTGCCCTCTTGGTAATGTCAGCCATCAAACAGATGCCATACTTCCCCCTTAGCTGAACTGTAGCCATCATCATTCATCGGCTGGCCTCTACCCTGTTCAGCAGCACTGAAGCCTATCCCCAAGCCCTACTTCAACATCCCCAGCTTCAGTAGCTGGATGGACTAGAGAGACTGGTAAGCCAAACTCGAGTGAAGACAAGGCACAATAAAAAGAAATATGGAGAAGTGTGTAATTCAGGTTTGAGTAGTAGAGACAACATGTGCTTAACTAACCAGTCCTGGTTCCAATACAGGTCCTGCAACATGTTAGTCTGTAACAAGACTTTGAGCCAATTATCTTGCTCCTCGGCATCTGTCTCCTCATCTGCAGAGATAAAACACCGACTTTGAGAACTACTATGAAATTTAAATACATATGAAGTTGGCCTTCAGAAAACAGTAATTAAAATTCTTATTTCTTTATTAAAAGACAATCCCAAATGCACATGAGGCAAGAATTAGATTTTACTTGACACAAATCCTACAGTATAACTAAGAATATAAAAAAATCCAATCTGAATAACATATAGCAGCTACTTTGATGCAGCAAAATATACATGCACACATAACAGTTGTACAAATTCCCAGTTTGTGAGATCAGAATTATCTAAACAAAACAGATGTTAATAACCAAAGTGTATGATGAGTTCTGCTCATTTCTTCACCACAAGTAAAGACCTTCCAGGATGAAATCAATGTCATCATTTGCTTTCTCTAAGTTTGGGGGTGGTTAGGATCACTTCATTGGCCTCCTGGGGTTTCCAAGGCAACTGTTAGGGTAATTCTCAAAAGGATGAGAACACTAAGTCTGTGGCAACTGTTCTGAAGACACTCATACAGTAATAGACATTATTACTGGAAATGCACTGCTCTCAACAGCAGCTATTTCCTTTGAATAATTTACTACATTCAAAGCTCTAAGTAGGTAAATGTACACTTCTGCATAAAAAGTAATGATTATTACTACAAGAAACCATCAGAACTCTAAATGGAAAATAAAATTAATTTCATGAAAGTGAATTACAAAACCTAAAGTCCAAATTTGCAGCATAACCCAGTATTGTCTTTTCAAAAAAATAAAAAATAAAAAAAGTTAATTCTCAACTGTCTACTCCTAAGAGATTCCCACAGCTGCCTCATGTCATCCTTCTCCAGGAGTCCTAGGGAGGGAAAGAACTGGCTAAATTATATTCAGCATGTCCTTAGTGTTTCTGTTTATTATCACATAAATTTATGATAGGTCAACTTTCAGTTCAGCATTTCAGTGTTCAGTTATAGAATATTTAATTTGTGGAGCAGGTATGTAACCTAGCAATTAAGATGCCTGCATCCCATGCTAGAGTACCTGGGTTTCATTTCTGGCTCTAGAACCTGACTCAAGCTTCCTGATAATCCAGACCCTGGGAGACAGATAACTGCTCTTGCTACCCACCTAGGCGACTTGATTGAGTGCCTTTTCTGCTGACCTAACCCCAAGTGTATAGGCACTCATGGAGTGGACATGAAGAGTTTAACTCTTTCATTACATTCCTATCTCTTTGTCTCTATGCCTTCCAAATTAAAAAAAAAGTAATTCTATTTCTGAGCCATTTAATAAAGAATCACATATAACCATGAACTATAAAGCAATTGAAGTTCTAAATAGAATTCTTTTTTAACTTTTTATTTACATAAGGTCAACAAATTCCATGCATTTCATATGTACTGATTTAGGAGCATAGTAATACTTCCCACCAACCCTCTCTCTCGCTCTTGCTCCCTTCTTCCCTCTTCCTTCTTTTCTTAATCTTTCTTTCAATTTTTACTATGACATACTTTTAAAACTCCACTAAATAAAGAATTCAATAGGTATCAAGTAAGAAAACCACTGTTCTTCAAGAGTATAAACAAGGGCAGTAAACCATATTCACATTTTTTTTAACTTTTATTTAATGAATATAAATTTCCAAAGTACAGAACATGGATTACAATGGCTTCCCCCCCCATAATGTCCCTCCACCCTGCAACCCTCCCCTTATCCACTCCCTCTCCCCTTCCATTCACATCAAGATTCATTTTTGATTCTCTTTATATACAGAAGATCAGTTTAGCATACATTAAGTAAATATTTCAACAGTTTGCTCCCACACAGAAACATAAAGTGAAAAGTACTGTTTGAGTACTAGTTATAGCATTAAATCTCAATGTACAGCACACTAAGGACAAAGATCCTACATGAGGAGAAAGTGCACAGTGACTCCTGTTGTTGACTTAACAAATTGACACTCTTGTTTATGGCATCAGTAATCACCCTAGGCTCTTGTCATGAGCTGCCAAGGCTATGGAAGTCCCCTGAGTTCACTGACTCTGATCATTTTTAGACAAGGCCATGGTCAAAGTGGAAGTTCTCTCCTCCCTTCAGAGAAAGGTACCTCCTTCTTTGAAGACCTGTTCTTTCCACTGGGATCTCACTTGCGGAGATCTTTCATTTAGGGTTTGTTTTTTTTTTTTTTTTTTTTCCAGTGTGTCTTGGCTTTCCATGCCTGAAATACTCTCATGGGCATTTCAGCCGGATCCGCATGCCTTAAGGGCTGATTCTGAGGCCAGAGTGCTGTTAGGACATTTGCCATTCTATGGGTCTGCTGTGTATCTCACTTCCCATGTTGGACCATTCTCTCCCTTTTTGATTCTATCAGCTAGTATTTGCAGACACTAGTCTTGTTTATGTGATCCCTTTGGTTCTTAGTCCTATCATTATGATCAATTGTGAACAGAAAGTGATCACTGGGACTAGTGAGATGGCATTGGTACATGCCACCTCGATGGGATTGAATTGAAATCCCCTGGTATGTTTCTAACTCCACCGTTTGAGGCAAGTCAGCTTGAGCATGTCCCGAATTGCACATCTCTTCCCTCTCTTATTCCCACTCTTATATTTAACAGCGATCACTTTTCAGTTAAGTTTCAGCACTTAAGAAGAATTGTGTATTGATTACAGTATTCAACCAAAAGTATTAAGTAGAACAAACAAAAAAATACTAAGAGGGATAACATATTAAACTGCTCATCAACAGTCAGGGTGAGGGCTGATCAAGTCACCGTTTCTCATAGTGTTCATTTCACTTTAACAGGTTTCCTTTTTGGTGCTCAGTTAGTTGTCACCTATCAAGGAGAACAAGTGGTATTTGTCCCTTTGGGATTGGCTTATTTCACTCAACATGATGTTTTCCAAATTCCTAACAGGGATCACTTTTCAGTTAAAATTTAAACACCTAAGAACAATTGTGTGTTAATTACAGAGTTCAACCAATGGTACTAGAACAAAAAAAAAATACTAAAATGGATAAAGTATTACATTGTACATCAACCGTCAGGACAAGAGCTGATCAAGTCACTGTTTCTCATAGTGTCCATTTCACTTCAACAAGTTTCCCCTTTGGTGCTCAGTTAGTTGTCACCAATCAGGGAGAACATGTGATATTTGTCCCTTTGGGACTGTCTTAATTCACTCAGCATGATGTTTTCCAAATTCCTCCATCTTGTTGCAAATGACTGGGTTTCATTGTTTTTGACTGCTGTATAGTATTCAATAGAGTACATGTCCCATAATTTCTTTATCCAGTCTACTGTTGATGGGCATTTGAGTTGGTTCCAGGTCTTAGCTATTGTGAATTGAGCTGCAATAAACATTAATGTGCAGACTGCTTTTTTGTTTGCCAATTTAATTTCCTTTGGGTAAATTCCAAGGAGTGGGATGGCTGGGTTGAATGGTAGGGTTATCTTCAGGTTTCTGAGGAATCTCCAGACTGACTTCCATAGTGGCTTGACCAGTTTGCATTCCCACCAACAGTGGGTTAGTGTCCCTTTTTCCCCACATCCTCGCCAGCATCTATTGTTGGTAGATTTCTGAATGTGAGCCATTCTAACTGGGGTGAGGTGGAACCTCATTGTAGTTTTGATGTGCATTTCCCTGATTGCTAGTGATCTTGAACATTTTTTCATGTGCCTGTTGGCCATTTGGATTTCCTCTTTTGAAAAATGTCTATTGAGGTCCTTGGCCCATCTCTTAAGTGGGTTGTTTGTATTGATCTTGTGGAGTTTCTTGATTTCTTTGTAGATTCTGGTTATCAACCCATATCTGTTGCATAGTTTGCAAATATATTTTCCCATTCTGTCAGTTGTCTCTTCACTTTCCTGACTGTTTCTTTTACAGTACAGAAACTTCTCAATTTGATGCAATCCCAATAGTTAATTTTGGCTTTGACTGGCTATGCTTCTGGGGTGTTTTCCAAGAAGTCATTGCCAGTACCTATATCTTGCAGGGTTTTTCCAATGCTCTCTAATAATTTGATGGTGTTGGGTATAGATTTAAGTCTTTAATCCATGTTGAGTGGATTTTTGTGTAAGGAGAAAGGTAGGGGTCTTGCTTCATGATTCTGCACGTGGAAATCCAGTTTTCCCAGCACCATTTATTGAATAGACTGTCCTTACTCCAGGAATTGGTTTTGGATCCTTGATCAAATATGAGTTGGCTGTAGATGTTTGGGTTGATTTCTGGTGTTTCAATTCTGTTCCATTGGTCTATCCATCTGTTTCTGTACCAGTACCATGCTGTTTTGATTACAACTGCCCTGTAGTATGTCCTGAAATCTCATATTGTGATGCCTCCAGCTTTGTTTTTGTTGTACAAGATTGCTTTAGCGATTCGAGGTCTCCTGTGTCTCCATATAAATTTCAGCACCATTTTTTCCGGATCTGAGAAGAAGGTCTTCTTTATCTTGATTGGTATTGCATTGAATGTATAAATTGCTTTTGGGAGAATGGACATTTTGATGATATTGATTCTTCCAATCCATGAGCCCGGAAGATTTTTCCATCTCTTGGTATCCTCTTCTATTTCTTTCTTTAAGGTTTTGTAATTCTCATTGTAGAGATCTTTAACGTCCTTGGTTAAGTTTATTCCAAGGTATTTGATTGTTTTTGTAGCTATTGTGAATGGGATTGATCTTAGAAGTTCTTCCTCAGCCATGGCATTGTCTGTGTATACAAAGGCTGTCGATTTTTGTGCATTGATTTTATACCCTGCTACTTTGCCAAACTCTTCTATGAGTTCCAATAGTCTCTTAGTAGAGTTCTTTGGGTCCCCTAAATAAAGAATCATATCATCTGCAAAGAGGGATAGTTTGAGCTCTTCCTTCCCAATTTGTATCCCTTTAATTTCTTTTTCTTGCCTAATAGCTCTGGCTAGAACCTCCAGAACTATATTGAATAGCAGTGGTGAGAGTGGGCATCCCTGTCTGGTACCAGATCTCAGTGGAAATGATTCCAACTTTTCCCCATTCAGTAGGATGTTGGCCGTGGGTTTTTCATAAATTGCTTTGATTATATTGAGGAATGTTCCTTCTATACCCAATTTGCTTAGAGTTTTCATCATGAAAGGGTGTTGTATTTTATCAAATTGATTTTTTTTATCACATTGATTGTTTTGTGCACATTAAACCATCCCTGCATACCAGGGATAAATCCCACTTGGTCTGGGTGGATGTTCTTTCTGATGTGTTGTTGCATTCTATTGGCGAGAATTTTATTGAGGATTTTTGCGTCTATGTTCATCAGGGATATTGGTTTGTAATTCTCTTTCAATGCTGCATCTTTTTCCGGCTTAGGAATTAAGGTGATGCTGGCTTCATAGAAAGAATTTGGGAGGACTCCCTCTGTTTCGATTATTCTGAATAGTTTGAGAAGAATTGGAGTCAGTTCTTCTTTAAATGTCTGGTAGAATTCAGCAGTGAATCCATGCGGTCCTGGGCTTTTCTTTGTTGGGAGGGCCTTTATTACTGTTTCAATTTTTGTCTCAGTTATGGGTCTGTTTAAGTTTTCAATGTCTTCCTGGTTCAATTTAGGTAGGTTGCATGTGTCCAGCAATCTATCCATTTCTGATAGGTTTCCCTGTTTGCTGGCATACAAGTCCTTGTAGTAATTTCTGATGATTCTTTTTATTTCTTTTTTTTTTTGACAGGCAGAGTGGACAGTGAGAGAGAGAGACAGAGAGAAATGTCTTCCTTTGCTGTTGGTTCACCCTCCAATGGCCGCCGTGGCCGGCGTGCTGCGGCCTGCGCACCACGCTGATCCGATGGCAGGAGCCAGGAGCCAGGTGCTTTTCCTGGTCTCCCATGGGGTGCACGGCCCAATCACCTGGGCCATCCTCCACTGCACTCCCTGGCCACAGCAGAGAGCTGACCTGGAAAAGGGGCAACCAGGACAGTATCCAGTGCCCCAACTGGGACTAGAACCCGGTGTGCTGGCGCCGCTAGGCGGAGGATTAGCCTAGCGAGCCACGGCGCCGGCTGATTCTTTTTATTTTTCTGGTGTCTGTTGTTACGTTTCCTTTTTCATCTCTGATTTTATTGATTTGGGTCTTTTCTCTTCTTTTTTTAGTTAGTTGGGCCAATTGGGTGTCAATTTTGTTTATTTTTTCAAAAAACCAGCTTCTCATTTGGCTGATTTTTTGTAATTGTTTTTGGATTCAATCCTGTTGATTTCTTCTCTGATTTTAATTATTTCTCTTCTCCTACTAGATTTTGGTCTGGTTTGCTGTAGGTTTTCTAGATCCTTGAGGTGAATTGAAAGCTCATCTATTTGGTGCCTTTTTAATTTCTTGATGTAGGCACCTATTGATATAAACTTTCCTCTTAACACTGCTTTTGCTGCATCCCATAAGTTTTGCTATGTTGTGCTGTTATCCTCATTTACTTCCAGAAAATTTTTGATTTCTCTTTTAATTTCTTCTATAACCCATTGTTCATTCAGAAGCATGTTGTTCAATCTCAATGTGTTTGCATATGCTCTAGGGATTCCTGAGTTGCTAATTTCCAGCTTCATTCCACTGTGGTCTGAGAAGCTGCATGGTATGATTCTAATTCTTTTGAATTTGCTGAGACTTGCTTTATGGCCTAGTATGTGGTCAATCCTAGAGAAGGTTCCATGTACTGCTGAGAAGAATGTAAAATCTTTAGCTGTAGGATTGAAAGTTCTGTAGATATCTGTTAGATCCATTTGGGCTATAGTGTCATTTAAATCTACTGTATCCTTGTTGATCTTCTGTCCTGTTGATCTATTTCTGAGAGTGGAGTATTGAAGTCCCCCAGTACTACTGTATTGGGGTCTAAGTCTCCCTTTAAGTCCCTTAACAAATCTTTTAGATAAACCGGTGCCCTGTAGTTAGGTGCATATACATTGATGATTGTTATATCTTCTTGTTGTATTGATCCCTTAATCATGATATAGTGTCCCTCTTTGTCTCTCTTAACAGTTTTTGTGGTAAAGTTTATGTTGTCCGATATTAAGATGGCTATGCCCGCTCTTTTTTCATTTCTGTTGGCATGGTATATCTTTTTCCAGCCTTTCACTTTCAGTCTGTATGGTTCTTTGTCGGAAAGATGTGTTTCTTGTAAGCAGCAAATAGATGGGTTTTGTTCCTTAACCCAATCAGCCAATCTGTGTCTTTTAACTGGACAGTTCAGGCCATTTACGTTCAAAGTGACTAATGATAAGTGGTAACTTTGCCCTGCCATTTGCCAAAGATACGTTCTAATATATGCTTTGAATTCCCTGTGATCTTTTGCTGTGAGGTTTCCTTCCTTTATCTTCTTTCATATTGATGGCCGTGTTTCTGTGTTTCTGTGTGTAACACATCTTTAAGCATCTTTTGCAGGGCTGGACGAGTGGTGACAAATTCTTTCAATTTCTGTTTGCTATGAAAAGTCTTTATTTCACCTTCATTCACAAATGATAGCTTTGCAGGATATAATATTCTGGGCTGGTAGTTTTTTTGTGTTAGTTCCTGGGCTATATCTCACCATTCCCTCCAAGCTTGTAGGGTTTCTGATGAGAAGTCAGCTGTGAGTCTGATTGGAGATCCTCTGAGAGTAATCTGACGTTTCTCTCTTGCACATTTTAGGATCTTTTCTTTATGTTTCACTGTGGAGAGTTTAATTACAACATGTCGTGGTGAGGATCTCTTTTGGTCGTGTTTATTAGGGGTTCTGTGAGCTTCCTGTACTAGGATTTCTCTGTCCTTCTCCAAACCTGGGAAATTTTCTGCTAATATCTCACTAAAAAGGCCTTCTAATCCTTTCTCCCTCTCCATGCCTTCAGGAACTCCTAGAACCCGAATGTTGGGTTTTTTAATAGTATCCTGAAGATTCTTGACAATATGTTTTAGATTTCTAATTTCCTCTTCTTTTCTTTGGTCTGACTGTATCCTTTCCTGTTCTCTGTCTTCTAAGTCTGATATTCTCTCTTCTGCTTCACCCATTCTGTTTGTAAGGCTCTCTATTGTGTTTTTCATTCGATCTATTGAATTCTTCACTTCATTATGATTTCTCATCACTATCACAGTTTCCTGTTGTACTAGTGGTTTCGTTTCATTTTGATTCCTCAATATTTCATTTTCACGAGAGAGATTTTCTATCTTGTCCATTAAGGATTTCTGTAGTTCAAGAATTTGTTTTTGAGAACTTCTTAATGTTCTTATCAATTTTTTGAGATCTGCTTCTTGCATTTCTTCTATGTCATCATCCTCATAATCTTGAATTGGGGTGTCTTTTTCATTTGGGGGCATCATGGTGACTTCCTTGTTTTTATTACCTCAGTTTTTGCATTTGTTATTTGGCATATTGGAGATATTTGGTTTCTTCACTGTGGTGCTTTTTCTTGTTATACTATGACTCTAGATTAAGTGGACTGTCTGTTTTTGATGGAGCCTTAGAGGCTTGAGATGGCCGTGGCCTGAGAGCTCTGTTTGGTGTGCCAAAGGTGACACTCCCAGTTTAGGCATGGTAGATCTCTCTCTCTCTCTCTCTCTCTTTCTTTCTTTTTTTTGATTCAAAAGGGAAGTAATTCTGCACAGCTGAAGGAAGTTGGAAGTAGTTAGCAGGCAAATGATATACCCACAGGAGCCAGAGATTGGAAGCTCTTTCCCAAGGACCACACAGAGGGAATCTGTTCTGCCCTCAGAGTGGGCTCAAATTCTCCTTCAGTCTCGCACTGGGTTGCCAAAGTGACGGAATTGTAGCGTCTCTGGAGAGTACTCACATGAATTCCCTGATTTCTCTCCCCCACCATCTCTTTTTTCACAGTCTCAGTTCAGTAGCACCACAAATTTACTAGGTCCTAATCTCCTGTTAATTCGCCCCACCCAGAGTCAGGTTTTTCTGCTAGGCTCAGGGCCGGTGCAGATCTGAGGTCACTCTGCTTATGACGTATGTCCAAGATGGCACCTGCTCCTTGTCTTGCTCACCTTTGACAGGTGAGCAGAGAGAGAGAAACCCGTGTCCGTACCAGTCACCTTTTTTTTTCTCTCTCTCTCTCTTCTAGTTAGCCTGGTGAACTTTTCCCCCTGGGGGGTCATTCCCTCTAGTCTCCTCTTTCTGCTTGCCTGCCGGTGTCTCAGGCTATTGAGGTTCGGCTCACCTCACGTTCCAGCACTGGTGTGTTGAGTCTGCCGCTGGTGTCCCGAACTGTGGGCTCCCATGCTCTCCACACAGGTCCACTGTGAATCATGCATTCCGGAAGAGTTTCTTCTGCTGTTTCTTCCCCTACTCTTCCTTGAACCTGCAGTATCTCCACTTTTATTAAACTGTCTCTCCCCGGACTATCAGTGTGCTCCCTTCCTATTCCGCCATCTTGCCTCCTCCCACCATATTCACATTTTAAAGTATCAATTTTGCTAACATACGTATATTTTGTCACAGTAAATTTATAAAATGTGTTTCAAGATTTGTACTGCCTACACATGCAAACAAAGGTATATAGAATACACACAGCCTTCTCTACCAGATCACTTAAAGCACTGTAAAAACATATTGTAATTGATTAATTTTTAAAAGAAAACTTCTTAGAATTCCACATTCCTCAATTATCACCAACTTTTCTATTGCTTTTCTTAGTAAAAATGTTTTAAGTTCTCTGAACTTATCCATATCACTCAAAATTCTATAGCAACCACCTATTGAAATGGTTCCTTAACAAATTCAATTATCAGCCACCTGTAAATCATTCAAGGTCATTGATATAGTGAAATATTTTCTTGCTATGACCCAGGGAAGATACAATCCTGTTTTTATTTCCAGAAAAAGTTATCACTGCTAACATTTTTGCAAAAGAAAGAAAATGAAGGATTTAGTTTACTTTTTTTATCCTGATCACATAAACAATTTTCATCATTCATTTGTAGCAGACTCCTGCATTAAAATCAATTAACTGAGTATTTCATTTAAAAACAATGGAGAAAAGCAATTAGCCTACTAATATAGACTGCATCTGTTGGTGAACTAAAGGTAGATATTTTGCGCCTCTGGACACATTTTTGAGGTACGCTTGATAGGATTTGTTTACAGACAAGAGAGGAGTTGTGAAAGAGATTAATCAAGAATTGCACTGTGGGCCAGTGCTGTGGCTCACTAGGCTAATCCTCCACCTGCAGCACTGGCACCCCAGATTCTAGTCCCAGTTGGGGCACTGGATTCTGTCCTGGTTGCTCCTCTTCCAGTCCAGCTCTCTGCTATGGCCAGGGAGTGCAGTGGAGGATGGCCCAAGTGCTTGGGCCCTGCATCTGCATGGGAGACCAGGAGGAAGCACCTGGCTCCTGGCTTCAGATCAGTGCAGCGCACCAGCCATAGGCCATTTGGGGGGTGAACTAATGGAAGGAAGACCTTTATCTTTGTCTCTCTCACTGTCTATAACTCTCTCTCTCTCTCACTGTCTACTCTGCCTGGCAAAAAAATAAATAAGTAAATAATTGCACTGTGGATCTCAGCACAGCAACTGCAGAAGCTGCCATTAACTCAAATAGGGAAGACTACCTAAAGGACAGGTATGAGAAAGAATAACATTAGTGATATTTTGGACCTTTTGGGATTTAAATACACAATGGATAATCAAAGAGAAATCTCAAGTAGGCAGTGTGATATACCAATCTGAAATTAAGGAGGGGTTCCTGGGCTGGAGATACAAATTTGGAAACCATTAGTGCAAACAAGGATGTAAAAGTCATTAGAAAGAATATCAAAGATTGAGCTCTACAGCACTTCTGTTTAAAAAGGAGGAGATGAGAAAAAATCAAAAGAAGCAGGCTATTATGGATACACTAGAAAAGCAATAGGAAAACTAGGTGAGTGATAGTTTTAATGCTTATTTCAGAATATTTATGAGTGATATGACCAGCATTTTCCATTTTTGATTTTTGAATGATAGCATTCTAGCTGGGGTAAGGTGACACCACACTGTAATTTGTATTTGCATTTCCCTGATGGCAGTCATCCTGGAGTTTTTTCATCTGTCTGTTGGCCTTTTTTTTTTTAAGATTTATTTATTTATTTCAAAGTCAGAGTTACACACAGAGGGGGGGGCTTCTACCCAATGGTTCACTCCCCAAATGGCTGCAATGGCCAGAGCTGAGCCAGTCCAGAGCCAGGAGCCAGGAGCTTCTGGGTCTCCCAGGTGGGTGCAGGGGCCCAAGGACTTGGGCCATCTTCTACTGCTTTCCTGGGCCATAGCAGAGAGCCAGATCAGAAGTGGAGCAGCTGGGACTTGAACCAGCACCCATATGGAATACTGGTATTGCAGGCGGTGGCTTTACCTGCTATGCCACAGTGCTGGCCCCATGTTGGCCCTTTTTATTTCATCCTTTGAAAAATGCTTGTTCCTGCCCTTGCACATTTTTAACTGGATTATTTTGTTGTTATTGAGTTTCTGGAACTCCTTATATATTCTTGATATTAATCCTTTATTGGATGCATAGTTTTCAAATATTTTCTCTCATTGTTTTCATTACCTCTTCACTTTGTTAATTATTTTCTTTTTTGTGAAACAATTTCTTAGATTGATGTAATCACATTAGTCTATTGGTATTTGTTTTATTACTCGTGCTTCTGCTATCTTATTCAAGAATTCATTGCTTAGGCCAATAGCCTTTCCCCTATGTTGTTCATCAGTAATGTGATGGTTTCAGGTATTAGGTTTAGATCCTTGATCCATTGTGAGTTGATTCTTGTATAGGGAGTAAGATATAGGCTTGATTTTGAACTACAGCAGTGGAAATCCAACTTTCCAAACATCATTTATAGAAGAGACAGAATTCATTTCTAAAATATTTATTTATTTATTTATTTATTTATTTACAAGACAGAGATACTGGTGGGGGGGAGAGGAAGAGAGACAGAGAAAGAGTTTTACAGTCTGCTGGTTCTCTCTCCAAATTGCTGCAATGATCAGGGCTGGGCCAGGTCAAATTCAAGAGCACAGAACTCCTTCTGGGTCTCTCACATGGTTGCAGAGACCCAAGGTGCATTAGAACAAAGGTGGATTGGAAATGGAGCAGCTGAGGCTTGAACCAGCACCCATATGTGATGCAGAAACTGCAGGTGGAAGCTTGACATTCTATGCCCCAGTGCCAGCCCAGAAGCAACTGAATTTTACCAAACTTTGAAGGAAGAACTGATCCCCATTCTTAAATTATTCAAAACAATTGAAAGGGATAAAATCAATCCAAATCTATTCTTTGAGACAAGAATTAGCTCAATTACAAAAGCACAGAGATGCAATAAATAAAAACTATATACCAATATCCGTAACGGACATAGATTCAAAATCCTCAACAAAATGGTGAAATAAATCAATAAAATCATTAATAATACATCAATAAGACCCCAAGTAGAATTTATTCAAGGGATGCAGGGGTAGTTCAACATATGCAAATAAATAAATATGTTATTTAAAATCAATAAAATGAAAGATAAAGTCATTTGATTTTCTCAATAGATGCAGAGAACCATTTGATAAAATGACATCCTTTCATGATAAAAACCCTTAAAATTCGGCCGGCGCCGCGGCTCACTAGGCTAATCCTCCGCCTAGCGGCGCCGGCACACCGGGTTCTAGTCCCAGTCGGGGCGCCGGATTCTGTCCCGGTTACCCCTCTTCCAGGCCAGCTCTCTGCTGTGGCCAGGGAGTGCAGTGGAGGATGGCCCAAGTGCTTGGGCCCTGCACCCCATGGGAGACCAGGAAAAGCACCTGGCTCCTGGCTCCTGCCATCGGATCAGCGCGGTGCGCCGGCCGCAGCGCGCCGGCCGCGGCGGCCATTGGAGGGTGAACCAACGGCAAAGGAAGACCTTTCTCTCTGTCTCTCTCTCTCTCTCTCACTGTCCACTCTGCCTGTCAAAAAAAAAAAACCCTTAAAATTCAGGATAGAAGAAACATACATTGACACAATCAAAGCAATATATGAGTAAACCACAGGCAGCATCCTATTGAATGAGGAAAATATGGGAGGAATTTCACTAAGTCTGGAACCAAAGATGACCATTTTCATTATTATTTTTCAGTATAATTCTGGAAGTTTTAGTCAGGCATTAGGCAAAAAAAAAAAAAAAAGTGATACAAGTTGGAAAGGAGGAATTCCAATTATCCCTGTTTGCAGATAATATAATCCTTTATATACAGGAACCAAAAGACTCCACTAAGAGACTATTAAAGCTCATAATAGAATTAAGAAAATTTTCAGGATGTAAGATCAACACACAAGAAAACCAGTGTCATTCTTTTTTTTTTTTTTTTTTTTTTTTTGACAGGCAGAGTGGACAGTGAGAGAGAGAGAGAGAGAGAGAAAGGTCTTCCTTTGCCATTGGTTCACCTTCCAATGGCCCCGCGGCCGGCGTGCTGCGGCCGGCGCACCACGCTGATCTGATGGCAGGAGCCAGACCAGTGTCATTCTTATACATGAACAATTCTCTGCCTGAGAAAGAACTGTAGGATTAGCCCCATTCACAATAGCAAAAAAAAACAAACAAACAAAAAAAAAAAACCCTTGGGATAAATTTAATCAAGAATGTGAAACATCTCTACAATGAAAATTACAATACCTTAGTTAAAGAACACAAAAGACATAAAAATGGGAAAAATCTCTCATGTTCATAGAATGGAAAAAGTAATATCAAAATGTCCATACTACCCTAAGTAATTGATAGAGTCAAAGCAATCCTAATCAAAATACCAAGGACATTCTTCACAATTATAGAAAAAACTGATTTTAAATTCATATGGGAAAAAAAAGACCCCAATTACTCAATTTTAAGCAGAAATGAAGCTGGAGGCATCAGAATACCAGATTCCAAGACATAATCGAGATCTGCTGTAATCAAAACAGCCTAGTACTGGAATAAAAATAGACATGTAAACAAATGGGACAGAATAGAAACCCCAGAAATGAACACACACATTGACAACCAACACTTGACAAATGAGCTAAAATAACTTCCTAGATGCAAATATTTTGAAAGACAAATGAGGAAGCTATTTTGGAGAAGAGTTTTCTGTTGAGAACAATAACTACTGACAGGTTGTATTAAATGACATTGAAGAAATGACCTCTAATTTTATAAAAATAACTGTCAATCTGGAGAGAACAAATTTTGAATGGTCAGGGGAGTGGAAATTACTGGAATCAGTTCAGGAGTAAAGGAAAAGGATATTTGAGACAATGTGTAAAGGCAGTCCTTTCACAGTCATCATTGCTAAATGACGTAATCATGCACAATCTAATTTTACTTATCTGTGTTTTCTAATCCTTAAATAATGGTTACAAATTATATTGGCAATACTTCAAAGCTTTTAAACTATGAAATGAATATATAGCAGTAAAAGGCAGATCAAGGTACTAAATGATGTACATCTAAAGCTGAAGAATAAAATGACTTCTTCAAAATTCCCAAATATGTATTTTTTAAAAGATTTATTTTATTTTTTATTTGAAAGCTCGAGTTACACAGAGAGGCAGAGAGAGAGACAGAGGTCTTCTATCCGATGGTTCACTCCCCAACTGGCCGCAACGGCCGGAGCTGCACCAATCCGCAGCCAGGAGCCAGGAGCTTCTTCCAGGTCTCCCACATGGGTGCAGGGACCCAAAGACTTGGGCCATGTTCTACTGCTTTCCCAGGCCATAGCAGAGAGCTGGATAGGAAGAGGAGCAGCCGGGACTAGAACCGGCACCCATATGGGATGCCAGCTCTTCAGGCTAGGGTGTTAACCTGCTGAGCCACAGTGCCGGCCCCCCAAATATGTATTATTTATACTATTTATCATCTTGCTTAGATTTGTAGATACCATAAAATGTTTGAAAATCTTAAAGACTTGGTAATTCTACCCTAGTCAAATATAAAATTTCTTAATCATATTTAACTTTTGAATTACTTAAAAAATAAAAGAAAAAAGCAGAAAGAAACCTTATTTTATAATTAAAGATTTGAAAGTTTTATTTGAATTTCCACTTGAAAAATGTGGTGTGGCACACAATGGTATCCGTAAAATGGGTAATAACATGCATGCAAGATATTCTGAAAAGGAAGATTCACCACATTAGTAGTTCCTGTAGGCCAATTACATCTCTTTTTGTAAATAAAGAATCACTGGAATCCAACCACATCTGTTTATTTAAATCCCTTAAACTCAGGAACCTCATAGTACACAAGTTCTCAGATGTTGTCACAGGCTTGTTCTAGCTTTACTTGCAGCTTTGTATAGAGAATTATAATTCTTTTTTTTTTTTAAGATTTTATGTATTTGAGAGAGTTACAGACAGTGAGAAGGAGAAACAGAGAGAAAGGTCTTCCATCCAGTGGTTCACTCCCCAGATGGCTGCTGCAGCTGGAGCTGTGCCGATCTGAAGCCAGGAGCCAGGAGCCAGGAGCTTCCTCTGGTCTCCCAATAGGTGTGGGGGCCCAAGGACTTGGGCCATCTTCTACTGCTTTCCCAGGCCACAGCAGAGAGCTGGATTGGAAGCAGAGCATCTGAGACCTGAATTGGCACCCATATGGGATGCCAGCACTTCAGGCCAGGGCATTAACTCACTGAGAATTATAATTCTTAAAAATATAAAGCTGCTGAAAACCCAGTGAGAGCATTTCAGGCATGGAAAGCTAAGACATTGTGGCAAAAAAATGATCTACATGAAGGATCTCTGTGAGTGAGATCCCAGTAGAAAGAAGAGGCCATCAAAGAAGGATGTACTTTTCTCTTAAGGGAGGAGAGAACTTCCACTTTGCTTATGGCCCTGTCTAAATACTGATGGAGTTTGTGGACTCAAAAGGCTTCCATTGCCTTGCCAGCTCATGACAAGAGCCTCAGGTGATCACTGACATCATATATAGGAGTGTCTATTATTAAATTAACAACAGGAGTCACTGTGCACTTGCTCCACATGTAGAACCTCTGTCCTTAATGAATTGTACTATGAGAATTAATAGTAAAACTTGTCTTCAAACAGTACCTTATACTTTGTGTGTCTGTGTGGGTGCAAACTGTTAAAATCTTTACTTAGCATAGAGTTGATCTTCTGTATATAAAGATAATTAAAAATTAATCTTAATGATGAATGGGATGGGAGAGGCAGTAGGAGGTGGGACGACCTGGGGTTGGGAGGGTGGATATGGGGGGAAGAATTGCTATATTCCAAAAGTTGTACCTATGAAATTTATATTTATTAAATAAAAGTTTTCTTTAAAAAATAAAGATATAGTGTGTATTCCCTAAGAAGCTAAAAGGGCCTGATATCATTCAGACTAACCTTAGCATTTAAAGCTCTGGCTATATTTGAAATTGAATGATGACTACATGTGCTTGAAGATCCTCCCTCTTAGTTTCTTTTCAGTACATGTGGCTCAGGTAATCCTTGAGTGGGAAAAGAGAATGCTAAATCCTAACTTTCACAAGTTGGATTGTGGAAATGAGTGTTGCCACTTATCTGAAAATAGCTGCAGTGCAGCTGTCATCCTACCATGGATTGTTCTGTATCAGTCAAATCCTGCACTTGGAGACTGCATGTATCCAACGTTCTCCCTTTGTGTATCTATTCCTTTGGGTATGTGCAGCCATATCTGTCCATCTTTTTTAAAGATTGGTTTACTTATTTAATTGAAAGGCAGAGTTACAAAGAGGGAGGGAGAAGAAAAAGAGAGAGATCTTAAATTAAAAAAAAAAAAAAGTAAAGCCACAATGAAATAGATCCGCTATGGCCTTTTTTATGAAATGCATTTTTCATTCTCATAAACTCCATATTTTTCAAGATTTTTGCAACTGTTAACCTGTTTATATTTTTTTTTCTTTTTCTTTTTCTTTTTTTTTTTTTTTTGACAGGTAGAGTGGACAGTGAGAGAGAGAGACAGAGAGAAAGGTCTTCCTTTTGCCGTTGGTTCACCCTCCAATGGCCGCTGTGGCCGGCGCACTGCGGCCAGTGCACCACGCTGATCCAAAGCCAGAAGCCAGGTGCTTCTCCTGGTCTCCCATGGGGTGCAGGGCCCAAGCACTTGGGCCATCTTCCACTGCCTTCCCTGGCCACAGCAGAGAGCTGGCCTGGAAGAGGGGCAACCGGGACAGAATCCGGCGCCCCGACAGGGACTAGAACCTGGTGTGCCGGCGCTGCAAGGCGGAGGATTAGCCTAGTGAGCCACGGCACTGGCTGTTTATATTTTCATAATATGAAAATCATTGGTGTTCATTATTTTCTTTGCTTGAGTTCAGATCCAAAACTTGAAGAAAGAAACTATTATGGCAAATTAGGCACAGTTTTTATGCTTGAGAGATTTCAGTATGTTGTGTATATTCAAACTGCTACAGCTTCATGCCTCCTGCTTCTGAAGCAGTGTATGCTGAGCACTTGAGAGAGACTGGTATGCATTTGCTTGTGTATTTTAATATAAATATGTAACTTCCTTTACACTCTATGTTGCTAACTCATAGTTCACATGTGTTGTTATCCTATTAATAATGGGCCTTGTAAGCTTTGAACCATTTGCAAATAATAAATATGTACTGCTGCATATTAGTAATATTTACTTTTCTTATATTTACTTCTCTTTTATAAAGACCATTTTACATTCTTATGTAATATTTGATGCATACAAAAGAATATAATCAATATGCTGAGATACAAAACACAACAAACTAGCACTCCAAATCATTTAAGATTGGCACTGTATTTGTTTTTGGCAAGTGCTTGTTCTTTTATTATATATGTATATAATAAAATAAATATTACATATTAATATAATGAATATTTAATAACATAAAATCGTATAAATATGATAAAATATATTACATATATATATATAAAACCTTGTACATTTGGGAAAAAAATTCCTTAATGACATCTGATTTCCTGTTTATTCTACTTTGCTGAGCTGGCATGGCAAGGGATCTCAGCAATTATTCATTCCTCCCCTTACTGGCACTTGTGAAGAGCATTGTGGTTATAAAATGAAAGCAGCATTCCCAATTCCTACCTGAAAACATAAAATGTTGCAAAAAAGGAATCTTTCCTGTAATGGAAACTAATCTGGGAGACATCTGTTGAAAAGGAATGAAAAGCACAAGTGAGCTCCACCTCTTACTGAATTGGGCAGGTTTTGCTATTGAGTTCCTCAGTTTCCATGAACTTACAGTATCAGCAGCAAACAAATGATAACATCAGTCACAACACACATTTTATATTATATGAATTTATGGTGGAAAGAAATTCCTACAAATATTTTTGTCAAAATATTGTGCTTGCTACCAAAATTAAGCATCTAAAAATGAAACCATCTAAACCTTGAATTATGTATTTAAAATAAATACTCAGGTGAATTTTTACAAACAGCATTTCAGTTACTCTGGGTAAATACAGTAAATCTCTATAATTCCATAGCATCTGGTTTCAGAGTCAACACAAAGTCAGAAAATTAAGCTGCCATGTACACAATAGCAAATCCATTCAAGAAACCAGGGCTGCTTGCTATGAGGCAAGTGGTGGGAGCAGGCCAGGAGTGGGGGCAGGGAGGCATCAGCACCCTGTCCTGCAGCATAGACTTTGGCACCTGGGGAAATCTGGCAGAGCCTGGCAAGATGAGGCACCCCCAGCCTCCAGGACCTGCTGGGAAGCTGAGATACCTTGGCCAGCCCCAGAGTCCTTGGGTCTAATCTCAGAGCTGGACCCCATTGCTGATCTTGGTGCCTTCAGTTCCAGCATCTAAGGCAGCCCACAAGGTGACCAATGGTCCAGGTGACTTCCTGTGTCCCCATGCCAACCCACTTCCCAAAGCCAAGAAGATACAAAGATAAAGTTGTTTTAAAATGGGCAGTTTTGAGAACACGTGCAAAGTCACAGCACCATTAAATCACAAACCGATTTAGGTTTGCTCACTGTTTCTCAGTCCTCCCCTTCCTCCCTGCTCCCATGACTGCATATTTTGCTGCTACTCTGATGGGGAAAAATGCAAAATGCGTTTTCTCTTTTGTGGTTTGAAGAGTTGTCTAGAGCTGGACTTGGGATCAAATCCAAGGTTTTCTTTTTCTGTGGAGTGTTGTAGCCATTACATCTACATGCTTGACTGTGAGCATCACTTTTCCAGGCCTCCCTGAGAGGGTGCAGTTTATTTTCACAAGTACTACTCAGATATTATCTTTCATCATAGAGCACAGCCACTGTGGGCATTCAGCTCATTTTCTTATTTGTAGACAATAAAATTCATTTGATCTGCCTTCTATATTGGATTTTTCCACTTAATATGTTTCAAATGATACATTTTCAGCATTTTGTCTGTTTTCCTCCTGTTACAAAGTTTACACTAGGACTGGAGGACCAATCCATGGCAGTTACTCATAAAGCCTCTATTAGACTTCAATAACTGAGGCTTTCTGAAATTTTTTTGCCAAGTTGCAGTTTTTTCTCATCCTAAGCCACAAGCCTTCCCATATGTATCACCACAGTGACACCTAGAAGTTTAACAACAATTTGCTTGAAAATGTGGTGTTTTCAGAATTGGTGACTAATGATGGCACCATTCAAACACAAATGGGCTTGGGCTCACTTTCTGTTTCTCTGACCATTTCAGTTACTCAAGTGTATATAAACCCTGACAGCTCATGTGAATGCAAATTCTGCCATTTAGGGTTAGAAGTTAAGTGTAGGGCTAGGTATAGGATGAGTGAGTGTTAGGGTTAGTATTAGGACTAGGATGAGAGCTAGGATTGGTGTTAAGGTTTAGATTGAGTGCTATTATTAAGGCTATTGTTAGGGTTGGGGTTAGGGTAAGATTTAGAGCTAGGTTTATGTTTAGTGTTGGTGGTGTTAGTATTAGGCTTATGGCAAGAGTTGGGGCTAGTTGTAGGATTAGGGTTCTGTTAAGTTTAGGCTTAGGTCTAGGGTTAGATTAAAAGCCATGGTTAGGGTTATGGTTAGGGCTAGGCTTAGGGTTAGGGTTAGGGCTACACAAAGAGTTAAGTTTAGCTTTTGGGTGAGAATAAGGATTAGGTCCAGGACTAGGGTTATATTTAGGATTAGATTTGTGATTAGAGTTATAGATAGGGTTAAGGCTATTGTTAGGCCTAGAGATAGAGCTAGGATTAGGGATAAATTTAGGTGTAGGGCTAGGGATAAAGTTAGACCTGTGGTTTTATATACATTTTATATATATAATATAATATATAATATATTTTATATATATGGTTATAAATATTTATTATAAATATGGTTATATATCTATAATATATAGAGAGAGCTGTGGTTATATATAATATACAGTTGTAGTTGAAGTTAGGGTCATCATCACTAGGATGAGGCTTAGTCTTTGTGTTAGCATGATGGTTAGTTTAAGGCTGGTGTTAGATATAGCATTGAAGTTAGCATCAGGTCTATGGTCAAGTTCACACTGAATGCTAGTTTGTTTTAGGGTTAGGCCTAAGCAGAAAGATAGGATTAGTGTTGGGGTGAGATTTAAAATTAGTTTAAGATTAAGGTTAGATTGAGTTCTATGGTAAATTTTAGAGTTAGAGCCAGAGTTAGGACTATGGTTAGAGCTAGTGTGATAGTTAAAGTTAGGACTATGGATAGGTTTTAGGCCAGGGTTAGTGTTAGGGTTAAGGCAGAGTTAGGTTTAAATTTTGGTATTACTGTTAGGGTTAGAGTTGGGGCTCAGATTAGGATTAAGGTTAATGCTTGTGTTATTAAGGCTAAAGTTAGGGAAAGGATTAGTGCTAGTGTTAGAGTTTAGATTGGGGTAAAGCACCATGTTGGGATACAATTAGGATTTTGGCTAAGTATAGAGTTAAGGTAAGGTTATGGTTAAGATGAGGGCCAAATTTAGGGTTAATGCTTTGTCTAGCGATAGACCTAGTATTAGGCTTCAGAATGGGTTTAGATGTAGGATTAGGTTTAGGGTTAGGGCAAGGACTAAGGCTAGGGCTAGGGCCAGGGTAAGGATTAGGGCTTGGACTAATGTTATAATTTGGTTTATTTTTATAAAATAAAAAGCAATAAAGACATAGTAATCTGAATAGCAATCATATTAAAAACAACTTCCTCCTAATACATCTCATGCTGATTCTGAAACTGAGGTGAAACACTGGAATTTAGGTGGACCTACAGAACATGGACACAGGGACAGACCATATCATCCCAAACTGGCTACTGCCTAAAAATAGGTGTTCAATTCCAAGTTTTTAAAGGACATTTTAAAACTAACCAATGGCAGAGATATCTAGGTTAACATATCCCAACTATAACTAAACTAAAGAGAGAATTACTTGGTTACTTCCCAAGAATCTTTAGTTGATCTTTCTTAGTATTTGCTCTTCATTATGGTAGTTCAGTTATTTCCTTATGAACTATAACATTTGTTGAACCAGATAAACTAGAAAAGATAATATAAGGGCAGTTAAGAAAGGTTTGCAGAAAATGGAGCTAAAAGTTGTGTATTTTGTGAAATTTTTTTAATCTATGTAGTTTTCTCAAAATAAACATTTCCATGAACTTTTTGAAGCATCCTCATCCATCTTAAGATACTCTTCCAGAAAGATATATAAACTCCACTGACTCATGTTACACATCCACATGAGTGGAGATGCAATCTGTAGGTTGTATCATCTTGATGTTTCTGTATGCCTTATACCACACAAAGAAGAGCCCTGTCTGTCTCTGACAAGATAATATTAATCTAATTCTCCAAGCGGGTACCCAGAATATCACAAAGGTCAGAAAGAAAGCCTCATTCAGTGTTACTGTGTTCACAGAGGATGGCATTTATTCCTTGGGAAGTAGCATCCAGACCATCATGATGGGACATCCCACCCCTGAGGTACAGGTCTGCTTCCACACCCTGCAGGACGCTGCTCCCAGAACCAGCACACAGGGCCACAGCTTTGACTCATGATGCTAAGGTCCCTCCTACCCCAAGAGCTAATTGAATATGAGTTAGTTTGAGGTGTCTTTTGATTCGCTCAATCATGGTTGCCAAGGCAACAGATTCATCCAGGGTGCATGATCGACCCATTCCAGTATGTAGAGCAAAGGCTTCTCTGCAGTGACAGAATTTCAGATCTCTGGTAAAGTTATCTGTTTTGAGAGAGCTGAGCCACCACCTGCATCAAAGGCTTCTCAGTACAATTCAGGCGGATCCTTATTTGTCTCCTCACCAATCCTAGCAGAAAAAGAAGTGACAGGAACACCTTCAACTTCTCTCACTGCAGACACAACTTTGTCCATATCTTGGGTATGGTTAATGTTGAATTGTACTCAGTGGTTCCCTCTATAGGAAAGCCATGAGCTTTGGAAGGATATATATGCCTGGATGTGCAGGCTCCAAGTCCTTTGGAAAACCACTTTTTCAATCCCTGGGGTGCAGCATCATTGGCTGTGTGAAGAGAGTAGATGCCAACTCTGTTCTCCAAAGCCCGGAACACCAGGCGCCCCTTTCAGGATGTCCAGGTAATACACTTTATGTGTAGGAAAATAGGTGGAAGGTAGGAAAAGATGAGATCTGCCTTCTTATGCAGAGCCTCCCCCATCACCTGTTCAGTCAAGTCATTGGTCAGGAAGAGTGTATTTATAGTTTGTGGTGGGCTTGTTCCACCAGCAATCCAACATTGTCCCAACTCTCAGCAGAAGACAGTGATGCAAAGTCCTTCAAGGAGGAAACGAGAGTCTTCAGATCCATGAAGGAACGGGAAGAATTGAAGTTCAGAGAAAGGACAAACCAGACTGTCATGGGGACCAGGCGTAAGCAAGATGACAACATACAGCAATTTTTGGGCAAAACTCAATTTGAGTCCAGGTACATCTCCATAGCCTTTAATCTGTCTTTTTACATTGGATTTTGTTTTCTAAACATCGCTTTTCAAGTTGTTGTATATTTGGATTGCAGAACAATTTGTAAGATGAATTTTTTTAACGTGCATTGCTAAAATGTTCTAAGTGAAGCTAATTGTCAACTTTATTAAGGAGGATTGCTTTCTGTCCACCTAGTGTAAAAATAAAATCAAGCAATGAAAAATGAGATTACAAATTTAAAGACAAAGAAAGATCTGAAATTAGACCTGATAGAAAATGAGGAGTCCAACAAAAATCCCATTATGTTGATTTAAGTCATGGCTGGCTTGTACTAATACCATATACAAATAAAAAGGAAAGAAAGCTGCAGGTTTCATTTGAGATTCATCAAGTGTGAGGTATTATTTGAACAGCTACAAAGAAGCATTCAAGATGGAGAAGGAACTATAGTCTAAAGGTCATGGAAGACGTTCAGACTGGAAAGAGAAGTGTCTGATTACAGATGGCAAAATCAGTCAAGCAGAATCAGAGATTGGGATCAATGGGGGAATACCTAGATGGGTAATGTTAAGGAGAATGCAGATGGTTTCAGGAGGAAAATACAAGAAACCATCAGTGGAGTTCTGATAGAAACAGAGAGGAATTACCAGGGGAAAATCATATATAGTACTTTCAAATATGCCAAAGAAAAACATTTAAATGGGCGTTATGCATTTAGTGTAGTGGTTATGATGCCTATTTTTTTTTTGACAGACAGACAGTGAGAGAGTCACAGAGAGAAAGGTCTTCCTCCCATTGGTTCACCCCCAAATGGCCACTACTGCCATTGTGCTGCACCAATCTGAAGCCAGGAGCCAGGTGCTTCCTCCTGGTCTCCCATGCAGGTGCAGGGGCCCAAGCACTTGGGCCATCCTCCACTGCCTTCCTGGGCCACAGCAGAGAGCTGGACTGGAAGAAGAGCAACCGGGACAGAACCAGCACACCAACCAGGACTAGAACCCACAGTACTGGCACCGCAGGCTGAGGATTAGCCTAGTGAGCCACAGCACCGGCCTATGATGCCTATTAAGATACCCTAGTTCTACTTTAGAGTGCCTGGATGTGACTTCCAGAATCAATTAATTAGGCTTCTATCATTACCTCTGAGAGACTGGGACTACATTTCTGGCTCTTGTATTCAGTCTTGGCCCAGGTCTGGCTGCTGTGGGTGTTGAGGAATGAATTAATGCAAAAAAGTGTTCTCTCTACCTATATGTCTCATTCTTCCTAGCTCCCTTTCTCTTGAAGATAAAACTATTTTTTAGACATGACAAAAGATTCAATTAATGCAATGATTAGAGAACAGCCTTTGGCTCTGACTATAATTTATGTTACTGGTAAGTGTTTCAGGGTTTCAATTAAGACTAATTTGAGTAGGTTAAAATTCAAATGTATAGTAGAATGATTTGCCTGAAAATATAACATTAAAAAGTGTCTGTGCAACCTACATTAATAGACTGAGAAAAATGCATGGACAATAATTTAAGGCCACACAATAGATTTTGTCCTCCACATACTCCTGGTCTTATCTATATATAAGTACAGGCTCCAAAAGGCTATCAAAGATCATACTGTTTTAGCAATTCCAAAATAAGCTAAATAACCTGTTTATGCTTTTTTTTAATTTGACAGGTAGAGTTAGACAGTGAGAGAAAGAGAGAGAGGTCTTCCTTCTGTTGTTTCAGCCCCCAAATGGCAGCTACAGATGGCACTGTGCTGATCTGAAGCCAGGAGCCACATGCTTCCTCCTGGTCTCCCATGCAGGTGCAGGGGCCCAAGCACTTGGGCCATCCTCCATTGCCTTCCTGGGCCACAGCAGAAAGCCAGACTGGAAGAAGAGAAACCAGGACTAGAACCCATATGGGTTCCAGTGCCCATATGGGATACTGGCACCACAGGTGGAGGATTAACCAACTAAGACATGGTGCTGGCCCCTGTTTATATTTTAACACTAGGTAATTCTTGGCTCTGCAGCATATTGAGTGTTTATTTCCAGCTTTGAACTAAAACACTATGCACAACATCATCTTTATGACTCGTAAAGGTTCTGTTTCAGAATACATCTCATAGGTATTTAGCAAATTTCCTCTTAATTTTTAAATTAATTTTTAAATTGAAATGTAACAAATATATCTTTTTGCTATAGCATCAGAAAGACAAGAGACTATCTAAAGCCATACAACCCTGAACCTCCCACTCCCAATCTCATCTGATCTTGGAAACTAAGTTGGGTCAGGCCTGGTTAGTACATGGGTGGGAGAAAGACAAGATATTAATTTGCTCTCAGCTTACATGGCTCTATTTTCTTATAACCGTGCCAACTTTATCTTGTTCATGTGCATTCTCTAATGATGAATGTTGTGTTTGCCGATCCATTTTAAGTAACAAATTTTCATAAAGGTCCTAAAGCACAATGTAAAATGAGCTGAGAAATGATGAAGTAGCAAGTTACTGAGATATATTAATTTCTCTGGTCTTAGAAACATGTAGACATGTAGAAGTCAATAGAACTATATCTGGAAGAGAAAGTGAAAGAAGGTGGTAGTTGTGGGGAGCAACTCGAACTAGACTAAGTTACTGGAATTAAGACTTATTCTATGCATCTGCTCTCCCACAATATGGCACTGGGAGAGGAGGAAACAGCTTCTACACAGCTGCCTCTCACCAACTTGACAAGCTGCAGGAGCTGCTCCTGATTGGAGGAGAGCAGCGTGCTCCGCATGTGGGTAGCAGAGTTGGGATTGGTGGAAGAGGACTATAAAGGAGGAGAGAGACAACATGCACCAGGAACACCTGAGAAACATCTGAGCAGCCCCCGAGAGAGCCGGCCGGTGGTGTGCCACTCCCCCGTGGAAGTGGGGAAAGTGGCAGGGGGAGCCGCCCTTCCATGGAGGTGGAAGGATGGCAGCCCACCCGGGAAGAACCAGCAGCAAACCCGGGAAGGGCTGAGCAGACAAAAGAACAGCGCAGGGTCTAGTGTCGTTCCTCCGCGAAGAGGGGGAGCGACAGTAGTGAGAGAACTGGTCAGGATTGTACCTACATTTCACTGTGCAAAACTAGATTATGATAGAAATGTATACAGAATAACAGATATATAAGCTGGAAGAACAAAAACAATAAACCTCCCTATGCAAGAATAGTGTTTTACCCATGATTACAGGCTGGAAAGAATTCTTGAAAGGGCATACACAATTTATTAATTAGCAAAGATTAAACACAACTTAGTTTCATGAAGACATTCATTTGCTACTGATTTTGTAAAAAATGTAAGTTAGTAAATGTGGTGGAATGAGAAGGCCATGCCAAGGTGGCCACTGGCAAGTGAGTGTCAGTTACTCAGGAATGGCTTTGAAACCCACTTGGCAATGGAGCCTGCTTGGCAACAGGCTGTGATTGGTTGGGGCATAGGTTACCCCTTGACCAGATTGGCTGGTCTTGGCTATATAAGATGTTATTCCAACTGTAATAAATGAGTTTGCGGGCTGCTCGCCTCAAACCTGCTTTCACCTGACTCCTGGGGTCTATGTGGTGACTCCGCACCTCTTGCCCCCACCATGCTGCTCCTCTCAGAAATGAATCCACTGCAACATTGTTGAGAAATCAACAGCAACAAGTAAAGATAATATAATTTTAAGAATTATTACCCAAATTAATTACAGAATTGCAAAGAAAGATCATGTGTCACTAACAACTGAACAATGGAAAATAATTCAATGATATTAGCTATGTTCCTCTTAATACAGGGATACCCTGGGGATGCCATGTTAGCATTTTTCAATAGAGTATCTCCAGATTTTATGTAGCTAAAACTCCATAAAAAGCATGCATGTTGGAGGATTCAAAGAAGGTGGAATAGGGAAGGGCATATACTAGTGGTAACTAGTTTCAAAAAATGTTGGAAGTACATTATTGGGGAAGAGTTAGAGAAAACTGCGGTGGAAATTCTACAGGAGAGAAACACCATGGATCAGTGTGGAAGATGCAGACATGCAACATGAACACAGACACAACATGATGCCAGCAGCCAAGAGGAGGAGAAAGCACCAGCTTTGGAGAGTGAGGTGAGATCAGACTGCAGCAACCCATACCACTGGTGATATAGACAGAGGGAGATGTTGACATGAGCCTGGCCTGGAGCTCTGAGGGGAAAGTGTACCCACTGACCCAGTAAAAAACTAGGGGGGACATGTTTCTCTCACTACATTCACTAAGCAATGATGCCCAATAACCAGTTGAGAGAAGGTGGGCACCATTTTGGACAGAAACAGAAGATGCAGAAGCTCTAGTGCACGTGCCCAGCACCTGGCTGAGACAAGATGCCATCTACTACCAGTACCAGTGGCAGCAGCTTGAATGCATGCAACTTGCAACTGATGGGGAGAAGGAAGCATTTGGTTGGTGGCTATTGTGCATGTGTGTGATCTAGATTCTAACAGAAGGAAAACTCCATGTTTCCCACTGACTTTGAGTCTGGCTGGCAAATTGACTAGAGTCTGTGCACTCACATATTACTGAGGTCCCCCCAATCTCTCAACATGTCACAGGCTCCAATGCTCAAACTGTCAAGGCTCTTGGAATGTCTCTGCCTCTCTGTGAATGAGACAGTCTAGCAAGGTGGATCAAATCCTCTGCACCCATTGACAATGGGAGCCCTGTGTGCTGAGACTGTGGAAACCCTGTGACTGCATAAGAAGGCACAGGATATAGCTGGTTCTCTGGGCAACCAATGTGAGCTGCTCTACAGGCTCTTATCAAAAGAGAAAATTTTAAAAACCATAGGCAAGTGAAAAATGCTCAATATCACTAGTCACCAGGGAAGTACAAATCACAATCACAATGAGGTTTGACCTCACCCCTGTCAGAGTGGCTCTCAAACAGAAATCAACAATCAACACATGCTGGCCAGGATGTGGGGAAAAGGCATCTTAATCCACCTTTGGTGGGAAAATAAACTAGCACAGCTGTTGTGGAAGACGTATGGAGACACCTCAGAAACTTGAAAGTAGATATAGCATATGACTCAGCAATCTCAATCCTGGGAATTAATCTAAGTGAAATGAAATAGGCACATGAGGGGCCAGCACTGTGGTGCAGTAGGTTAATGCCCTGGCCTGAAGTGCCGGCATCCCATATGAGCACCAGTTCTAGTCTTGCCTGCTCCTCTTCCAATCCAGCTCTCTGCTATGGCCTGGGATAGCAGTGGAAGATGGCCCAAGTCCTTGGGCCCCTGCACCACATGGGAGACCTGGCAGAAGCACCTGGCTCCTGGCTTCAGATCAGTGCAGCTCTGGCCATTGCGGTCATCTGGGGAGTGAACCAGCGGATGGAAGACCTCTCTCTCTATCTCTACCTCTCTCTGTAACTCTGTATTTCAAATAAATTAATTAAATATTAAAAAAAAAGAAATAGGCGTATGAAAGAGCTATCTGTATCCTCATGTTCATTGTAGCTCAATTAACAATAGCTAAGATATGGATTCCACCTAGACTTTTATCAACTGATGACTGGATAAAAACATTGTGTATATATATATATATATAAAATAAATAACTACTCAGCTATAAAATATAACAAAATCCTTTGTTTTGCAACAAAATGAATCCAATTGAAAACCATTAAATTTAGTGAAATAAGCCAATCCCAAAAAGACAAACACCTTATGTTCTCCTTGATCTGTGGTAACTAATAGAGCAGCAAAAAATGGAATGTATAGGAGTGAAATTGGCATTCTGAGAGTTTATGATTGTTTACAGCCCTTGTCTCTACTGCTGAACAACAGTGCTGTACTCTTTACTTAGTATAGGGTGAATCTTAAGAGCAAAAAGTCCACTGAAAGTAGATCAGTGTAGAAAGTAAGAGAAGTAGGGCTGGAGTCCACTGAAAGTAGATCAGTGTAGAAAGTAAGAGAAGTAGGACTGGCACTGTGGTGTAGTATGGAGAACTGTGCCCAATTTCAGTCCCAGAGGCTCCACTTCCAATCCAGCTCCCTGCTATGTGTCCAGAAAATATCAGATCACTCAGGGGCTTGGGCCCCTGCAACCACATGGGAAACTTGGAAGAAGCTCCTGGCTCCTGGCTTTGGACCAGCCCATCTCCATCCATCGCAGCCATGTGGGGAGTAAACCAGTGGATGAAAGATCTCTCTCTGTCTCTTCCTTCCTTTGTCTTTGTAACTTTGCCTTTCAAAAAAAAAATGAATGGATCTTTAAGGAAAAAATCAGACAGGGAATTAGAGAGAAAGGATGAGAGGGGATGTGTGGGTGGGAGAGAGGATAGGGTGGGAAGTATCACTATGTTCCTAAATCTGTATATATGAAATACATGAAATCTGTTTACCTTAAATTAAAAAAAATAAAAACTGACATTTAATTTCAATAGCTGTAAAATAGAATAACTACAATAAAAAGTTCTACTTGTAGGCCTAATAAATTGGAATAGTAATAAAAATGTAATATAATTTTAAAAAAGGTCTGACTTTAACATGTATCATCCCAGATGATGCATTGAAAACCTAATATCTGGGACTGGTGCTGTGGCACTGTGGGCTGAGCCTCTGCCTGTGGTGCCAGCATCCCATATGGTTACCAGTTCACATCCTGGCTGATCCTCTTGCAATCCAGCTCTCTGCCACTTGTGAAAGCAGTGGAGAATGACCCAAGTGCTTTGACCCCTACATTAATGTGAGAGACCTGGAGGAAACTCCTAGCTCCTAGGTTCAGATTGGGCAAGCTCCAGCCATTGTCACCATTTGAGGAGTGAACCATCAAATGGAAGACCCTTCTCTCTGTCTCTCCCTCTGTCTGTAGCTCTACCTCTCAAATAAACAAAATCTTAAAAAAAAAAAGTCCCCAAGACAATAGTTTCAACCCTCAGGAATAGATTGACAGCAATTTTGAAAGGGCCTTGAGGTGATAAGTTTTATCTCTTACACTCTCTCTCACCATGTAATGACTTCTGCCAAGTTAAGTTACAGGAATATGGCCCTCTCCTGATGGGGCCTCTTGATCATGGACTTCTCATATGGACTGTAAGACACACTTTTTCTTTATACATACACATTGTACACTGGTTTTGTAACAACACAAAATAGACTAACACTAAAAATAGATCAATACATATTTTCTCATCTTTAGGAAAGAGAGAAGGAAAATGGAGAGCCAGCGTGTGGCTTAGCTGGTTAAACTGCTGCCTGGAGTGCTGGCATCCTATTTGGGCACTGATTCTAGTCCTGGCTTGCTTTACTTCTGGTAACTCCTTATTAATATGCCTGGAAAAGCAACAAAAGATGCCCTAAGTACTTGAGAGTGTGTACTCATGTGGAGAATTGGATGAAGATCCTGACTTCTGGCTTCAGCTTGATCCAGCCCTGGACATAGCAGCCATTGGTGAGTGAAACAATGGATGGAATATTCTCTCTCTCTCTCTCTCCCTCTGTCTCTCTCTATTTTTCCCTCTCTCTCTCTCTCCTTGTCTCTTTCCCTCTCTCTGTAATACTGCCTATTAAATAAATAAATCTTTAAAGCAAAACAGAACACTAGCTTCTGGAGGATATCATGTTAATTTAAAAAAAAGAGAAGGAAAATGCACAGAATGTTAGAAAGGCATGAGGCTATTAAGTTTTTATTTTAAAATTTTTTTAAAGATTATTTATTTGAAAGTCAGAGTTACAGAGAGAAAGAAGGAGCAGCAGCAGAGAGAGAGGGGTCTTCTACCTGCTGGTTCACTCCCCATTTGGCTGCAACAGCTGGAGCTGCACTGATTTGAAGCCAGGAGCCAGGAGCTTCTTCCAGGTTTCCCAAGTAGGTGCAGGAGCTCAAGGACTTGGGCCATCTTCTACTGCTTTCCTAGGCCATAGAGAGAGCTGAATTGGAAGTGGAGCAGCTGGGACTTGAACCGGTGCCCATATGGATGCCAGCTCTGCCAGCAATAGTCTTACCAGTTGTGCCACAGTACCAGCCCCATTTTTTTTAAATTTAGTTCATGTCTGTTCTCTAATGAGAATAGGGAAGGATTTAAAAATTTTTTTTATTTGAAAGGCAGATTTACAGAGAGGCAAAAAGAGAGGGAGAGGGAGAGGGAGAGGGAGAGGGAGAGGGAGAGGGAGAGGGAGAGGGAGGGGGAGAGAGAGAGAGAGAGAGAGAGAGAGAGAGAGAGAGATCGTCTATCCACTTGTTCACTGCCCAAATGGCTACAAACAGCCAGAGCTGAGACAATCTGAAGCCAAGATCCAGAGCTTCTCCTGGGCCTCCCATGTGATTGCAGGGTCTCAAGGACTAGGGCCATTTTCCACTGCCTTCCCAGGCCATAGCAGAAAGCTGAGTGGGAAGTGAAACAGGCAGGACTTGAACCAGCATATATAGGGGATCCCAGCACTGCAGGCAGTGGCTTTACCCACTATGCCACAGTGCCAGGCCCATGAGATTATTTAGCAACCAACATAAGAAGCATACTTCAAAAAGTTTGCAGAAAGTTGAATTAAAAATAAGAGAAGACTGAAAATAAGCTGAAGAATAATTAAGTAATCACTTTACTGGAGAAAAATTAATTTTATTGGATCTTGGAAATATATAGATGTCCTTATGATCATAACTGGAAGAGAAGATGAATGGAGAGAGTTGTGGTATGCTTTTGTACACTATTAACTATCTGTTTTAATTGAGTGGTTGCAGTAGCTCTGATTGGATCTGGCTCTGGTTGAAGATCTCAACTTGGTGGCTGTTTTAATTAGACTAGGCGCTATAGGAGTGTAGGACCCCAAAAGCGGTGTCCTTTTGTGACGACCCCAGAAACACAGACTCCAGACCAGACGATGCAAAAGGCAGGAGGCAATTTTATTTCATTTGCGCAAATGGGCCCTCTACTGCTGCAAGCAGCGAGCAGGAGAGAGGAGCCCTGAACAATCATTTTACACAGTTTTTAAAGGGCAAAACCACAAAATTAACATACTATAGGGTGGCGTAAGTTTATTGGGCAACTACAAGGGGAGGAGGTCGTCGAGGAGGAGGAGAAACAGGGGGCTACGTGCCCTACGTGTCTAAGCTTGGATATGGGGAGGGGGTCCTTGAAGAGCAGAAAGGGGTGGCTACATGCCCTACGTGCCTCACGGTTTCTTTGTTAAGCTTGAACAAGCACAGGGGAGGGGGCTTATGTGCATACCAGGATGTTCTGTCGCCCTTATCTCTGGGTAGTAGCCCTTATCTCTGGGTAGTAGCTATCTGCTTTCTCTGTGAACTTAGTTTACTCCCCATTTCCCAGGACTGTTTTATTAAGGCCATTCTTATGGTGGCTCTTGGCTCTCGGCCGTTCCTTTCAGGAGGTTCCCAGCACTCTTGGTGAAACGGCCCACCTACCCAACCCCACAGCCAGTCCTGCTAGGCCCCGGCGTGTGCAGTCTTCCCTGTAAAAGAGGGACCATAGCCTTTCTCTGCACTCTATTCCAGCCAATGTGGCCTGCCGCACCCATGCAGGCCTAGCCAGATATTTCCTGGGAGAGTGCTGCCCAGGGCTGCTTTTTTTCTCCCCATTTCCAATTCAATACTGCTCCTCACTAGGAGGGGGACAGAGGAATTGCCTTTGGCTAGTACTGGCCTTACCTGAGGGAACAAGAACCTTAATCCATTAACCCTTTCCAAACTGATGGGTTTTTCTCTTTACAGTTAATGGAAACTTAAACAATGGGCTCATATGCTGATGATCAACTCTTTTCTGTGCTACTGTAGCTAACTTATCTAATGAGAGTTTTCATGTGTCTTGAAGGTTTCATGTTTTTCTATTGCCAGTATGAGTATTGATTGGAAAAACTACAATGAGAAGCTGTTTAGGTTATTTTCCTGTTTTAATGTTTGAGTGATTACCTAACTGATCAGATCTATCCCACAGTCTTGGTTAAACATACTAATTTTTAACTAAAGAAGTTTGACTCTCTGACATTTTAAATTCTAAACTGAGTCTTTCAACTTTGGGGCTTCCAGTCGGATCCCTGGAACTCTCAAAGGATGAGACTCACAAATTTGTTAAAGTACAACTGTTTGAGTCAATTCAAATTATACAATGTTAGAGTTGGATTGCTCTTGCCACCCCAAAAACGCTCCAAGAGACTTTCTCTCATGCAATTAACAAAGGGTAAGGTTTATTGATGATCCGACATGTCGGGGCCCCCGTCCCAGTACAGGCGAGCGGCCCCAAATAGTCTTGGGTTGGGGTTTTTATACACGTTTAAACAAAGAAAATCAATCATTGCATAGATCAGACAGAGGTATAGAGTAAACAATTGATACAGGTTAAGTGATTTTACAACCAGTTGATTTATGAATACAGGGAGTACAGGATATCAAGTAAGGGCCTGATTAGACCTCAGAGAACCATATGGCCTATACAGGGAGTATCAAAAAGCCTCCTATTGCCAAAAGGGAGGGCCACACAACAAACACAACAAGGTTGCAGGAACTGCCTTGATGATACCTAGGAATGCAACCGAATGGCGATAAGGGACACATGGTGGGGTCAGGGTTCCAGGAGGCAAGGAGATATACGGTGACTTCTTCTATCTTACTTAGGTGAAACTAAGGTTACGCTCACATTGGGGTAATTTACTGACTAATTAACTTTATTGAGAATGGCTATGCAGAGCAAGTCTAACGAGGTCAGGAAAGTTCACCAGAGGAGGTGGGGGGGAGCGGCTTTTAACTTTTTAACCCTTCAACAAAGTGTATTAAAATGTAGTAAATGATGTCAGATCTATGTTGTATTCATGTTTTTGATTTTCAGCTAGAGTAGTCTTATAAAAATGAGAGTAAATTCTGTGTATACAAGCCCTTATGTTGTTAACTAAAGTAAGCCAATACAGATTGGTTCAGAAAATTGGGTTAATGCAAACGCCCTGCCCTTTGGTTCACTTGCTCAGTTGTACATTTCTTTGATATGCTTTAAACTTGTTTCTCTTAAGGATAAAGATCTTTTCAAAGCTGTAACAATGCACTAGTGACTGTGTTTACTCTCAGGAGGTGTTGTACTTATGTTTCTTAAAAGCATGGAAATGTAATTTTGACTTTTAATTCAGATAATGGTGTGGTATTCATTAATAACTCAGTGTCTTAAGTCATCTAGGCATCGGTGCTAAGTAAAACATGAAAAACGTATTATGTGTACTTTTCACGTCTTTGATAAGAGACTGAGTTTGTCAGCATGTATTCTCAGAGGTTGTCCATTCATGACAATTCAAAACTATGGAAAAGTAACTACGGGTATAAAGTTTCAGAAGGTGTGAGTAAGTCATGAAAAGTTGTAAAAAGTTTATGATTTTAAAATATTGTTTACAGGGTTTTCTATAAGTTGAGTGTTAATGCCAAAATTACACTGACCTAAATTTACAACAATGGGGTTATTTTTTTTTTAAAAAAAGTGTACTAATGTTAGTAAATATCTGAAAATGGTCTGAATCATAAATCTTAATCTGTTTTTGCAAAAACTATAACGTCTCTGTTTAACAGTGTCTGCTTAATCAGTTACTCTGCCATTTCTAAAGTTAGGTCCTGTAAGCTCTTCTTAACTCTGTTAAATAGTTCTGAGTTATGTGATGATTTTGTGTGCTAACTCTTGTGTTCAAGTTTTTTTTTTTTATTATTTCTGGTCTGTTCAACAACAAGAAATATAGAATCCATATTCTGCCAAAGTAATCTGTGTACTCTACTGTCTGTTAAGTTATGATTGATAAAAAGCATTAAGTCTTAAAAAGTTATGTTAAATGTTGTTATGATCAGATCTGGTCTAAAAGTGTTAAAATTGCCCTAAATGTTAAGGAATTCTATTTTGACCAGATACTCTAAGTTCTCTAGGCACCTTCAACAGACTTTCTGAAAATCAAAGTTTTAAATTCTCTGGACTTTTGATACCTCCACAGGGGCCCCTGGAGATGTCAAAAGATATATCCCTCATCTCACAGAGATAATAACCAATTGGGCTGTTTAGATTAAAAGTGGTGCCAAGATGTAAAATGATGCTAAACTTCAGTTTCTTTCTAGCTGCTCCAGTCTCTGGCTCAGAAGCCAGATCCTTTAAAGAAAGACTGACAAAGTCTAAAAAGCGTCCCATGGTCCTGATTTACATCACCTTAATGCCCAGACCTTAGGACTAAGATATGGAATCACCCAGAAACAGGCAAGGCAAATTGTAAAATCCTGCCCTTCCTGTGTTACATTTCTCTGGGTCCCTCACTATGGTGTATAGCTTTGGCAGATGGATGTTACCCATTTCCCTAAATTTGGTAAGCTAAAATACATATGTGTCTCTTTAGATAACATGTTCAGGTTTTGTTTTTGCCACCCCGCAATCGGGTGAGGCTGCCAAATATGTCATCTCTCATTGGCTTCAGGTCTTTGCTGTTTTAGGAAGCCCTATACAAATAAAGACTGATAATGGCCCAGCGTATACTTCCAACTCTTTTAACCACTTCTGTACTAACTTCCACATCTCTCATATCACCAGGATTCCTTATAATCCCCAGGGACAAGGTATTGTGGAACATGCACATGCCACATTAAAAAAAAATCATTTACAAAAAATAAAAAAGGGGGAATATGGGGCCATAGCACATTCCCCGCAAAAATGGCTATCACATGCTCTCTTCATCTTAAATTTTTTAATACTGGATAACCAAGGGAAATTTGCAGCTGATCGTCACTGGCATCCTGAAACTGAAAGACAACAAGTCTATGTGAAATGGAAAGACCCTGTAACTGCTCAGTGGTATGGACCTGACCCTGTTTTAATATGGGGACATGGACATGTTTCTATATTCTCGAAGAAAGACAATGAAGTGTGGTGGTTACCTGAGCGACTGGTGCAGCAAACAATGTCACAAAGCAGCCCCTTGATCATCATGATAACATTGCTGATCGGGATCCTGGCTCGCTGGCTCACATCAAGCCAAACTTATGTTACCACCTCTGTTGGTTCGCCGGTAGTTCTAAATTGTTCATGTACTTATTATAATGGAATTAAAACAGCAGGGTTTGTACAATGGGTAAGGAACAATCAAACCTTGTTCCGTATTGGGAGGGATATACTTGAAAATCAATGGCTTAATGTGACTGATCAATCAAAAAGGGAGAATACTGATTTTAGCATATTAAAACTGGTCACATTGTCAGACTCTGGGGTATACCTTTGTCAACTCTGGTAAAAAGGCCTCGTTGATGTATTGGTTAAAACTGTTAAAGTAACTCTATGGTCAATTCCTCCTTCTCTGTCGAAAGTAGAAATTTCTGGCTACATTTAGCTGCCTCAGCTAATACGTCATCCTTTTGTGTAAATACAGCCGATTCTCCTACAGACCTGTTAACTAACAATATCCTGGGAGATCCTTCTACTAAAAAGGAGTTTACAA